>NC_140461.1:14062804-14662804 GCF_051167445.1 Perissodus microlepis | reverse complement strand
GTTTCTCGTGGTTGTTTTGCGCTACAGGGAGGTTCGTGCTGAGGAATCTGCCCAAGGAGAGGAAATGTTATCCAGCACCCCGTTGCCTTTGGACAATACTGAATCTTTTCACACACCCATAGAACTTATTGTTTGGTTTAGTGGCTTTTGCTTTGTATTTAGAGATTAGATTAGATTAGATTAGATGAAACTTTATTAATCCCTCGGGTGGGTTCCTCCGGGAAATTCAGTTTCCAGTAGCAAAGCACCGAAAGAAGTTGCATGTTACAGATACATTAAGGGGAAAGAGAGTAAGGATATAAGCATAAATAAATACACCATATATACACATATAGATACAGAATATACAATATGGATAAATAGGATTGCTCATTTGAGTGAGTATATTGCACAGTGGTTATTGCACAGTCAAATATAAGAAAAAAAACAAAACAAATATTGCAAATATTGCACAGTGTAGAAAAGCACCTACAACTCAGTTGTTCCCGCCCTCCCTTGTCCCCCTGTTTCTCCTCCCTCTCCCCTCCAGTGAGGAGTTAAACAGTCTGATGGCGTGTGGGACAAAGGAGTTTTTAAGTCTGTTGGTTTTTGACTTGGGGAGAAGCAGCCTGTCGCTGAATAGGCTCCTCTGATTGTTTACGACCGTGTGCAGAGGATGCCAGGCATTGTTCATAATGTCCATCAGTTTCTTTAAGGTCCTCTTCTCTGCCACTGTCACCAGAGTGTCCAGCTTCATGCCGACCACAGAGCCAGCCTTCCTGATTAGTTTCTCCAGTCTGGATGAGTCCCTCTTTGCTGTGCTGCTCCCCCAGCACACCACGCCATAGAAAAGGACTCCTGCGACCACTGACTGGTAAAACATCCTCAGGAGCTTCCTGCAGATGTTGAAAGACCTCAGCCTCCTGAGGAAGTACAGTCGGCTTTGGCCTTTTTTATACAGGTTCTGCGTGTTGCATGACCAGTCCAGTTTGTTGTCCACCCACAGCCCGAGGTACTTGTATGTGTTGACCACCTCCACCTCCTCTCCCTCTATCTGAACTGGCAGTGGACCTGGTCTGGACCTCCCGAAATCCACAACCAGTTCCTTGGTCTTTGAAGTGTTGAGTTGCAGGTGGTTTGTGTGACTCCATGTGACAAAGTTCCTCACCAGGCTCCTGTACTCCTCTTCCTGGTCATCCCAGATACACCCCATGATGGCCGTGTCGTCTGCAAACTTCTGAATGTGGCATAATTCAGAGTTATAGCAGAAGTCAGAGGTGTACAGGGTGAAGAGAAGTGGGGACAGCACAGTTCCCTGTGGTGCTCCTGTGCTGCTGACCACAGTGTCCGACGTGATGTCCTTCAGCCTGACGTACTGTGGCCTGTCGGTGAGGTAGTCGGAGATCCAAGCGACCAGGCAGGGGTCCACCTGCATCCTGTTTAGTTTCTCCTGGAGCAGACAGGGCCGGATTGTATTAAAGGCACTGGGAAAGTCAAGAAACAGGATCCTGACCGTGCCTTTTCCCTTGTCCAGGTGTGAGTGGGCTCTGTGTAGGAGGTACAGGATGGCATCCTCCACACCAACATCTGCCTTGTAGGCGAACTGTAGTGGGTCCTGGGCATGTTGTACCTGTGGTCGGAGGAGGTTAAGGAAGAGCCGCTCTAGAGTCTTCATAAGATGTGACGTCAGTGCCACCGGTCGGAAGTCATTCAGCTCATTGGGCCGGTTCTTTTTGGGGACTGGGACGATGCAGGATGTCTTCCATAGGGCGGGCACTCTCCCCAGTCGCAGGCTGAGGTTGAAGACTCGTTGTAGCGGCTCCCCAAGTTCAGCAGCACACGCCTTTAGCATCCTAGGACACACCTTGTCTGGACCTGCTGCCTTTCTGGGGCGAAGCTTCCTCAGTTGTCTCCTGACCTGATCCACTGTGACACTGGGAGATGATTGGAAGGGGGGGAGAGAGGCTGTCGTGCTGTTTAGAGAGGGGTTGGAGAAGGAGGAGGGGGGGCATGTCATAGTGTCAGGGAGGGGGGGAAGCGAGGGAGGTAGGAGAGTAGGGAGAGGGCTCTGTAGTAAAGGTGAGGGTGGGGGGGTTGTGGGCTGGTCAAACCTGTTGAAGAAGTTGTTGAGTTCGTTTGCCTTCTCCACAGTCCCCCCCACTGTGCTTTTCTTGGTGTTGTGGCCTGTGATGGTTTTCACACCATTCCAGACCTCCCTCATATTGTTCCTCTCCAACTTCTGCTCCACCTTCCTCCTGTAGGTGTCCTTTGCTTCCCTCAGGCAGCGTTTCACCTCCCGCTGTGCTGCTTTCATCTCCTCCTTCACTTTGCTCCTGAAAGCCTTCTTCTTCATGTTGAGGACAGCTTTGACTTCCTGTGTTACCCACGGTTTGTTATTAGGATAACACCGTACTGTCTTAGCAGGGGCGACCGTGTCCACACAAAAGTTGAGGTAGTCCGTCAGACAGTGTGTCGCCCCCTCTATACTACTCTTTACTGTTGTAATTTCACTGGATGGTTTAGAACAGCGGTCCCCAACCTTTTTTGCGCCACGGACCGGTTTATGCCCGACAATATTTTCACGGACCGGCCTTTAAGGTGTCGCGGATAAATACAACAAAATAAAACTAGTACCGGTACCGAAAAAAAAGAAGATTTATTCATAACACACGTGAAAACACCCAGGAAAACAGAGTTAACGATAAAAACGATAACAAAATGACGCTGAAAACCGATAAAAACCCTGAAAACCATACATTTCACACCTGAGCCTCAACTCTCACGGCCCGGTACCAAACGACTCACGGACCGGTACCGGTCCGAGGCCCGGGGGTTGGGGACCGCTGGTTTAGAAGACTGACATCAAACAGAAGACTGTTAATGTGAAGAATCTAGTAAATGATGTACAGCGATACTACAGAGATATCACAATCTTTGTGAAGAAGTATGACATATTTCTTTATTTAATTATTTAAGTTTTAATTGAATTGATATGACATGTACATGAACTGAATTCAAGTAATATATTTAGTATTTCTTTTTAATTAAAATTCTGTAATTAGTATGTTGTTTATTTGAAAATTTGAGTTGAATAACTATCAGGAAAATGTTAACATGTCCTCACTAGGCAGTGGGCAGTATCTTTATAGGGATAATGTTAAAAAAATAAAAAAAAAAATAAAAAATTTGTGTGATGATACATAAACAGTGATTTGTGTACATTTTGAAGAAACACAAATTCATAAATATTAGTTTACCAAGATTCATTTTGAGGCAACTTACAATAGTAGACTAACATTCAAAAATTAGCAAAACCACATCTGGTGCCAGAGACATTATATTATTATTCCAAAAGGACTTTGCTGCTGAACAATAGTTCATCTGTTTTAAACTTCTGAGAACAGGAGCACTGCAGCTGGTAGGCCTTTTACCATATACACTCTCTCTACACTCTTGTCCTTTAGCGGGCGACCAGCGGCGGTGGTCGGCCGCGCAACCAGTACGCTGCTGTAGGTGCCGCAGGTTCTCTTGCTTGACCAACGATTATCTTCCACGTTTTTTGATCTAAGACGATGGTTCTTGCCTGCTCAAGGTCAAGTTGAAGGGCCTTCAAATCATCCTGGATTTGTTTCATCCATGTCTTTTTGGTGCATTTCGATGCACCCTCCAATTACCCTTTTACCATATAGTTGGCCAATCATCCAAACCACGCAAAAATCACCCAAGTGACCATTAATCTGCTGAAAATATATCTTTATTAACAAAACAAACAGATCAAATGCTTTTCTTAAGTGTACCTGTGTCTCTGTCCAGCATCTTTCCAAAGTTTTGCTAAAAGTGCACAAATATTACACAATAGAGAATTCAGAAATCACATTTGATAGTGCATACTTCATTAGTTCATATTAATAAATCTAATAACAACCATACACAGCATTACCTAAAACCAAACTAAAATTAAAAGGAAAGGCATTGGTTTATTATATTAGTAATATTAACATATTATTATTAATAATATGTTTATTGACATTTCTATGCCATTTACAAATACCGTCTATGTTATGTCTAAAGAAAAGCAAAAACACTAAATAAAAACCAAGTGTTCAAAATAATAAACTGTGAGGTGCACATACAGTTTGGAAAGAAATAATAATAAAAAAGAAATACAGAAAATAGAAACAATCGTTTTGCATTTATATGTAGTAAAAGCGTGTGTACGTTCATGTGACGTCATGACGCAGCGTTTATCACGGATGTAAACACGGAAGTTTGTTTCACGTGGAGGGAAAATCAATGATGGCACCGATGCTCGAGCGCTTCGTCAGCCCCGGGAAAGGTAACGGTCTCCGGGCAACGGGCAGGATACGCAAAGGAGAGCTGGTGATCTCTGCCGAGCCGCTGGCCTGCTGCGTGTCCAACAGACTGGCCAAAGAGGTCTGCCACCACTGCTTCACTCGGTAAGAAAACCGGGGGTGCTCGCTCTGTCAGTGTGCGAACAGCCTTTTGTGGAAAGGAAACGCTGCTAGGTGGTTAGTAGTGTGTGTAGTTAAAGTGGAGGCAGTGTGATGGTTGAGGACTCGCTCTGTGCTTGTGGGGAGATTAAATAGATAAATGATTCCCATCTCTGTTAGTTTGACTTTACCGAAGGTAGTCTATACGGTCTGCTGTATATCATAGACTGTATAGTCTTTATATATAAGTGGGTGCATGGGTACTATGGATATTTCTTGTTCATAATAGCTGCTAAATGATAACATTAGTAGATGCAGTTCTTCAACCGGCCACGAGATGGTAGCAAGGCTCCTTCATAGAGGAGGCAGACTTCAGTTATAATAATCTGACAGTGAAATTTATAATAGGAAAAAAATCTTTATAAGTGCTGTAAAAACAATAATATCAACAACCATGAATCCCTTCTTTGTTAATGGGGGAACGAATACCAAACCAAGCACTTCATGGTTTACAAGAAGATGGACTTTCTGATCCAAAGTTCAGCTTCACTTTCAATATATGTAAATTTTTCTAGTGAAATGTTTAACATCATTTGTCCCATCCACGACACAACATTTGGTCTATAAGATCTTTATGATAGATCTTTTTTTTTTTTTAATGGCTGAGTTTTATCAATATTGATTTGTTTTGACTGTGACTTTCTTCTTACGAATACAGTCCAAGTAAAAGGAATTCTGGAATTACTTTTGAGATATTTTTCTCATGTCACTCTGACCTCGGCCCATAGTGTTATTAATCTTTTAGTGTCTGCATATTTGGAGCATATTTCTGATTTAACTTGGCATAATGTACAAAGGGTTGCACTGAAAAAAAAATTACAGTGAGTTTGTCTGAGGTGTGTAATAACTGACTTAGTATAGAGTTACAAGTTTTCACAGGACTATATGCAATCCTGGGGAAAACTAAGTGCACCCCTACTGCTACGATAGGAATTAAGAGGGTAAATATAGGTGCACAGGTGTGCTAATCAAAAAATGTATATGATTGAGGTCAGCCTCTGTTTTAAGCACTTTTATAAAAGCATTTTGACAGTTTCCTAGTCTGGAGCATTCAAGTCTGTGTTGACACAATGCCGCAGTTTCCCAAGAGTGGACTTCCCAGCAAATTCACAGTAAGTGCACAGAGTAAGTGCAAAAAAACCAAAGAGCCATGCCTCAGACTCTACCGGCCTCAGTTAGCATGTTAAATGTTGAAGTTCAGTTAGAGAAAGGCTGAATATGTGTGACTTTTTTGGAAGGGGTTATGGTAGAAAGTCTCCTCTCTCTATATAAAAGTACACGGCAGTATGGCTTAGGATTGCAAAGCTGCATCTGAATAAATGACAAGATTTCTGGAATAATGACCTTTGGAGAGAGGACGAACCATATTGTGTTAGAAAACTTGGAAATGTTATTATCTTTGCGTTCATGACCAAGGACTCAAAGCCAGTAATACCTGTTGTGGCTTTTGTTGGTTGTATGATCTAAACATGTACTCTTGTTTAGATATAGAATATAGAATATGCATTAAGAGTTAGTATGCACTATCAGTTGATAGTGCATACTATCAACTGATAGTATGCAAAAAATCAGTTGATTTTTCCTGATTATATGTGGGAAGGTACACATTATCCTTTATTTGCATCAATCTGATGACTTGTCCTCGGTTTCATCTCATTTGCTGCTGTTATTTTTTTCAGTTTGATGCTTAATGATAGCACTGTGGTTTTCTCTACTGTAGCCAAACCTACTTAATCAGGCTAAATGGACGTATATGAATTTAATGAGGCTGCTAAGGAGAGAAACAAGTGTGCTAATTTCTGTTGCAAAGTGATAGGTTAATTACTGTGGGCTATAAACAGTACATATATGAGCCTAGGAAACAAATGAATAGAGACAGTCTAGCAACGGGATCACATCAGCCGTGATGCCAGTGACTCTCATCAGTGGACTGCACTCGCGTTCAGCCTGGGCCTCTGTTTTTGTGTTGTATTGTGTTAACAGACTTGTCCAAAACTAACCTTCCTGTCATGGCTGGTTGCAATGATCAACACAAGAAGTTATTGCAGACATCTTCTGAGAGAATATTAAAATACACATGTTTAAACAAGAAAGTAATGCTTTGTAGAGTGTACTCACTCTTTAATACTGCAGTCAAAATTACTATCTCTTCTCACACTGTAATATGTATCTGATGAAATAATAAATAGTATTCAGGTTCATGGTCAATGAAAATGCTTTCACATTTCAAATTTTGATTAATTTGTACTGAAATCTCCTGATCTGTACCCCACCATCAACACATACACGTAGATGTGTGGGTAAAAGTCTCTGCAGTGCTGTGAAAAACGGTCTGAGCTCACCCTTTCTGATTTCGTATTAATTTTGCATATTTGTCACATAGTTTCATATTTGTTATTACAGCTCAAATAAATTTAAATATGAGACAAAGATAACCCAAGTAAACACCAAATGCAGGTTTTAAATTATGATTTCAGGCAGTGAGTCTTTCACATCGCTATGGAGAATTTTGGCCTGGTCTTGTGTGCATAATTGTTTTATTTCAGCTGCATTTAATGATTTTTGAGGATGAACCACATGTTTCATGCCAAAGCATTTCAATCTGATTTAAGTCTGCACTTCGATTCATTTTGTTTTCAGCAGCAAGGCAGCCCTAGACCATAATACTACCACCATGTTTGACTGTTGCTGTGATGTTCTGTTTATGAGATGCTGTGTTCATTTTACAGCAGATGTAACAGGGGTTAATCTTTCTAAAAAGTTCAACTTTTGTCTCGTCAGTCCACAGAATTTATAGAATATGTGTATATATAAATATAAATATACATATATATATGGAATACCTGTTTTTTGGGGGGAAATGGCCAAAAACACACTGAGGACCAAGTTGTATGTGCCAAATGTGGAGCAATCCATTTGAACTTAAGTAGGACCGTTATCTTTCTTGGATTTCTGTCTCATCGCTGCCTTGTTAAGGAAAGAGTGGGTCATCACAGTGCATGCTCCAGTTGTGACACAGCAGTGACAGTCAATGATCAGTACATTTGGCACCGCAGCACATCCACTTTATCCACGGTTAATGACATTAATGTGGGGGATGGAACAATTCTATTCACTTAACTGTCCAAGTGCCCCAGAGATACATGCTGCACCTCACACTGCTTTGTTAGAGCAGCAGAAGACTGTCGCTGTGTGCCAATAGCTGCAGTGTATGCCTCCTCTGTCAGTTACTCAAATAAAAGCTTAGATTATAGAATAACAGTAAAGAGATAATAAACACTCTGCTGGAATGTAAATATGCTACATGAACTAACATCAGGACAGGGCTGTTTATTTTCTCTATTGTTTCTTTTTTCCAAGCTGCTTCCTTTGCATAGTGACAAGATGAAGATGGATCAGCCAGCACATAAGAGGGAATGCAAATGTTGTATAAAATAATACGTTTATTATGTCAATACTGGAGATAGTAAGTCAGCCATTATAGCAATTGTTTGAAAGTAAGAGTCATGAATCTTAAAGCTAGAAAACTAGTGTTTATATGTAAACATAACATATAACAAAAGTACAATAAAGGGAAAATAAAGAACCATAGAAATGAGGCAAGAGGAAAGTAAGAGAAAGATAAACAGCCAGAGAGCAAGAAGTGGGAGGGGTGACTCATAATCCAGTACAGATTTAAGTTCCTCCACAGCCCAAAGTATCATTGTGTCTTCCTTAGATCCCTGCATTCAAATTGTGGACAGATAAAACAAGCGACATCATAGAAAGTAGGCAGCCATCACTGCTGAGTAAGCAACTGATGCTGTTTCCACCTTGTGGCAACCAACTTTGCAGCACTCGTCAAACCAGCTAAGAACACGTTTCTGCACCTTATGCAGTTGCAATTGGTGCAAATCGTTTAAAACCATAACCGATGGGAAAAGTGGAACAGAAATATTTAATTTTGTTGACAGATTGTCAGCAAATTGACTTTAATTTAATTGATTTAACCATCCTCCAAAAAACGGACTAGTGTGCCCTCTATATAAGTTATAAAGCTGTTATGGAGTCATATACATCCTAATTCCATCCTACTATGTTGATGGTCAGGAATCCCAGAGGACTTTTTAATCATGTCCCATCACCATGCAATCAAAAGCATGGCTGAGGTCGAAAATATCTGTCATCCACAGTGGAACGACTGGCAGTGGGAGGTACGTTTCTTTCAAAATCTAACTTGGAGACTGTTCCTTTGAGTCTCACACAAAACCTTGAGTAATGGGTGTTTGTTAAGAGGAATCTACCATGGGACATCATAAGTCTTCATGGCAGTATCCAGAAGCAAACTTTATAATATAAAATTGGACATTTTAGCACAGAAATCTATGGCTGTTGTCTTGGTTATGGAACGAGCTCCAAGTGGTCACTGGAGGAACTGCAGTTTTTTTCACTTGACTTTATTCTTCCATTTTTGTTCAATTTAACAACTCGTACATTTAAATTGTACTGAGACAAAAGATGATGTATCGTTAGGAGGGCATGACCTCTTTGAGTGATAGATGGGCTCACTACATACACTACCAGTCAAAAGTCTGGACACACCTTCTCATTTCATGTTTTTTCTTTATTTTCTTGACTATTTTCATTGTAGATTCTCACTGGAGGCATCAAAACTAAGAATGAACACACATACATGTTTATGTAGTAAACAAAAAAATGTGAAATAACTAAAAACAGGAATTTATATTGTAGATTCTTCAAAATAGCATATCGTTCTCTCAACGCACGTCACAAAAAATGTCAATATTTGCCAATTTCCTATAATAATTCTTGAACTTTGCAAGTCTCTTATGACAGTTTTTCAAATGCTGCAGCTCTAGCCATCTCACAAGCCCAGTCTTGCTATTATAATGCTGGATTGAACCCAGCTTCTAATTTGTTTATCACCACCGATCCAGACTGACCCGTCCCCTAAAACAAACAATCTTGAGCTAAGCGTTACTGGAATCTCTGAAATCTCGCGTATAATTCCATGAACCCTTTCCCAAAATTCCTCCAGCTTATCACATGACCATAGAACGAGTTAAAACACCTTCTTTGGACTTCAGTATGTGAAAGTTTGTACTTTGTAGCCCTCAGTCCAAGTCTAAAGAGTCTGAAGAACAGGCATAGTTTTTAACTCAAGGCTACAAAACAAGTGGTGATGTTTCAGTAGGAACATGTATTTTTGATGTGCAATCTGTGTCTTTTTCACACAGCCGGTAGCAGTTGCTTATTAATCAAAAGTGTCTATTGGTTGTGATAAAAAGTTGGACAAAAAAAATATGGGATTGTTTATTTTCTGGCATGACGGTCTCTTTGTTTTACACGCTGTTTCAGGACTTCTGGCTACAAGCTTTAACATTGTAACTTGACATGAATTCAGTTCAGTTGTGTCAAAAGACACAAGAACACAGAGTTATAACAAGATAAAATCAATAAAGAATTAGAGTTCATGTCTCTGCAGAGTTCAGCTATTTTTCTCTGCGCTGTGGGCAAACACAGGTTTGTGTGGGTGGGTGTGGGATGATTTAGAATAGGACACAGGCCATAGGTCATGTTGATCATGTTTTTGAGGTATCGAATAAGTGCTTTTTGCTACATCAGCTTGTCGTGAGGTGGACATTCATCAACCCGAGTGTGTAAATCTTATTATTGATTTTTAGCATTAGTGAGAGATCTGCAAATTGTGTTATCACCAAAAAACATTAGGGACGCCTCGTGCGCACGCACAGGCAGAGTTTGGCCTCAGAGATGTGAGGTGTGTTTTCCCTGTTTTCACTAAAAACACAATTAGTCTCACAGCATGACTGAGTGTTGAAGAATGTGTGCAAGTGTGCAATTATTTGCGCAACTGTATGCAAGAACAGAGAGACGTACTTTATGTTTGTGCGTGCATGTGCGTGCGTGTGTGCATGCGTGCAGGAAATGAGCAGGTGGTGGGGTAGGGGGCTTCAAAGCTGAAGTTAATTACAGGCCTTGAAGGCTGTATGTAAGTAATGACTGATAAATGCCGAGGGAGTACATACGCACACACAAACACACACAAAGAAGCACACACATCTCAGTAGGATCAAATCGCCAGAGGTCAACAAACAAACAACTATTAGAGGTTCTCAGACTGACAGAGAGTGAGGAGGGGGTGAGGAGTGATGGTGGGGAGAACAAAGGCAGGAAATAAAGAGAAGTGTTTTTATAGTTAGAAGAATTTCTTACCATTCACACGGCACAAATGCAAATTCAAACCACATTTGAAATGCAGCCACATTGCTCGCTAATTAACTAGAAAACAAGGTGTAACAATCTCTTTGTCTCCAGGTTTTTCCTTTTTGGAAAGCTGAAGAGACTTTGAAATTCGTCAGAGGTGGAAAGTTTTTATTGGAAATCTCAATAGTTTAACTCTTTATAATAATGTTATACATCATATTTGGACCCCTTTTTGTCTCCTGAACTGTCTGGGTTTTTTGTGGCAGAGATTGAACAGTGTGCTGGAAACACTCCTCAGAGATTGTGGTTCATATTTACACGATAGTGTCACACAGTTGCTGCGGATTTGTTGACTACTGATGTGAATTTCATTTTAAACCACATCCCAAAGGCGCCCTATTGGATCGAGATCTGGTGACTGTAGAGGGCATTTAATAACGGTGAACTGTCATGTTCAAGAAACTAGCTTTAGATGATTTGAGCTTTGTGACTCGGTGCGTTATCCAGCTGGAAGCAGCCATCTGTGATCATGAAGGGATGGACATGATCAGCAAGAATACTCAGGAAGGTTGTGGAGTGTAAGCTTTACTCAACTGGTGCTAAGGGACCCAAACTTCCACCAGACTGTTATACCACTACTAGATTGAACCGTTGATAGGAGGCAGGGTGGATCCCTGCTTTCATTGTGTTTAGGGCTGCCACGATTAGTCGACTAGTCACGATTACGTCGACTATTAAAATCGTCGACGACTAATTTAATAGTCGACTCGTCGTTTGAAGCTTTGTTAGATCCCAAAAGACGCAGGAATGAGTAGTAGGATTTAAGAGTGTAATAACGGACTGAAACAGAAGATGGCAGCACTGCATGTACAAGGATGCCAGCTGCCGTTAAACCCCGAAGAAGAAGAAGAAGAAGCTGTGTCCCATAATTCATAGCGCGGCCCAGAACAGTTTCCAACAATGGCAGCAGCTAGTTAGTTTTAATATTACTCTTATTATTCTTTCTGGGTCACAAAATAAACGTTTAACATATTTTCAGGTGAGAATGTAGCTGTGTAAACCTCAAATATCTGCTCAGTTTATCAGGACACCACATATTTTCAAAAGCGCTCCCACGTTTTCGGAGACGTCTGTTACCCACTAGCTCGATAGCTAGCAGGGGGCAAGGCTCATTAAAGCCCGTGAGAGCACCGGACTCCCGGCAAATCGTTTTCAAACCCACCGCCGTCTTTCGCTACTCAGGTTAAATATATATAAGTCACTTAGATAACTTAAAAATGTTATTGTTTGTCTTTTTTCAGTATTTTATTTGTTCCTGAGTAAATCGGTTTGGCTGAGATTAAAGTTATAGTTTTTACACAGCTGAATAAACATCAAGCAGACAGCTGATTATCAGAAGTGTGAGATGCTCCCGTTATATTTTAGATAGCAAGGAGCAGACAGTTGAGTTTATTAAACTCAGCTGTCTGCAAATGTCATTAACATTTAATAAACTATCATCTTGTCTTTATTTTTAGTTAGCACATACCTTAAACACTTAAAGCTGTAAGCTAATGATAGTTATATAAGAGCAGATGGATGCTGGTGCAATAAGCTGTACGTTTTACGTCCAATGGATGATGATC
The DNA here is from genome assembly GCF_051167445.1 of Perissodus microlepis. Taxonomy (NCBI): domain Eukaryota; kingdom Metazoa; phylum Chordata; class Actinopteri; order Cichliformes; family Cichlidae; genus Perissodus; species Perissodus microlepis. The sequence goes on along the minus strand of NC_140461.1, from coordinate 14,650,464 downwards.
TGATTAGTCGACTAATCGCAAAAATAATCGGTGACTAGTCGACTATCAAAATAATCGTTTGTGGCAGCCCTAATTGTGTTTACATTATATTCTGACCCTGTCATCTGAATTTCATAGCAGAAAATGAGACTCATCAGCCCATGTATACAGATACAGATGCAACAGGGATTCCTATATATTAATATCTAATAATTCTGTCGTTGCTCATCTGGCTAATGATTTTACACGTCACTTGTGTTTTATGTCATGAAGGTTTATATAAATCATATAAAAATAAATTAATTAAAAAAAACACAGGACACATAAAATATGTGTGACTATTTCATGCATTAAAAATATTTATCAGACTTTATCACCTGTTCTTAATGCAGCCATTCACACTGACTGTGGAATTTCACTGGACGTTTGTGAGGCATTTATTTTTTGGGATCAAGCGTGATTTGTTTTCACATGAGTATTCACATATCTGACCAATCAGACCTGCATTTGGCAGCCATGGCTTGGTTGAAAATGTGCACCAGTACTGTATATACAGTTATATGGTATTTTACTTCAGACACACATCTAGATTCTGCTCTGGGTCAGCTCTGGGAAAATATTTCTTTACCTCCTTGGATGTGGTTTCAACTGCAAATCATGTCATGATACAGCTTCAACTCCTGGATCAAGCCTTGAAATTCTCCCTGCTGCTGCCTTGTGAGAATTTGATGAACCCAGAATCTCAGTTTCTTTGTTTTTTTTGTTTAAAAACATCAGGACCAGATCATCATCGCTTGCTGGTGACTTTTTGCGGTGTGTTCAGTGTGTGCAGATACATTACACGACAAATTTGCATCGGAAAAATGCATAATTTCTCTTGGTTTCTTTGCAATGTGCTCAGTGTTTAATGGCCTTTAGTCTGTAGTTTAAAAGATAAATCAGAAATGTCTTTGGTCATTTTGGCCATTTTGCTCTGTCCTATCACACTGGGAGTGTTTCAGAGCGTGAAGTGTTTATTCTGCAAAAAGTCTTTTTATTGTGAAAATCAACCACATTCTCTGTGTCAATCCTGTGTCACCTTTCTGTCCTCATTATCTGTTTAAAGCAGGAAAAAATAGACCTGGTGTGAATTTTAGTGCTGCAGAGAGGAGAGCTGTTTATTAAACATGCTGTGGCATGCCTGGTGGGATCACAATAATTGTCTTGAGTGGGTTCGATCTGCTCCGGTAACCCAATGCTGAACTAAATGTGTGGGATACAGTGATATAGTTTAGGCGTACCTCTGTAATTTATAGTTCCCAAGCATGGTGTTTTTTACAGTTCCAGTTGAGTTGCCATTTACAGGAATGGTCACTGATCTGATCTGAACGGTAAATGATCTGTTTGTCTTGATGGGTGAAAAAATAAAAGAGGAAGTTCCAGAAAAAGATGGAAATATGAAAGACACGACTCGATCTCTCATGGACAGATAACACATCAAACATACACCCACTTTAAAGGATTTTTCTCTTTGCTTGACAGACCAAAGAAGAGCTCAAATATGTTCTTTCTGCAGTGAGGCTGGCGTGTGTGTGTGTGTGTGTGTGTGTGTGTGTGTGTGTGTGTGTGTTAGGTGAGGGGGGCAGGGCAGCATTATCTCTGTCAGATGAAGTCTTTATATGTGACACCAATCTCTCACTCATTGTCTCTTTGGACCACACACGCACACTGTAGAAGAGTGAAAACAACAATAACAAAACTGCTAAAGCTTTTGTCTTATTTATAGAGGGAAACTTTTGATTGAAAGATAGATGAACCAGTTTTCTTGGGGTCTTACGCATTTCAAGGCACATAAGGAATATTGACAGTTGACGTTAGAGTTTTGTTCTGCTTTCAGCATTACAGGGAAGCCAGTACAAAGAAAACAAAAACCTTTTTCACACATGCACCGCAGAACATTTTTAGATGTTACCCAACAGAGGTGCATGTGTGAATGCAAATGGATGTAGCTTGATTAGACATTTAGTGTTCTTTATTTGGCCAGCTTTCTATTATGAAATCCGTATTTTGTACTAAATATTCTTGTTATGGTCTTAAAAACATTTCTTAAATGCTCTTGTGATGAATCCTCATTAAATACATCAGATAATGAGGTAAGCTTATGTGCAGGTAATCTCTGTTTGGGGAAAAAGTTCAGGCTTCAGACTGATCTAAATGCTCTGTTTCAGTTTTCTGCTTTTGGTCCCACCTTGTGTTTGCGAGGGACAGCCAATAAGAAGAAAGGTGGCTTAACCTTCCATCTAATAGCCACATGGTTCCAAACCTCAGCCTTAACTTGCTTCACTAATCTGGACCGCCCCACTGTGTTTGTGCTGTTCAGAACTGTGGAAGCTTTTTACATTGTAGAAGAAGAAGAAGAAGCTACTTTTGGCTGCTCACTTATTCACGAGGGGTCTGCACAGCAGGTAGCTCTGCGTGATTTGGTGGATTATTATGCTTTATGCTTCTCCTAAGGGATCTGACAAATGGTGTGGCCTGGTATGTGGTACAGACCATCCAAGAAGTTTGTGCTTCAGTTTTGTTAATTGAAACTTTATTATGCTTTGTCTGTGTCCCACTCCTTTATTTTGTAGGTGCAGCTTGCTAACCAAGCTTGCTAGTGACAGCCTGTTGAAGACGTGTATAGTTGTGTTGGTCTTTACTGGCACTTCAGTGTTATATAAGCACAGAGATTCTTACATCATAGAGAGGAAGATGCTGCAACAGAAAAAATGAAATGATTGCTTCTATTTCTACACCACCACCAAATGACGACGCCTGTTGTTCAGCAGAGGACTGCAGCGATTCCAACACATCCCAACCGCCAGTATAAATTGTTAGGCTTAGTTTATGGTCACCACATTGGTTGTTGCACACACCAGCTGTGAAATTACCCTGTAATGGTTTACAGCTGATTTCAACTTCTGTGTTGAATCTTTGTAGAACCTCTGATGTAAGTGACTGACTCAGTTACCAGCATTCATGCTGTTGGTGGGTTAATTACCTTGTTGTGTCCTGGCGTTTCACAAGCAGTGCCAGCCACAATAGAAACAAATAAAATGCTGGGACATTTTTCTCCTCTTTGTCCCTGCTCTGTGTTTTTTTTTTAATATATTCAAATATGATATTGTTGTACTTTTGGTAATCTCACTCCAGGAATTTGGGGCCGTTTGTTCATTTAGGGTTTGGACTTGCTTGTACCATTATAAACATCTGCATTATAAGTACAAAAACAGTGGTTGGCCTTCATCTTCTGCCTGTTTCAGACAGAGGATGAGGTAAAGAGCTGTACTTAGGTCCAGTGCAAAATGAATAAGGTTTATTTTGAACAGCATATTAAGCTGCTCCAAGGAAAAATATGGAGTTGGAAATGAGCATAAGTTCTCTTTAAATACATTTTAAGAGCAGTTTATACACACACACACACACACACACACACACACACACACACACACACACACACACACACACACACACACGAGTATGTGAATGCAGTGGTATATGAAGCATACAGATTACCTCTTTAGATGCATTTTGACAGGGCTACAGAGAGAGGAGCACATGAGAGGAGGGAAATGGTTCAAAAGGCAAGTCACCGCTCTTCTTCCTCCTCCTCCTCTCTTAACCTGCTCCCTCATTTTTATTCATTCTTCTATATGCTTATTCCGACATATGTCTCCCTACCTCTCTTCCCTCCTTCCACATTTTTTTTCTTCCCATCTGCTCCCCCCTTTCTTCTCTCTCAGTTTTTCCTCACCCGTATCCTCCATCTTCTCATCCCTTATCGTTCAGAAGCATTTATTTTGTCCCACCTGCCTCTGCTCCCTGCTTCACTCCCGGGGTAGATTATTTTGCTTGCATCTGCTTCTCACTCCTCTCCTCCTCCTCCCCTCTGTTCTTCATCTCCTGCAGTTAGATACCCAGGTGTCTCAAAACATGCACACGCACACACACAGCTGTATCATTTGCAAACCAAGTGATTTGCTGTAAACTGGGAACACACCTTCCCATGTGTGTAATGCTTGGTATTATTCATCTAGCAAGCACATCTGTTTATCATTTTTTGCTGCACTTGTGAGGACCACATGCACACACAGAAATTTTATTCGATCCTCTGGGGGATGATTACTTAGTTTTTTCTGGCATAGTTTGTATTTTGCAAGATAATTAATGAAACCCTGTGTTTTTCCAGCATGTGCGTAGTTCACAGTGTTTGTGTGAGTGTGTTTGCATTCTGAAGAAATCTGGATAAATCCACAAAGCTCCCTGTTGATTCACATTATTGTAATCATAGATGGTGCATCTGTTACTTGTGGATTCTGATGTCTCTCTTCGGCATAAAGGGACAAAAACTAGAAAAAGACCAGTGTGGGTAAAATTAGTTTTCTGAGAGCCATCTGAGAAAAATTGCAAGCATTCATGTACTTAACTCATTCATTTACTCAACCAGAAGATATTTGAGGTGCTGTCTCTGACCAGTTTGGATGAGTTTTTTCTTTCCGATAATTACTGGTTGTGAAATCCAGTCCTGCAGTTTTTCTGACGTTGAATTGGGTTTTTATGGAGCCATGTGAGCATCTGTAGTGCAGACGTACTACACGGCTACGTTTCACAGTCGAAAATTAATTTTAGCCGATATCAGCACACTTCTTTTGTCAAATGTAAATTCAAGTTGTTCAAGATTTGGCCGTCAGACATTACTGTGAGATCAAACCACAACTATGCATGTTTCTAATGGCTTTATTCCCTTTACAACCATTGGTTTTATGATTTATATTTGCTTTTAAAATTCTTATCACCTTCAAATTTACTACACCTATCTAGCTCCAATGCTTATGTAAGATCGTATATGTTTTATCATTGTGGAAATGCAAATATACTCCTACACTTTGAAATTATTGTTAATATAATGCCACCTGTAATCTTTCCAGATGGGGTTTTTATCCTAACCGATCCTATCCTTGTTTTCTTTTCTTGTTTTTTTTTTTTTTTTTTAAATTAATAGATCTCTACATTTTCAACTTTTGCTTTTGTCTTGACATTATTTAATTATTGTGATTATTTTATCCATTCTTAATTTAAACATGATTCTGAGTAACTCTGAAGGAAGTAATAATGACCAAACCTGGACTAAGAGCACAAAGGCCGTATTTTAGGTTTGTATCTGTGTTTTTCCTTTGCACAGAATATCTGTTAACTATGGTAATGAGGCAACAAGAAGGTGATGCCTCATCATCCTGTGTGAGACCCCTCAGGTGTCAGTGAATCATCCTCTAAACAACCATTAAGAATTCAGCAAGGGTACTCAGGCATCTCAAGATGCAGCTGTTCCCTCCAACTCTCTCTGTGAAACACACACACACAAAACACACACTTAAATCCGTGTAGCTGCAGATGCCTGTAGGGTAATGATTGGATGAACTGTGCAGACTGTGCTGTTATTGCATAGGTGAACACAGTAGATGGCAGTCAGATACCTTCAGAAAGTGTTTAACACTCATGGATGCTTTGTCTAACATTAGTGTACAAAAGTCTTGAGCCACCTCTCATTTCTTTAAAGTGGTCTTGATCAGTAGTTCTCCAGACTTTCTGGAGGTTTCTCAAAGTTTTTCTTTTTAATCCAGTCCTTGTACCTGACCAGTTACAGAGGAATGTTTTTATTTAAGGCAATTAACACTGACCTATGACTCATTCAAGCATGAAAGGTCCTTCAAGGGATGAACCATTGTTGTGGAAACACATGACAGACTTAGCAAAGAGCCAATTTAAATTGTGTCTTTAGGCACTTTATTATTATCAGCCTGACACAAAAACACATCATTTGTTCCTATTTCTTTAGTTGAATCAATGAAAAATGATTACAAAAAATAAAGGTATTTTTGCACTATTAGATCTTTGACAAATCATGACATGATATGGAAACTCGACAGGTAGAGGACATAAAAAGAGGCAGGCCTAAAACACTATCTATAGCAGATAACCAGAATCCGAAAGTCATATCCGTGAGAAATTGGGAAAAATTAAGCAAAGACCTGACACATTGCGTGGGCGTTGTGTCTGGACCTTCAATTGATTCATGTACTATTTGCCAACCTCGGGGAGAAAAGGCTGAGGTTTGCGTAATTATACAAGAACTCGACTGAAAGCGACGCGCAGTAGGTCTGTTGAGGGATGAGTCCAAATATGAAGTTTTTGTTTCCAGTCATTGTCAATATGGTCAGGAGAGAGGTGCAACAATGTCCACAGCCATCTTTAAAATACAGTGGAGACTCTGTCATTGTTCGGGGTGCCTTTCAGCCTTGGTGTTGGAGATTTCTTCAAAATTGGTGGAACTCACAACACAGGAAACTACTGAGAGGTTTTAGTCCATCATGCGATACCATCTGTAAGACTGATTGGCAACAGTTTCGTTTTTCAGTATGACATTGATCCCAAACACACTGGCAATGCTGTAAAAGCATACCTGGATAGAAGGCACACTATCAGTCGAAAATTGGCCTCCCCAGAGCCCAAACCTCAAGATTATTGAAGCAGTGTGAGATCATCTTGACAGAGAACGGAAAGAAAGGCAGCCAACATCCAATGAAAAGCTCTAAATGTCTTTCAACAAGCCTGGAGAATTATTCTAGACTACTTAAAGAAATTACAAAAAAGCTTGCCTGAGAGAGTTCAGGCTGTGTTCACCTTCAACCTTAATAGAATCCTACACTTTGGAAACACTTTTTTTTTTTTACCTTTTATACTGTATTCCCATGCATGTTTGCACCTTTTTATAGGTTGCACCTGCTTCCCTCTTTTCTAGTAAAATATAAAGAAATGAGAAAAAGCTCAAGACTTGCACAGTCTTTGCATTCTAATGCACAGCAGTAACAGTGCTGGCAGTGAGTTTCTGCTGGAATTGGCTCTGTTGCCTTTGCTAGAAGAGCTCATTTGTCAAGCACTTTCACGTTGTCTTCACAATTTCCAAGCACTGCAGACAAGAAAAAAGTTTCTTAAGAAGATCATGAAAATGTTTGCTTTATTACTCCAATGTGTGGTGCAGTAGAGACCTTTCACAGTAGCTGTCTTTCCTGGATAGTAATGGTGAACAGGGTATAATAATTCCAGATGACAACATATTGACATATATTTACATTTTTTTTTAAGTAAATTAAGAAAAAAGAAATATTTAATTCATCCCAAAGATTGGAAAGTGACTGTGTTACAGCAGCCAAAAACTTACAAATAATTATTCAATAAATTAAAATCTAAACATTAAACAATAAGGAGCTTAAAATGAATGGTTTCCTTTTCTGTCCATTTGGGAGCAGAGCCAGAACAAATGTTGCACAAACTGTGCAACATTTGTGTTTTGTAAATGGTGCAGAGGATGGTCAGCATGCAATAATGATACACTCACTGATCACTTTATTAGGTACAGCTGGTTAGTGCCAGGCTGGACCCCGTTTATGCCTTCAGAACTGCCTTAATTCTTTGCAGGATAGATTCAGCAACATGCTGGAAACATTCTTCAGATTTTAGTTCATTTGACATTAACCTGATGTGATATCTCCATTTCCATCAAATCCCTAAGATGCTTTTGGGATAGGGATCTGGGAATGGTGGAGGCCGTTTGAGTAGAATGAACTCAAGAAACCAGTTTGAGGTAATGTGAGCTTGGTGTTCTTGGTGAGACATGGGGGTTTTATCCTGCTGGAAGCAGCCAGCAGAAGATGGGTACACTGTGGCCATAAAGGGATGGACATGGTCAGCAACTACACTCAGGTTGGCTGTTGTGTTTAAACGATGCTCAGTTGATACTAAAGGGAGAAAATATTCCCCATACTATTACATCACCACTAGCCTGAACCGTTGACACAAGGCATCAGGGATCCGTGCTTTCATGTTGTTTATGCTAAGTTCTGACTCTGTCATCCAAATGTTGCAGCAGAAATTGAGACTCATTAGAGCGGGCAATGTTTTTCCAATCTTCTATAGTCCAATTTCATCACCCTGTCTAAATTATGGCCACAGTTTCCAGTTTTAGCTGGTAAGAGCAGCATGTGGTATGGTCTTCTGTTGCTATAGCCAGTCTGCTTCAAGGTTCAACATTGTGAACCTTCAGGGAGGCTCTTTAGCCGTAACAAGTGGTCAACAAGGAATTCAATTCTCCCTCAGAAAACTGCCACTTACTGGATGTCTCATTTTTGGACTATTCACTTAGAATGTAGGAAAATCCCAAAAGAGCAGCAGTTTACTAAAACCAGCCTGTTTTGCTGCAACAATCCAGTTTAAAGTCACATCACCTGTTGTTACTTTATGGGGCGATCGTGGCTCAAGAGTTGGCAGTTTGTCTTGTAATCGGAAGGTTGCTGGTTCGAGCCCCGGCTCCGACAGTCTCGGTCGTTGTGTCCTTGGGCAAGACACTTCACCTGTTACCTACTGGTGGTGGTCAGAGGGCCCGGTGGCGCCAATGTCCGGCAGCCTCGCCTCTGTCAGTGCGCCCCAGGGTGGCTGTGGCTACAATGTAGCTTGCCATCACCAGTGTGTGAATGTGTGTGTGAATGGGTGGATGACTGGTTGTGTAAAGCGCTTTGGGGTCTTTAGGAACTAGTAAAGCACTATACAAATACAGGCCATTTACCATTTACCCATTCTGATGCCTGCCTTGAACTTGCAGGTTATCTTGATCATGCCTACATCCCTAAATTCATCGAGTAGCTACCATTTGATTGGCTGATTATATGTTTGTGTTAAGAAGTAATTAGACAGGTGTACCTAATGAAGTGGATAGTGATTGTACAGAACCATTTCGGATTAACTCTGTGTCTCCTGATGGAGGAATCCAAACAGTGTGTTAAATCAGCAACAATGACAAATTACCTCAGCAAATAATCTGTTTGCATTGATATCATTTCAATTTTAAGGCTACAGAAACATCTCCTAGCAACAACATGTACGTTTCAGTTGATTCTGACAAAGTTGTACTTTTGTATTTTCTTACTCAGTTGTATATAGCATTTGTATTCTATTTTATTCTATTGTATATAGTATTTTATTTTATTTCATTCCAGTGTTTTCTAATTTCTGCTACATAACTTTGCACTTTTGCTGTAACGAACGAAATTTCCCACCTGTGGGACTAATAAAGGTGATCTTATCTTATCTTATACTTGTGGAGTCGCTCCACGTTTCTTTTTGCTGTTTAGATTAATGTCTCGGTCTGTCCAACAAGTCCCGAAGCCAGATCACAGTGTGGTCCTGGAAGTGAGTGTGACATATGTCGCTGCAACACTGCAGTGCTCACTGAAACACATCAAACTTCCCCCCACTGTCTTCCCTCTAAACCTAAATCAGCTCACGAAGCTCATCCATATTATCATACAAACACCTCATATTCACCATGGTGATCGCATGAACAGCTCCAGCTCTGAAACTCCATCGTCTCCTTCGCAGCTCCTTCAGGAATCGCAGGCTTTGCTCCAGGCAATAGAAATGGCAGTAAATATACTGCCCAGAGCATAATGTGAAGACAAAAACACAAGCAGACTTATAAAACCAGACTTTAACATATTTCCAAAAGAAAATATGGTCATTTAATGTTTGTAGCCATTACAGACTACCCTAGGAAAATAAAATAAAAGTGGCTTAGACTAAAAAAATTACAGTCATGCTCATATATTGGACGATAAGTTAATAACGGAGGTATCATGACAGTCCATGGCAGTGGATTTATGTTAATATTTTTATTTTACATATATACTCACACACCATTACTTGTCATGTTGGAGTGAGACGTACCACGCTGTGTTGACCGCTCAGCCTGAAAATGAGAAAACTCACTCAGGCACGACTGGACAGCCCAGAGACGAGAATACCACTAATTATTAACATACACAAACGCACGCACACACACAAACGAAATCTCAGGGATGCCATGTAGCAGCCAATACTCACGGGAAATTAATTATCATGCTACACACACCAACAGAGGAATGCTGAGGTAGGCCTAATTAGGTGTCTGATAGCGTAGACTTAACAAAATTGACCACATATACGCCCATGTGAGTGCAGCGATCTATCCTCCTGCATATCAATGGAGAAATCCAGCATTTTTCATTCACTTCACCTAATTTTGAGTGACAGCTTTTTATTATTTCTTTTTTTCTAATGTTGATGTTTCTCCCTGTTGTATTTCTTTCACTTCTGGATTTTTTAATTCTTCGCTAATTTCTATTTTATCAACATCTGTGTCATAGACGAGGCGTTTGTGTTAAAGACAAAACATGCTTGTGTTTGTGCTTTCCTGATTTACAAAGTCATAAAAGCATATCGCTGTTGTTTGGAGGAAAAAAATTTAAGTAGGCACAACATTATATACGTTATACTTCACTGACTCTGCTCATTTCTTTTTAAATGGCGTTCATTGTAAACTATGTAGAAAAAAATGGATTTTTTCTCTTGTAAAAATACTTACTGTTACACATTCAGTTTAATTTGATCTAGAATTTGATGACTATTAAAATTACTGAACATATTCTACTTTGAAGGGGGGAAAAAATTCTCTGCAAGATGAGAGGGAACCTTATGACTTAGGATGAAGCATTGTCTTGATTAATCGTCTCTTCTGATGTCTTTCAAGTCTGTGTGTGCCCCCTTTGAGTAAAAAAAGTTATTTTGACTGTTTTGTGATCGATTGTTGATTCATGTCAGGAAAATCCCAATTGCATTTTTTCCAAAAACCGGTAAGACCAAAGATTTGTCTCATTTTGTTTCTTAAAACTCTGGCCAGTTCCCGGTTGTCACAATACTATTATTATTATTATTTCTGCACAAGTGAGCTTTTCAATCATAATAAACAAATAAACCTTAAAATAAAATCACAAAACAATGCTGACTAAAGTTACAGATTTCCCAGAGGATTATAGGGTCCACCCTTAAAAGGCTGCTTGTTGTTGTGTTCGGTACGATGGGATGCGTTCGTTGTTTCCACAGCGAAGATGTGAGGTGCAGCTTTGAAACAAAGTCCTTTTGAACTTGTTCTTCCAAACTTTGTGGCGCAAATGAAGTGAAAAACCTTCAAACGGCAGACACAGCTCCACTGTTGGTAAAGTTGTTTTCTGTGGTTGCTTCTATTTATTCGTCATCTGTCTTTGCTGTAACCCTCCCAGTTCTTAAGAGTGTTCTTGCTAATTACCATTAGCCATTGAGCCATTCAGCAGTGCAATTTTACAAATGTGCTGGCAGTAATGTTAGAGTGTTAGTAGTGTTAAGTGATTGTGTACCTTTGCCCTGTTAAACAGATTTAGTGATGGATTATTATTGTTGTTGTTGTATATTAATGAACTGTGTGAGTTAAATTTATACAGACCCCTCGTTCGTCAGTAGGGATGGGTATCGTTTAGGTTTTATCCGATACCGGTGCCAAACCGGTACTTTTGAAACGGTGCCGGTGCTTAAACGGTGCTCAAACCGGTGCTTAAAGAATGGAGAACACAAAATTGATCCAAAAACCTCTCATGTTTAGCTGTTTTTTTGTAAAAAGATAACAATGTTAGCATTTTCTGCAGCTATGGGGCATATATGGTATCACTCTTGGCTGGAAGCAGTGCTTAAACAATGGAAAAAACACAAACTTTGTCCAAAAACCTCTCATGTTTAACTGTTTTCCACTTTTTCTTTGGTCATTTTAGCCTTTTTGGCCAGGGTGAAGGGAGTATCTGCCATCAAACAAGAAAACAGCCGCATGTAGCTATGATGATGTTTGCTAGTTCACCTTACATGCATTAATTTAACAACGTGGTTAGCCTACTCAACGTAAATTACACACGAACAACATTAAGCTACTCACGCAGAGAAGAACGACTGCTGCTGCTGCCATCATCATCCGTCATCATTTCTGCTACACTGGCAGGGCTAGGGGCCAGGACTCTCCTCTTCGGGTTTTTGGGGGATGTTGCTAACTCCGGGTCCGATAACAGGCAACCCACCTGCAGTAGATGTGCACGGTGTGAGAGCTCGCAGCAAGCTATCAAATACGGCGCATTTTTCGGCTTAAAAAAAAAAACGCTATGCGTCGCCAGGTGTTTCATCGGATTTGAGGTGTTACCTCCTTTGACAGTATCACAGTATCACCTTAAAGCACTTGTTGCAGGCTGCTGAGTTTGCATATTTTACTGTGAAGTACAGCCAGACTTTTGACCGCTTCACCTTGGGCGTTTTTAATCTGTAGCTCTGCTCTAAAAGAACGCACCTACCTGGACCCGCCTACTATCCTCGGAAACGTAAAATGATTGGCTAGAATCTAAAGTGTATCACAGCTCAGGAAAAAAAGCACCGAAATAAAGCACCGAAATGTGCGCTGCTTTTCGGTCTGGTTACTACCGTTTATGTCAGAACCGGTGCCATCATGGCACCGGATACCGGTACCCATCCCTATTCGTCAGTAGGAAGTATTACAATCTATTCAGTCCACTTGAAAAGCCACAGTTGACATTTTATCTGTTCAGAATTATAGTGATGCCCAGCACTAATATACTGTATATAAAAGATGGACAAAGTAAAATATCAAGTCCTTTAAAGCTGCATTCTTTTTATTGGCAAATGTGGGCTACTGTTTGTTTCTAAAAGAAGTCGGTTGAGTATAAATCTATGGGAAACGAGTGTTAGGTGGAATCTACACAGGAAGCGGTTTACAGTGACGTGGCAGCAAGAATACACTGAAAGTCAACAACATTCAGGGAAGAACATCAGTGATTGCCATATGTGGTAAATGCATTATAGGGTTACCCTGGTAACCATGCCTGAAAAGCGACAGCAGCAGGAGATGAGCGTTTCACTTCCCAGGGGACGCCCCTTTATTGAATACATCATGAATGATCCCTATTATGTTCATAAAGAACGATAAACAGGATGTAAGTTAGGGCACTCATCACATCTCAGCAACTTAGTCATGTAGACATGGTCAAGACAACCTTCTGAAGTTAAAAACTGAATATCAGAATGAATAAGAAAGGTGATTTAAGTGACTTTGAACATGGCATCAGATGGGCTGGTCTGAGTATTTCAGAAACTGCTGATGTTCTGGGATTTTTCTGCACATAAATTTCTGGGGTTTACAGCAGGTCACTGGGCAAAAATGCTTTGATGTCAGAGGTCAGAGGAGAACAACCAGACGTCTTCCAGCTGATCAGAAAGCAGCTATAACTCAACTAACTATTCATACAACGGAGGTATGCAGAAGATCATCTCTGGAAGCACAATATATCAAAGCATACATGGTTATAGCAGCAGAAAGCCAAGAACAGGAAGCTAAGGCTATTATTTTCACAGGCTTACCAACGTTGGATAATTGAAGACTGGAAAATCATCGTGTGGTCTGATGAATCCTAATTTCTGTTGTGACATTCAGATGGTAGGGTCATAATTTTGCATAAACAACATTAAAGCATGGATCCATCCTGGCTTGGTTTCAATGGCTCAGGCTGGTGTAATGGTGTGGAGGATATTTTCTGGGCACACTTTGGCCCCCATTAATACCACATAAGCACTGTTTGAATGCCACAGTCTACCTGAGCATTGCTGCTGACCATGTCCACATCCGGTACTAGCAGCGTGTACCTAATAAAGTGGCCCCTGAATGTATACATTATTAGATATGACACTGACAGGTGGCTTTAAAAAGAGAAAATATGCGAATGAAGGAGTCAAATGATGATGTTAGGGGAGAAAAAATGACATTGAGAGCAGGAAGTGTGTCGTGCAGAGAGAGAGAGAGAGTCTGCTTTTTTTCTACGTGCTACTAATGAAAACCTTCTAATATTATTCATGAGTTTTCCTACTGTGCCTGCAGTCCAGCCATGGAGCTGCCATCCAGAAGACTATCACTTCACACAACATCTGACAGAGACACAGAGGGAGACGAAGAGCAGAAAAAAGGCAGCTGGAAGAAAGAGGGAGAAAAGGGATAAAGGGAAGGAGCGGTTGACAGAGCAAAAGAGGAAGCATAATAATAACAGAGCATGGCTGGAGATGAGAAGGATGTGCTTCCTAGGGGGAATCATAATCTCTGTATGAAAATGAGTCACTTCTATTAAACAATGGAATAGGGTTATTTTGCTGACTAACTAGCTGATGAAGACTAAGGAATGTCGTATCCTTGTCATTTATTATCAGTTTCTATGCTTTTTGTTTTTTTGACCTTCTCGGTCTGTTCTTGTTGTGCACATCTATATTTAGACTATGTTAAATCAGTTGATGTCACACATTGTACTGCGTCAAGGAGCATATGTTCTTGAACTTGTATTGCTTGTTGCCTGGAGGCTAGAGCAGCGCCATCTTTGTATTTAAATCATGAAATACTGTGTAGAAAATGTAAAGTATGCGTGTGGGTGGGTGTATGAACCGAATGATCCCGAATACAACACTTGCTCAAACTGATAAACTTCAGGATGTTTCTGATGGCGTGGTGGTAGAAATTTCAGAAGGTTCACGTCTTTTACGCGATTTTTGTTCTATGATTGGATTTTCGTTGCCGAGAGGAAATATTCAATTACCTTCAGCCAAGATAAAGCGTCTTCACTCCTGCTGGAATACCTGGATCATATGACCGTATCTGTTCTTGGTGCTCATGTCTGATTCAGTGCTAAGTGTTTATCAGCCTTTAGGCGATCACCATAACAGCAGTTTTTGTGCTGCAGCTGTACATTTATACTGCTACTGATAAGCTGTCTGGATTTCTATCTGTTGTCCCATCTCTGCAGGCGGTTCTCTTTTCTCAGTGACCTTTTGTCTCGTTTTGTTTGACAGATTTTTATGTTGATATTGGTCATTTGAAATGGTATTCCTTTTCATCTTACAGTCCAGTATCAAACTACCAACGTTTGTGCCCAAATGTACTCTCTAAATGTTAGGATTGTGTATTGATGTATTCAGAGAGGCCCATATGGATCTTTTTGTAATTCTGCCTTTCTACATCACTACACATTAAAATCAATCAAAACGTGATCGCAATACAGACAGCTTTAATTAAAGAGGTCTAATCAAATATTTAATTAGATGTTTAGGGATTACAGCCATTTTTATAAATAGTCCCCCAATTTCTGAGGTACAAAAGTAATTGAACAAACTAGCAGCATTTTAATTATAAGAAATATTTTTAATAGTCATGGACATCACCAAATGCTGTGTTTTCCTCCCTTAAGATTTCTGCCAGGCCGTTACTGCAGACGCCTGCAGCTGCTGCTTGTTTACGATTCTCTGCCTTCAGCTTTGTCTTAAGTATCTGAAAAGCATGTTTTATTGGGCTGAGATCAGATGACTGACCTGGCTGTTGAAGAATAGCCCATTTTTGCTGTAAGAAATTCTGGTGTCATTTTGCTTTTTGGAGTATGCTTTCAAACAGTTTCAGTCAGTAGTCAAATTACTTTTGAGATGCTAAAAATTGGTGGTTATGCATAAAAATGGCTGTAATTCCTAAACCGTTAATTCAGTGCTTTTGTTGCTTCAAACACATCTTAATCATTTGACTTGGTGTGTTGGTGTAAAAATGGAAAATAGCAAAAATCACATCATTGTTTTAGATTTAAGCATGTCAGTGGCCAGTGTTTTATCTGTTGTCACTATAAATTTTGTTCTGACTTAAGATTCAAACATAGTACGATGAAGTGTTAAAAGACTTAAAGGGGCCTTTTGGTTTTCTGTGTTTTCTTTTGTTTGCCTGTGGTAGCCAATCAGAAGAAGTCTGGCTTTAAAGAAGGGTGAAGGGGGCAGAAAAAAAAATTTAAAAAATGAGAGGATGAACTGAGGGGCTGCCCCAAGGCCAAGTATAAGATGTATAAGACTTATTTTGAGCTGTGAGTAATGCAAAGCTGCTCTGATCCAAGTCTAAGAATAAAAATATAGAGCTGAAAATCACAACAGGTCCTCCTTAAAACAGTTCTCTCTTCTTTTTTAATCAAGACGTTATTGTTTCCCAGCACAAAGCAGGTGAAATGAAATTTTAAAAGACAAAAAAAATCATCTAATATAATAATTCAGAAACCAATAATTCCCAGAGATTGTTTAGCATATTCAATGGTTTTCTAGCCTGCAAAAATATGAACAAATCACATAATAAATTATTTGGTTACATGATTATGATGGAATTCAATTTGAAACAGATATTGAACACGTGATGTCATTGTTTACCTTATAATGGAAAATTGCCTAATATATGCTGTACATGAACATGCAGTGTAGCTTCTACAATGTGCAGCGTCCAAGGGGTTACAGTGAAAGGAAACAAGTACAGAAGTTTAAAAAAAATGGGATTGTCATCAGGATTGCTCTCTGGCCTGTGGAAGATGGATGGATTTCCTGTGTCTTGCAGCTTTTAGTTATGATCTGTCTGTGTTTAGGTTTGCCCTTATCCTATCTGTTGTTACTACTCTGTGTCTCAGACTCCAGGCATGTGTTTCATGAACTGTGGGTGGCTTCCGTGTTTCTGGTTGGTCTCAACATGACAAGAATAACTCTGCTTTCATGAAACTCTGTCCCAGGGTGAAACTATAAATTTAGGGTTGAGTTCCAAGCTGGAAGGGCAAATAGGACACAGCAGCATAACAAAAAAGGGGTGGGGGGGAAGACAGATGGGAAGGACAGCTGTAAAATGCAGAATCTAGAGAGCAGGGAGGGAAGAACAGGAAAGAGAAGAGTGTTTTGGAAACTTGTACAAGACTGAAGGCGCCTTGAGCCAAATACAACAATTGAGTCTGGTCACACGCTGATAGATGAAACGCTCACAGGAAACACTTAACTTCTGTCACTAATGTTGACGCTCAACAGCCTTTGGTCAGACCTGCGCTGCATTTGTTTATATTAAATTTCAGATTTTGCCTTTAAGCTCTTTCTAATGTCATCTACTGCATTCATAGGTCCAGCATGTCCAATCTAATCAAATGTGCCGCTTTCAGTAAGATAAGCCCCGGCTTAATGTATTTAAATCCATCATAACATTTTTTCCATTATCTCATATTTCGTGTGTGAGCTCATATTACCATCCGCTGTCAGAATTAATTAGTAGGATTTTATTATTTTCTTTATTTTCTTTTCTTATTATATGATAAATCCATAAAGACTTGCAACTTATTATTGTATATTAGCTCACGCTAAACCAGCCTTGGGGTGTTCGACTGTCAGTGCTTATGCGCCATTGTTGGTAATGTGAAGAAATCCTTTAACGAATGAAATGAATGCTAGGTTCTAAGCACTCTGCTTTGTCATTTGTTTCATGATTTCATGAAGCATGTGTCTGTCATACAGTGGTCTACCATGGAGTTAGAGGGTTTTTTGTGTTTGTTTTTTTTTACTGTCTCTATCTTTTTTTAAAAATTTTTTTTCTTTTGTAGAAAATAAGCGATGAGGTCCTTGGCTGTAAAATTAATCCTGCGTAGAAGTCTGAGAACTACAGTGTGAATAAACCTGCGCCTTTAAGTATAAGATGTGAAACAAAGACTTTCTTTCAGTGGGATTAAAAATGACTTAATTTGAGAAAAAGTAAAATCTGACTTTCAGAATCAGACTTTTGAAGCTGATGGTACATTTTAAATCTGTAGCACCGTGTAGAAACCTTCTCTGGTGCTGATGGCTATGTTTTCTGATACTCACTTCAATCTGTTTTCCTCCCATGTGACAGGTCAGGCAGGTATTTTACTTTTTGATCCATTTTCCCCGACATGAAATACTTAGCACTTATTAACAGGTATCTGTGTCTGTGCATTGCAGCCATACAGTTTATCAATACATCTTGCTAACCAAGCTTGCTGACTTTGGAAACTGGTCAAGTGGAGGACAAAAAAACAAGAGGCAGGTCTAAAAAGCTACGTACAGCAGATGAACACTATCTGAAGGTCATGTCCTTAAGAAATACTAAAGAAAGCCATTAAAAACCTGACAGAGGACCTGAGAGATGCATCTGGCCCTTCAGTTTGCTGTTTACTGAAGCGTCATCAAAAATGTCTCAGTGGAACGGTGACTGTCAAGAAACCACCTTTTGTTAAGGAAGGGAAATGGTTAGAAAAGGGGGCAGTATGCCAAATTACACAAGAACTCATGAAGTGATACATTTAGAAATGTTTGGTTCAAATCATCCATATCTACAGAGGAGGTCAGGAGAGAGCTACAACTGTGAGTGTCTGCAAAACTGAGGGTCTGTGATGGTTTGGGCTGAATTTCAGCCACTGGTGCTGGAATTTTGAATGCAGAATAGTAGTCAGGTTTTGATCCACCATGCAAAACCATCTGGGAAGGCTCTGATTGGCAACAGCTTAAATTTTCCATCCATCCTTATTTATAAAGCACCTTAAAACACAAAGTGGTGTGCACTGGAATTAAATAATAAAAATACATAAGATATATATTTATAAAAAAGATTTTTCAGTATGACAATGATCCCAAACACACTGTGCTAATTTAATAAAACCATACTTGGATAGAAAAAACACAAGGGGACACTGTAAGTCATGGATTGGCCTCTCCAGAGCCCAGACCGCAATATTGCTCAAGCATTGCAATCATCTTGACAGAGAACAGAACAAAAGGCAACAACATTCAAAGAAGAGCTTTGAATGTCCTCCAAGAAACCTGGAGAACTTTTCCTGAAAACTACTTAAAGAATAAATCACTGCACCTATTTCTCATTTTCCTAGTAAAACATAAAGAAATGAGGGATGGCTCAAGACATTTGCAAGTATAATAAATAATTGATTTGAATAGCCTACATTGACTTATGTGTATGCACTCATACACACACACACTGAAAAGATTCCTGTGAGTCACAACTTGTGTGTTTTAGTGATGCCCCCACTACTGGCTGTAATTGGCCTCATGAAGCAGGCTGACACTGCGGTGCTCCGGCTTGTTATCAGGCTGACAGACAAAGTGGAAAGGACAGCAGTATCACTCAGAGATACGCAGCAGACCTCGGAGGCATACGCATACTCACAAAAATACACACAAACACCACCACAAGTGGACGCACAGCTGTCACATGTCGCCGTTCCGACACAGGCAAGTTATGTGATGTGGTGAGACTAACCGATGGTGACGGTGAGGAGAGTGCACCTAAAGTATTGCCCTTAAATGACAATCGAATTGGAGCTGGGTAGACAGATAAAATGAGATAATGGACACACACAGTCAGTTTAATGCGATGAATAGAAAAGGATAAGACGACATCCTTTCACGGTGAAAGGTCAGTACAATGACAGAAGTATGCTTGAGCTGATTTAGGGATTTGTTTGGTGATGCTGAATTTTAACAGTCTCAAAAAGTATTTAACATATATGGAACAGCTGAATGTTTTTGTTCAAACACTACAACTATCTGTCAGTACAGGAAGACTGGCATCGCAAGTTTCGAAATCTAAAATCCTGGTCCCATTCCAGGCCACCAACACCTTTTAAGTCATCTCTAGCACTTTCTTCTCTCAGCTGGAGCATTTTTGTTTGTTTTTTTTAAAGACAGTGATTCAGCCTTTGAATATTTTATGTCTTTAATGCCACACTTTCTTCTTTTTAGTTAAGAATGTGCGCAGAATTAACACAACTTTTCAAAAATTCCTTCTGTCTAGACGTGAGAGCTTGTTGAGGTGTTCCCAGTGCAAGACGGCTCGCTACTGCAATACCACGTGCCAGGTACAGTGTGTGTGTTTGTGTGTTTTAATCTTTTGGGGACAAAAATCAAGTTCTCATAATGTAAATCATTACATTTTAAAGTGTACACTTTGTTTATGGCTTGTAGCCGGGGTAATAATGGCTATGATGGATGTGTCTGTATACATCAGTGTATTTATATCCTCCTTCTGCAGAAACAAGCATGGTCAGGCCATAAGAGAGAGTGTAAATGTCTGCAGAGCCTCCTACCCAGACTTCCTACTGACTCAGTCCGTCTAGCTGCGAGACTCATCTTTGCCTTGGTATGTTGCTGGACTTTCCCACTGTTCAACTCAGTTAAACTAAATGTGCTCAAAGAAAGCTGCTTAATACCTTTCCTTTTATGCGCCATAACAGGCGGGCATTCCTGCTCTCAGAAAAACCAGACTTTAAAGAAATCCATGTCATGTTTTCTCAGTGTATGAAAGTTTCAAGGACTTTATCTGGGAGCAACAATAAATACAGCACATAATGCGCATCGATAGGAGAACGATATTTCAGTAAAACCAGAGTGAACTGCTGAACTTCTCTTTTTCTATGCAGTTAAGTCCATCTAAGAGCAGCAGTGAGAAGCTCTACACTCTAGAGGAACATGAATCACGTAAGTTTGTCTTGCAAGTGTCTGTGTGCGTTTTACCTCAATGTAATAAAGGTTATTAGAAAATGTTTGCTCTTTCACCTGTGTGTTTATTTATATATATATAGAGAGCGCGTGTATATATATAATCCAGTGGTAGTCAAATGCAAACTTTTTATTTTCAGCTGGGCTCATTCCTGTTTTAGATGTTATAAGGTTTTCTTTAAAAACCTTATTGCAGAACCTTTTACAGAACAGGCAAAATGATGTTGACTTGTCTTGTTACACTTATTGTAAGTGTATCATAAGAGCTTTAAATTTGCAAATTAGATTATTTTAAATGCTGAAAAGCAGAGAAGTCCAGAGCTCCCTCTCTCCGCCCACCTTTTTCAGCTCATCAGGTGTTTCTAGGTGAGCTAAGACATGTAGTCTTGGGTCTACCCCGGGTAAGACATGCCCAGGACACTTCACTTGCCACCTGGTGGCATCCTTGCTAGATGCCTGAACCACCTCAACTGACTCTTTTCAGTGTGGAAGAGTAGAAGCTCTACTCTTAGTCCCTCCTAAAAGGCTGAACTCCTTACTCTCTCTCTAAGGGAGAGGGGCCCAGCCACCTTTTTGAGGAAACTCGTTTCCGCCGCTTCTATCTGTGACATCATTCTTTCAGTCACTACCCAGAGCTTGCATCCATAATTGAGTGTAGGGATATTGCTTGACCAGTAAATTGCCACTCATGCTCAGCTCTCTCTTCACCACAACGAACCACTACTGCACTAATCCGACATTCTCAAATTCCTCCAGCAGGAGCACCTTGCAGCATGCCACCCAGTGACTCCAAGAAGGCTGCGTACTCTGAACTTTTGTTCGGCAACTACAGATAGTCGAGACAAAACGGTGCAGGGCAACAACCCTCTCGGCTACCGGAGAAATCTCCAACATTCAGGCAGTGACCTGCTTAGTGCACTTATGTTTTCTGGAATTTGACAGTGATTATAATTAAATGGCTTTTAATGGCTTTTTAACAACAAGTTAGTCCACTGAATACCTGCACAGTGTTTTGCTGGAGGTTTCTTCTTGTTAAAAGGGAGTTTTTCTTTCCCACTGTTGCCAAAGTGCTTGCTCTTAGGGGGTCACATGATTGTTGAGGTTTCTCTGTTGTGTTACTACAATATAAATGGCCTTGAGGGAACTGTGGTTGTGATTTGTTGCTGTATAAATAAAATTGAATTGAATTGGATGCAAAGCAATTCTCATTATGCACCCAAAAGACCTTCAGTATCAGCATAATAGAAAAAGTAATAATTCATCTCAGAGAATGGATTTTTATAAAAAGACAATGTGGTTCCTGGAGCCAGTAGGTTTTTCTCACTGAGCCTAGCCCCAAGCAACTTTGCCGCTTCCTGTGGCAAAGACAAGTTTTAACTGTGGCTGAGTGAAGAACTGGGGGACAGATGAGCTACTAGAGGATGGATCACTAAAAAGTTGTGCATCTAGAAACAAAACATCAGACTTTTCTCTCTCATCAACTAAGCCAGTAAAACAACAGGCAGTATTTCATCTGAATGCGGTGCAGGTCTCGTTGCTGATGGCAGGTTAGGGTAACTGGCAGGTGATTTAGTTTTGGAACTGTATTCAGAAATACTGACTAAACAGATGGAGCAGCCATCAAAGTGATCCCGTGGTTCCCTCTGTACCACTAGAAATCCAAAACCCAAGCTCTTTTTCTTTCCATTATTCTGAGATTTTCAACACACACCTGACAAACTGAATGAGAGGCCCACGGCTTGTCTTGATTACCCAGTTCCATACCAAAATAAGCAGAGGATGCCTTTTCCCACAAACTCTGTTATGTTTTGTTGCTGTTTGGATATAGTGAAGGATCCACATGTTTAGCATCTGGATCATGTTTACAGTTGTCACTCGTCAAAAAACATGATGTGATAGAGCAAAATGGATTTTTTTAAAACAAATGTTAGATTTTATACAGCGAATATGATGCAGGACAGTGTGACGGGTTTAACAATATTCTGCATTTACAGGGAGTGCAGAATTATTAGGCAAATGAGTATTTTGTCCACATCATCCTCTTCATGCATGTTGTCTTACTCCAAGCTGTATAGGCTCGAAAGCCTACTACCAATTAAGCATATTAGGTGATGTGCATCTCTGTAATGAGAAGGGGTGTGGTCTAATGACATCAACACCCTATATCAGGTGTGCATAATTATTAGGCAACGTCCTTTCCTTTGGCAAAATGGGTCAAAAGAAGGACTTGACAGGCTCAGAAAAGTCAAAAATAGTGAGATATCTTGCAGAGGGATGCAGCAGTCTCAAAATTGCAAAGCTTCTGAAGCGTGATCATCGAACAATCAAGCGTTTCATTCAAAATAGTCAACAGGGTCGCAAGAAGCGTGTGGAAAAACCAAGGCGCCAAATAACTGCCCATGAACTGAGAAAAGTCAAGTGTGCAGCTGCCAAGATGCCACTTGCCACCAGTTTGGCCATATTTCAGAGCTGCAACATCACTGGAGTGCCCAAAAGCACAAGGTGTGCAATACTCAGAGACATGGCCAAGGTAAGAAAGGCTGAAAGACGACCACCACTGAACAAGACACACAAGCTGAAACGTCAAGACTGGGCCAAGAAATATCTCAAGACTGATTTTTCTAAGGTTTTATGGACTGATGAAATGAGAGTGAGTCTTGATGGGCCAGATGGATGGGCCCGTGGCTGGATTGGTAAAGGGCAGAGAGCTCCAGTCCGACTCAGACGGCAGCAAGGTGGAGGTGGAGTACTGGTTTGGGCTGGTATCATCAAAGATGAGCTTGTGGGGCCTTTTCGGGTTGAGGATGGAGTCAAGCTCAACTCCCAGTCCTACTGCCAGTTTCTGGAAGACACCTTCTTCAAGCAGCGGTACAGGAAGAAGTCTGCATCCTTCAAAAAAAACATGATTTTCATGCAGGACAATGCTCCATCACACGCGTCCAAGTACTCCACAGCGTGGCTGGCAAGAAAGGGTATAAAAGAAGAACAACTAATGACATGGGCTCCTTGTTCACCTGATCTGAACCCCATTGAGAACCTGTGGTCCATCATCAAATGTGAGATTTACAAGGAGGGAAAACAGTACACCTCTCTGAACAGTGTCTGGGAGGCTGTGGTTGCTGCTGCACGCAATGTTGATGGTGAACAGATCAAAACACTGACAGAATCCATGGATGGCAGGCTTTTGAGTGTCCTTGCAAAGAAAGGTGGCTATATTGGTCGCTGATTTGTTTTTGTTTTGTTTTTGAATGTCAGAAATGTATATTTGTGAATGTGGAGATGTTCTATTGGTTTCACTGGTAAAAATAAATAATTGAAATGGGTATATATTTGTTTTTTGTTAAGTTGCCTAATAATTATGCACAGTAATAGTCACCTGCACACACAGATATCCCCCTAAAATAGCTAAAACTAAAAACAAACTAAAAACTACTTCCAAAAACATTCAGCTTTGATATTAATGAGTTTTTTGGGTTCATTGAGAACATGGTTGTTGTTCAATAATAAAGTTATTCCTCAAAAATACAACTTGCCTAATAATTCTGCACTCCCTGTATCTGGCAAAAGTCTCATTGAGATTGAAAGTCCCTTTACAAATGTGATTTAGCAGATGGCGTCAAACATTGTACCAACTTTATATATTAACAAATACAACTGTTAGATACTAGAAATTAGTGAAAACCTGCATCATATGTTATAAAATATCAATTTAGGTCCATTTACAGGCAAATTTGAGTGCAAGTTTTAGGAGTCCTCACATCATCACCTTAAAGAACGTTACATTTTTACACCAGAATACCTGGATTTTATGAAGTGTTTCAACTACATTTGTATGATTTTTTTAAAAAATGTTTTTACAGATCTAACTTCTATGCCTGAGAAGAAGAAACAAGGTCTTTCTCAGCTGGCGTCCATGTTAGAGCTGTACCTGCAACAGGAAGTACCTGACCTGTTACAGGAAATGGGATCAGCACTGCCACCTTCCTGCCAAGAACCCCTCAGCCTCATTGCCAAGGTCAGCTAAATGCACGTTTGCTTTTCTGCATAGTAAGAACACCTTGACATCCTCATCATGCACATGAATACGCAATCAAATCCCGTGTACCTCCATAAAAAGACACATCACCTCCTCCTTGACTTATTCCACCGCGCGTCTGAGATCTTCCGAGCATTCGTAATCAGATCCCCTGTGTTTATGTATTCCCAGAACAACTTCAGGTCTCACTCTCTTAAAACGTACCAGCTGTCTTCGGTGGAACTGAAACCACAAACTCCTGTGTGTTTATCTGCAATCTGCTCTTCCTCTGTTTTCTGTTAGCTTGTGTGACTCCTCGTCATTTCATTGTGTTTGAATTCCATCTTGTGTGCGTGTTCACTGTGTTTTTCCCACCACAGTGATTGCATGCGTGTTTCTTGAATGATTATGAGCCTTTTGATAACACAAAGGTGCAAATAAGCACTTCTTACAAAAAACTGTCATGATCGAAACAAAATACACCAACTTTCTTCATCCAACTTTTCTACATATAAAGCGTCATTTACATTCGACTCAAAGGAAGTCAGATTTAATCAGTGGTTGTTTTTTTTTTTTCAACAGATAGCTGTGGATGTATTTCAAATACTGTACTCGTAAGGCGAGAAAGGGCAAAAGTGTTTTGGGGTTTTTTTTGTTGCTCTTTTACATTTCGCTGAAGATCGTATAAACAAACCAGACTGCTGTTAGTAGACTGTTCTGTGGACACATGTGGCTAAGATGGAGGTTTTGGTGTAAAGCAGAAGCTTTATGTTTGGAGAAGGGAAAGCTTCACATACCAGTATAAGAGTCTTCCCCATTTATGAAAAGCGGTGGGAAAATCACGGCTTGTTCCTGTTTTGTTGTCAGTGGGCGAAAAAGTCTCGGCATCATTGAAAGAGCAATACATTTAGAATCATGCACGAAGAACAAGATGTCAGCACCTCCATCCGTCAACAGAAACTCAAGCTGAGTGGTACAACGCACACAAGTTTCTACGAAAGAGTGGTGAGAGATATATGGAAAAATCTCAATTATGACCTTAATTCAAGAGAAATTAGCTGTTTACTTGAGAAAACCCACAAAAACCCAGAGTTGCATGTGTTCTAAACTTCAGAATGATTTAATTTCCTCTAAGCTGATATAAAAGAGTGATCAGCTGTGACTGGAAATATTTAGTTGCAGAAATTGCTGCTGTTAATGTTGTTTAAGGTGATCTCATCACCGGTATATGTGACACATATTATTACTGGTAATTCTTCTTAGTGGAAAGTTTTCCTTTGGTTAGGGTCGCTCACAGGTCACTCACCAGGTTCACTCACCAGGGGGTGTTTACAATTAGAGCATTTGTGCCACAGTACAGTGACTCAGCGTCTGACTGGAGACACCAGCAACCTACAGACAGACAACAGGCTTTTTTCTCCTTTGTAAGCCCAGCCACAAAGGCCTGTATTCAAAAGATTGGCTAATGGAGAGGAATGTAAAGTACAGGAGTGCCTTGTTTTTGTAGAAGCACTTTGTTTTAAAATGGCTGTCAGATCGGACGTCGCCTTTATGTCCATCAATTTGTTTTGCTCTCTTTTCCTTGGTTGAGCCTCTGCATGTGACATGTTTGTCTAGAAAACACAAGATTTCGACAGGCAGTGCTCACTGACCTTTAAAAGCTTAAATTATAAAGTAAAATAAAGAAGTCAATTCAATTTTATTTATATAGCACCAATTCACAACATCAGTCGCCTCAAGGCCAAGTACCATCTTCAAAACAATCACTTGAAGCCTGCAAATCTGGATATTTGGCATGCAGACCTGTGCCTCGTATAACAGCTGAGTTTTGTTGGATATGACTTATTCGTAAAGAGTTTATAATGTCAATGAAATTCACTATATAGTCATTAAATTTTAAGAGTAAAGCCATTCATGCTCACACCTTTTACCTTGGTAATATACACGTGATCAGATCTTACGAGGCTGTGAAATGACGGCTGAGTAATCGCTAACGCTGCTTATTTACACTCTCTGCATCTCTTATGTACTAAATCATACACTGCCATCATATACTGATGTGGTCATATGTGATCCATTGGACTAAATCTTTGGGTCTGGTACAGTTGGGTTATCAGTCATTCATAATCATGAATCAAGAAACACATAAGTGTGGCGTCCTTCCTAATGCCACATGAGCTGTCTATGAAACCAGACGAGGTGGCACAGAAAGCAGTGGTTTAGTGTGTCTGAGAAATATCAGGGAGAAATGGCTGTCCTGCAGCGTGCATTATCTGTAATGTGCTGCATACTGATGTGAAACCTTTTTAACTACCTTTGATTGATTGATTGATTGATTAATTTAAAATCTCACCTTCAATAAGATGGGCTAATAAATAAACGTGCCACTATCCAAAATGGTGACTTATCGTCTGCCAATAGGGGGCACTGTGATTGCATGGCCAACAGCTGTATTTGTAGTGCAAAGGAGTCCTTCATTCCACTTTTGCTCTCTTATGTTTCATATTTGCTTTACCTCCCCTGCCTCTGTTGTTTCTACCTACTGTATGTTTACAACAATGTAAGGACAGTCAGACCTACTCTGTGCACTTCTGCCTGTCCTTATATTTTTGTCTCTCTCTTTGCTCATTATTCTTTTTAATGCAGCCCTTTCTTCTTCCCGTCTCCTCCTCTTGTGGTCGCTCTTTTTAATGGTCCTAGTACATAAGAAATGAGGAGTTTATTATTGTGTACTTGGAGCATTCACTGTGCTTAACAAAACAGGTCATTACTGTGAGTGTGCTGTGTGTGCGTGTATGGGCATTTGTGTATGTATACGTGTGTGTTGGAGTTCCTCTCGTGTGGGGGTTTGTTTTCTTTTGTGCCATAAAACCATTCTTTAGGCTAATAGCTGCTCTATCCTGTGTGCTAATAGTGTCGTACAGAAACATACATGCACGCTGACGCACACAAGGAAGCAGTCCCACATCATCATTACTGCTCTTAAGAGCAGCAAGAGGAGCAAGGAGGGAAGTAGGGAGAGTTGTATTTGTGTGTGCTACCACTGTGTACTGTGTACAGTCTGTGTATTCACAGTGCTGGGGAAAGGTTTTAGACACCTAACGTGTTCTCGTAACACTATCACGGAGCAGCTTATCAGATTCTTTCTGCAGCACGATGGTGACGACAAACATGGAAACAGAAGAGCAACATCTTCAGGAACGCCTCCTCAGTAGAAGGTCTGCATGCAGGAAGACTGCAGTGGGCATGCATCGTGTCTGTCCATGTGCTGTTTTTTTATCAGACTGCAGCAGTATAATAAGCGCAAACATGGAAGCTCTAACTGTGCTGCTTTCATTGTTTCTTTAAAGCAACTTCCCCACTCTGCAGTGTGTGTGTGTGTGTGTGTGTGTGCGTCTCATCTTAGATACTTGCACATATTTGTATTTATGTGTGAATTTCTTTTTGTGCTTATGTGGTTAGTTCGTCTTTGCCTATACTTGTGTGTATTGCTTAGGTAAATGTATGCGTGTATGTGTGTGTTCTCTAACCAGCCTGCGAGCCTGCGTGTGAACTTATTGTTATGCTGCATCAGCCTTTGGTGCACTGAGACCCATTTCTCACACAAACTCCTTACATGACCGACATGTTACCCCATAAAAAACACACTCTCTCACCCCTCTCTGTCTTCCTGAACCTGGCTCTGTGCGTCTTGTTTTTTTCCTCTCTCGGCCTCACCCGTTTGCTCTGCGCCGCCTATCATTTCTCTTCTTCATTGACATTCGCCCTTCTCGTTCCCTCTCTGCCCAAGTTTAGCTTTTGATATGAGGGTTATAAATAGCTCTTTAAAGACACCTCACAGGGCTGTTCTAACAGTCCAGTGCCACCTTTTGAATTTTAAAATCTTCACTTAAAGTAACTCAGAAACATCATAGAAAAGTCTCGCGCTTTAAAGCATAAAAATACAGTTTGTACTTTAAGATGATGTTAATGATTTTGAGCAGTGTGCATACAGTAATGCTTACTGTAGCATTATGCACAGAGATGAGTGGGTGGTTTAATGTGTAGTCTGAAGATAATTATTAGTGAATATGCAGTTCGTGCTTGATGAAAATATAAGATTTTAGTATTAATAATGGGGGAAGTGCTGAAACATGAGCTAGAAATGCCTCATCTATAGTAGCTACCTGGAGACATTGTCACACAGTGGAGGGGGGAGAAGTTGCCCTTAAATACATAGATGCAGTTTACTTCAAATGTGTTCGAACTACTGGAAGCACTTTGTTTGGTTTAGGGAAATGGTGGAAGCTTCAGAGGGTGTTTTGCTGCTGCCGAACAGAAAAGAATGTCTTTTGCAGTGAAGTGAAATGGAGTGTTGAAAACAATCGTCTGTGCATCCTTTTTTGATTGCTGGAAATCTCCACTCCCATTTCCTTACTTGTTCAAGCTACCTGCTTCAAGTATTCTGTAATCAAACTGTGCATAGCATCCCTGTGTTGAGGTGACACACTGTAGGCTTTGCACACATGCGCGTTACTGTAGTCCCTGCATTGGGTGAATACCCATAATCTTTTCTGCATAGCCAAAAAGCTACAAGAAACATCACTGTGGGACCACGAATCCAGCTTCACACACGTCTCCGGGACACAGCAGGTGTTTGTGTTTGTCTGCAGTACTTTGGGCTGTGTCCCTAATATGGTGCATACAGCTGTTTATCAGAGGACTCTTTAAGACCTCCTTACTGTTGGAGTTCTGTTCTGGCTGTTCTGTCTTTTATTTAATGTGAGCTTAAAGAAAAAACTGGCTCATCTATTGAGAGAGTGAGAGTGAGAGAGAATATTGGGGGGGGGGGGTAAAAAGAATGTGAGAAGAAAACGTCAGAAACGAGCAGAAGAGGGATAGGAACATGTACCTACTCGCACCTACTCTGCTTGATAAAAGGTTTGAAGTAGCTGTATTTATGGCTCTGTGTGCATGAGGCCGTAACTGAGACTCCTGGGAAAAACACACGCACACACACACTTCTACCTACCTCTCTGACCAAGGTGGAAGCAGGGCAGCTCTCTATGGAAAAGTATGTTGTATTGTTTATTTCCCATATATAGTTACAATTTATCATGGAGGCACACACACACACACATATCACCACCACCTGATGTCATGTGTGGAGTGTGGCGCCAATAAATTTACACCCCTGCTGAAACTGCTTCACCTTCAATTATAGCAGCAGGAATGAGGAACATGTGTGTGTGTTTGTGTTGATTCTTATTTTTTGGTCGTTATAATTTTTGGTGTGTTTGCTTGCTGTAATGTAACTTGTGTATATCTGTGTGTAGGAGTAAATCTGCGTGTAGACAGATGTGCGCTGTAGGTGTGTGAGTGTAACTTGTTGTTTCTGTGTAGGAGTAATTTACTCTCACGGCTTTTCCTTATATTTATTGGCCATCTGTTGAGCAGCTAAGTGGGATGCAGACGCCATCAAACTACGGTAGCGTAACAAATGGAAAGGTTGTCACTTACCAAACTTTTTGCATGGGTGAATGAAGTAAAACTTCACATTTTTTCTAAACGGATCGACTAAGGAATGCAGATGCATGTATGCAGGAAGGAGAGGGGATGTATATAAATGAGAATATTGCATTTTAATGTTTTTGCCTGTACCATAATGTTTCCTTTTGCTCTTATGGATGCATGTTTGCCTGTATCCGGCGTTTGAAATCATTAAAATAATCCTCTTGTGTATGTCTTAGTATGCTCGGCCTTATCTCTTCAGCATTTCCCTGATCTGCTGTTGTAGCTGCCAGTGCCATGGGTTCTACCTAATTAGCTTAGGCTTTGCAAAATCTCACACACACGTACAGCTTTGTGTAATGACTTGGAGTCCATCATCATGGATGAAGTCACAGACAGTATAATGTGAAAAGAGAGCAAAAAACCATTTGTTTAATTGACTTAGATTGGCTGCATGTGTGTGGGCTCTCGTGGGGAAGAGGTGAGGAGAAGAAGATGAAGAAGGGGGGAAGGAAAGAAAACAAGGCGCTGAAATGACTGGCGGGCCATGGGAAAGGGAAGGAAATAGGAGAAGATGCAGAAAAAAGAGAGCTTGTGAGGAAAAAGATTTCAACAATCAAGATCAGAAACAGGGTTGAGGAGATTTGGAGAAGAAGAGTGGAGGACACAGAAAAAAGGGACACTCTGAAAGGACTGACTATAAATTGTTTTGAGTTTTTGATAAATCTGCATGCCAGATTTAAAATTCTGCAAATTGATTTGACCTGCAGTGTGCTGTAGAAGACGGGGATGTATGCTACATGTTTGAGCTGGGGGTAGGGTTAGCTTAATGAGAAGCTTTTGGCTGCAGCAGCCGCTATCTCTCTCTCTCTCGTCTCCTTTATCATCCCTCATACTGGCACTGCTCTCTCCTCTGTCGCTCCGGCATCTACAGTAATTACTGTTCTTTGGTGGTTAAGAGGAATGTAGACAGGGATAGAGCGCGATAACGTGCCAAAGTGTGAGTATTTGTGTATTTTGTTTAATTTCCTCCAGACTTTCCTCTAGAGGGATGTTCCAGGAAGTGCGTTTCCTAAGCTGTCTTTCGCAGATTAGCCTTTCACACCAGCACAGTGACCTGGCAAAGACCTGTTGAAGTAAAACGTTCTGTGCATGTGTTCCAACATGAGGTCATGGATTGCATCCTGACCTTCCACCAAGCATTTCAGCCTGCTCAGTCTGCTCAGCTCTGTAATAAAAGGGTTTTTTAATGGGATATTTCAATAGTGAATTGTACTTTAGCATGTTGTTGTCATGTTACACAATCCTCTCTCAAATGAAAATATATTTCACATGTTTAATCAGAGTAAAGATTTTCTATTTACACAAAAATGTCTGTGAAAGAAGGGAGGGAAATCCTTAAATCTTTGGCTGTTACACCTTTTTAATCCCTTGTGAAAAATGTAATGATTTGTGATGTATTTGTTTTGCATTTGAAAACAGAGGGCAGCATAATTATATGCGTACATGTTGACATTTTTCTTGCACTGATTGGTCACTTGCCTTCCATTAACCTGTGGGTTTATCATCGCTAATCATCATCACTCCTGTACTCATGATGCTTTTATTAGTTATCTCACACAGGACATATAAAGACTATGTATTAAATGAAGGATCAGCCTACTATTAAACGGTGAACCATGTTGCCTGTTCAATTTTAAAATACCCTGTGTCATAAAAAATGTGCTTTTATAGGGTAATTGCATTATTTTATTCACACCTTTATCTGATCTCATTCCAAATACCTGGGCCAAAACCACACTATCTGCAACACATTAATATCACTGATATTATAATACGAATACTATAATACTAAAGTTTTCTGCCTACATGGATATAGTTTTCTTAAAATGTTTCAAATTAACTCTAAATATTTTAAAGACATACAGTCTGATTCCTTATTTACCGCTTTTTAAAAATAATAATAAAGACTGCTAACACACACATGCACACACACACACAGGCACACATTTGTTTGTAACTGATTGGACAGACAAATATGAGACCAAACAGCTTTGGGACATTGTTTAATCTGGTTATAACAGTTCTCCTGCCCCCTTGGGAAGCAGACTGTAGGTATTCCAGATGGCCAGTCTGCCACTGAAAGTAGCTTTTTTGTTAGCTACTTTGTTATAATTTGGACCTTATGTTTGGGTGTTGGCTAAATAATTGTGAGTATTTTAAGCCATTTTCCCAAACCGTGTATTTGGGTAAATTTCTCTGGTCATCTGCCTTGTAGGTTACATGATGTTTCCTGGATGAGGCTGTGCCCTGTTTAGAAGCCTTAACACTTCTACACTTCCACACAGGTTACTCTTGCATACATTCAGTCATATACACAGTAATTTGGAATTAGCTTTTTTGTGCTGTTCCCCACTGTATGGATTATTTGTCACATAATTAAAAACACTGAGAAATGTATAATTGTATTTTCCTCTATTTAAGATCCCTCAGCTATCGCCTTAATAAGTGCAAAAAAATAGTATAAGGGCATCATATTAAAAGAAAAATACATGGAGAAAATTGTTGTTTACACTGTTGTTAGCATGTATCAACAGTCTGACCATTTGCTTGCAAAAAGTAGTAGCAAAGCTATGACTAAATTCTTTGAACAGTCCCAGGTTTCCATATACTGCGATATGCAGGTGAAACCTTTCATCAGTGATGTCATGGGGTAAACGGTATATTTTCACTTTGGTAAATTGACAATTTCCCATGTCCCCTGCTGTTTGCAGGGATTTAATGGCACCGTGTACATGAAAGTTATTTTCAGCTTTTACAGTTAATTTGGATGATAAGGAGTGATAATATTAACATCACTGTGCTTAAAGGCCACACATTTTCTGTCCCTTAGCCAAATGGCCTGTATATCTGAGTCTAAAAAATGTAATCATATTGTCTATACTTTTACAGGAAGAAAAAGCTAAGAGCAAAGTGTTAGCCTCAGAAATGGTGATCAGGTTTGCAATCGGTGCTTTTGTTCATGAAATACGGCTGTAAATATAGAATTTCTAATGGTACAGCTACAATACAGGGTTCAAGTACGCACTCGTCCACCCACCCGTCCTCTCTTCCTGTTCACCTGTCTGCAGGTCATTAGCGAGTTAGGTAAAACTTCCTTGTCTTGTGGAGGGTGGGGGAGGGTGGGGGAGGGCAACTGCAGCCTGTAAAGTATCCAGCGGAAGAATGCTTAACCATCAGTCCTTTTATTTCCATCCTGAATATAAATGAGTTTCTGCAGGCTTCGTTCCCTCAGTCTCCCTCTCATCTGTCTCTCATCTCTTTCTTTCTCAGTCTCCTCTTAAACCACAGCCAAGCATGAAACAGCGAGTGCTGTTCAGGGACAGTGAGTCACACCTTCCTTGACTATCAACTTCTCACTCTTCTGTGTGTGTGTTTGTGTGTGTGTTTGTATGGGTAACATTTGTGTTCCTGCAATCTTTTTAAGTGGAAATGAGCATGAATTTTCTCAGAAACCCAAAAAGCCTATTTGCTGTACCTTATTGTGAAGAGGATTATTTTTAGAGTCAGGGACAGGAAATAATCGCGTGTTTGTGTTTTTTATGTGCACTTATTTGTTGTCCCATAGTGGATGAGAGCTCGGTAGCATTTTGTTTCTGGTTTCTGTTATTTTCCCTTTAATGGGCATTCATGCTGTGCTTCCTCTTGTTAAACATCAGCAACTCGTCAGGAACACAAATAAGACTTTGTGTGTGTGGATGCAGATAAACACGCATGCGTTTTATTCTCTCCATTGTGTCATCTCTGCTTCCCGTGCATAGACAAAAGGAGCACAAATTAGACATGCTGTTATAAAAAACAAAACAAAAACAACTTATATTGTAGGCTATAATTTATTCCTAAACACTAAGTTGCAGTAGTTTTTTTTAATGATAACATTAAAACTTTATGAACTTTCTTGCATAAGACAAAGATAATCATTTGTGTAGCCCACTTCCACACTATACGCTAGGCACTGTGGTAAATGTAAATAAAAGCAGAATTCAGTTTTGAACTGAAACCTGTTATTAAATTGTAAATAATTAAAAGTCCCAGCATTTTGTAAATGGGGTTATATATTTGCACTTAGAGTTATTCAACTTGGTGCTGATAAGAAAGTTTGTGGTGGCATCATGTCTGCAGACTAAATATGCATTTACATCCAACTGCCTTACTTAGTCAGACTAGAGTAATGATTGTAATTATTGGAACTCATATTTATATTAACATTTTTTTATTTATATAATTGGATATTATATAAATAAATAAATCTCAGCAATCAAAAATTCAATGGGAAGAGCACAGATTATTGACCGAAAAGGTGTAGGCTGACGCTTAAGCTTATTACATGCACACTTTTCATTCTAAATGGTAACACTTTTCTAAGTAGATTTTACAAAAGACAATAGTAAATTGATCCAGTATTAAGAATAAACAGACTAAAATAGGATGACAACCTCACTACCGCTAGGAAAAATTGATGGTAGCACATTGCAACCAACCGGTCTACAGCAACTCCAGTCCTCAAGAGCTACTGTCCTGCAGCTTTTAGATGCATCCTTGTTCCAACACACCTCAATCAAATGAATGGCTTGTTACCAGGCCTTTGCTAAACTTTATGGCACGCTGAAGAGGTATTTCTACCATTTGATTCAGCTGCGTTGGAGTAGGAGTGCATTGCAAAGCTGCAGAACAGTAGCTCTCGAGGACTTTGGAGACCTCTGTTTGGAGACCCCTGGTGTGTCTTTTTGCAGTAGGGGACCCCGCTCGACTCGTTGTATTCTGGTTATATTCATGTTTAAAAACAAGGTTGCCAAGTGCCTATGTGATTTTGTGGTTAAACCACTGCCCTGCGGCAGCTTTGTCAGTAGTTATTGAGGAGGAATTTTTGAATTTCTGTTACCAAACTATGAGATATTGGCTAGATTTCAGATGAAAGTAGCAATGTGAATTTCAGTGTACGTAGAGAGCAACAGATTTGTGATTTTCTCCAGTTTATCACAGTTAAATGGTGCATTATCACAAACAGATTGCACGTAAAGGCCAAGTTGACGCCATTTAATGGGAAAGTGATAGAAAACGGATAGCATACTGACTCCGTGTGTTTGGGTCTCTGTCTTTGAAACAACCCCAAAGGCAAAAGGACTCCAAGCTTGTGGTTGCAGTAATTTTGGTCATGTTTTCTCAAAGTTGCAAACACCTCATTCCCAAAGATTTTGCAAATTTTCAGAGCCAGCAAGCCTGACTGATTGAGTAGAGGTATGTGCTCTCTTATGTCTCTGTCATGAAAATATAGTTCAATACTCTATAACCTCACCTAAAACAGTGACCATTGTAACAGACCAAATATTTTTATTCTAAATAATAAAAGCAGTCCAAGTTTTCCAACAGGTGTTCAGTTGGGTTAAGATCTAGTGCCTGCAGAGGCCATAGCACATGATTTTCATATTAATCAAACCATCCAGTTTTCACTCATCCCATACAGATGTGACACAGATGATGTTTTGAAGAGGAGAATGAGTGATTCACTAATCATAAGATTAATGCAAAAAGTACTTGAAAGGCTCAGTAAAAGTATACAAATGTTTCATCTCAGCATAATGAGGATCAGTCGCTACAACTTTGTATTGATTTATTGAGTTTTGACCCCTCACTCTAAGGGGACAAGAATAACAGGTCACCAGCAAAATGCCTCCCACACTGAACAGAGCTTTGTGGTCACCTCACTGTAGGAGTCAGACATCCAGAACTGTATGACATCTAAGCATTCGCTCACTTTGGTTAAGAAACACTTGTAAGATCATATCACTTTTCTCTGCTTCTCTGTAGACTGCTGCTGTTGGTTTTGCACCTTTAAGCACACATATGTAATGTGTACTTTATGAATACATACTTGACGTTCCTCTATAATAACTGTCAGACTGCTGTTACTGAGGCATTCTCACCAGGTCTCACATTAACAGTCTTGTAGAGGTTTTTGCATATTATCCTAATGCACAAGCACCAGGGCATTAAACATGCACCACTGACCACCAGTTGTGACTCTGTGTGCTGTTGTCTTTCCAATACATCTCGGACTTCTCCAATTCATGCCCTAAACATGAACTTAGTTTCAGTATCACTTTGAGTGTTCTTGTTGCCACCATGAGAAATATAGAAATGAATTAGTCATTTTTATGGACAGAGCCCGATAGGTTGCTAATTACTTTATTGTATCAGACACCTCAGCTGTGTGAAGGTATCTGTGTTTGTTGTTTCCCCATTTGTTGAGGCTTTTTCTTCTGTATATGTCGGCAAGTGTTCCTGTGTGTGTGTGTGTGTGTGTGTGTGTTTGTTATAGGGAGAGAGAGAGAGAGAGAGAACGAGCGAGATGGTGTCTTTCTATTGATTGAATCTGGCAGAGCAGGTTTCCGATGTGTCAGCAGTTTTGTTCACCCGAAGCCAGCCGGATACAAAAAGAGACAAAACCACAGAGGAATGATGGCAAGTAGACAAATCGGAGACAGTATTTTTTTTTTTCATTTCAGTTTTTCATTTCTTTTTTTTTTGCAGATTATGATAAAATGATTTTCTAAAATGGACTTACTTGCTAAGTTGGTATAAAAAATATCTGTCAAGTAATTGTCTTTCTTTAATTTACATTCAACCTCACATATCATCGCAGTTAAGTGATTTGTGTATTTCACCTCTTAGAGAGACCAAAGGGGGATTTCGAATTTAATGAACCCCTCCCTGAAAACACCCCCAGGTGGAGATGAAAAGAGTGTAAAGGAGTGGGAGGGGAAGATGACAAGGGGAGGAAGGACAAACACACAAACACTTGTGTCCCTGTGGCCTAGTATATCTAACATTGTGTAATTACAGTGGGGAGTGTCTTTAATTGACTCCTACTGCAAACCCCTGGAGTCTGCAATGAGAGTATATATGAGAGAGTCCATCAGTACGAACAAATATTATAATGCAGCTCTCCTTCACTCATAGTATTGTGTTTTTATGGATATATTTTATTTAAATAAGAATATATTTATGTGTATGTACAGTACAATATACAGCGGCAGGGAGACAACTGCTATGCTGTAACAGTACCAGATGAGTCAAAATAATAGCAGCTGGGTATTTGCTATTATGCAAAATTAAAAATAAGCATTTTAATTTAGTATAAAAAAAGAAACACAGTTTATGTCAGCAAACACATTTTCAGTCTTTGCTTTAAATCTGCGTCTCATTATTCTCACGTCATATTGCCATTCAACTTTCGCAAACTCACCACATCACAGATTTAGCCGTAAATTTATATTGCAGGAATTTCATTATATGTCAGGTTTCTGCAGCCCAAAGATATTACATTTTTTTTCTAACTAATACGTGTTTTTCAATTATTTTTGTGGTAAAATGAGCATTTTCTAGCCTAAAAAATTAATAGCGATTTAAATTAATTTTAAAAATATATTAAACGAATATTAAATCAAACTACATTTGATGTGTCGTTTGAAGGTGTACAAATTGAATTGTTACCACCAAACACCGAATCGTTGATCCAGCCTACGGCTCAAGGCTATTCACGCACTTTATATGCAAAACGCCCTGCACCACCTGGTCGAGATATATATAAAAATAATCAAACACTACAGGGAGTGCAGAATTATTAGGCAAGTTGTATTTTTGAGGAATAATTTTATTATTGAACAACAACCATGTTCTCAATGAACCCAAAAAACTCATTAATATCAAAGCTGAATGTTTTTGGAAGTAGTTTTTAGTTTGTTTTTAGTTTTAGCTATTTTAGGGGGATATCTGTGTGTGCAGGTGACTATTACTGTGCATAATTATTAGGCAACTTAACAAAAAACAAATATATACCCATTTCAATTATTTATTTTTACCAGTGAAACCAATATAACATCTCCACATTCACAAATATACATTTCTGACATTCAAAAACAAAACAAAAACAAATCAGCGACCAATATAGCCACCTTTCTTTGCAAGGACACTCAAAAGCCTGCCATCCATGGATTCTGTCAGTGTTTTGATCTGTTCACCATCAACATTGCGTGCAGCAGCAACCACAGCCTCCCAGACACTGTTCAGAGAGGTGTACTGTTTTCCCTCCTCGTAAATCTCACATTTGATGATGGACCACAGGTTCTCAATGGGGTTCAGATCAGGTGAACAAGGAGGCCATGTCATTAGTTTTTCTTCTTTTATACCCTTTCTTGCCAGCCACGCTGTGGAGTACTTGGACGCGTGTGATGGAGCATTGTCCTGCATGAAAATCATGTTTTTCTTGAAGGATGCAGACTTCTTCCTGTACCACTGCTTGAAGAAGGTGTCTTCCAGAAACTGGCAGTAGGACTGGGAGTTGAGCTTGACTCCATCCTCAACCAGAAAAGGCCCCACAAGCTCATCTTTGATGATACCAGCCCAAACCAGTACTCCACCTCCACCTTGCTGGCGTCTGAGTCGGACTGGAGCTCTCTGCCCTTTACCAATCCAGCCACGGGCCCATCCATCTGGCCCATCAAGACTCACTCTCATTTCATCAGTCCATAAAACCTTAGAAAAATCAGTCTTGAGATATTTCTTGGCCCAGTCTTGACGTTTCAGCTTGTGTGTCTTGTTCAGTGGTGGTCGTCTTTCAGCCTTTCTTACCTTGGCCATGTCTCTGAGTATTGCACACCTTGTGCTTTTGGGCACTCCAGTGATGTTGCAGCTCTGAAATATGGCCAAACTGGTGGCAAGTGGCATCTTGGCGGCTGCACGCTTGACTTTTCTCAGTTCATGGGCAGTTATTTTGCGCCTTGGTTTTTCCACACGCTTCTTGCGACCCTCTTGACTATTTTGAATGAAACGCTTGATTGTTCGATGATCACGCTTCAGAAGCTTTGCAATTTTGAGACTGCTGCATCCCTCTGCAAGATATCTCACCATTTTTGACTTTTCTGAGCCTGTCAAGTCCTTCTTTTGACCCATTTTGCCAAAGGAAAGGACGTTGCCTAATAATTATGCACACCTGATATAGGGTGTTGATGCCATTAGACCACACCCCTTCTCATTACAGAGATGCACGTCACCTAATATGCTTAATTGGTAGTAGGCTTTCGAGCCCATACAGCTTGGAGTAAGACAACATGCATGAAGAGGATGATGTGGACAAAATACTCATTTGCCTAATAATTCTGCACTCCCTGTATGTGGATTTTCACCTATCATGGGGGGTCCAGAAACGTAGCCCCTGCGATAATCAAGGGTATACTGCACATCTTTTTGAAGTCTCTTATAAAACCCAAATATATTCTGTCAGTAGTTTTTGGTTCCACTTGATTCACTTGATTGGTTTTAGTCAGACGTGGGTTTGGGAATTTGTTTACTAAACAAATTCAGAAGTGAACTAAGTTGTAAACCTCAGAATTGCTTCAAGAATTGCTTACTGCTTTTTTGTTTCTGCTCAGAAACAAATCCTGTGCTCGTGCTATTCTTGTGGTAGGACCCTACCCGTCGACTAAACGGAAGGTTGGTGGCTTGATCTCTGGCAACTCCAGTCTGGTATCAATGGGCGTGTAAATGGGTGGATGTTGATGTATAAAGTGCTTTCAGTGCTCAAGTAGAGCAGAAAAGCGCTGTATAAGAACCATTCCATTTAACTTATTTAATAGTTTTAGTTATTGTTTTAATTCTTTTATTGTCCTATCATTGTTTTATATCGTTATTATTGTTTTATATTGTTTCTTTTTAATGGCATTTTTATATTGTTAAGCACTTTGTGCAGCATTGTCTGCCTGGAAATGTGCTATATAAATAAATTTGGCCTTGATCTTGATCTTGACCTTGACCTTAACGTGTACCAAATACTGTATACTTGTCCTACGACAGCCTTGTTTAGCTTCTTTGTCTGTGACCCTTGTCGCACTGGGTTTGTTTGAGCTGAGCCTGACTTTTTTTGTCTCCCTTACCATAAAGGTCAATTTTGGTATCTTACATCACATGATGCTTCCCTGTGGTTCATATCTACCTTTACTCTAATCAAAGGAAATTAAATTGTTCCTTATTTCGGGCAAACTGAGCACAATGTATTCACAGCGGCGTGAAGAGAACTGAATGCTATAGCTGATGAATGGTCAGCCCTACAGGCAAAGTGTGTGTGCTCATCAGTTGTATTGAATCGCTTGTTGCTAGTTTTCAGTTGCATTCATCAGTCTTGCGAATGCCATTAGCTTCAGGCTACATGTAATCTAATTTTACCGCATGGCAATGATGTCTCATAATGACAGTCGCTCTGATATCGACTGTTCTTCTAGTGTAAGTGTCACGACAGATGGAGAGAGGTGTGTTATGTACTTTTTTCAGCTCCCTTGTACAGAATACACACACACATATGCACACACAGAGTGCACTACTGTCCTTGTAAGTCAAGGACATCTCCTAGTTTCACAGGTGAGGAAACACAGACTGATTCTGCCACTGAGTGAAGAACAAAATAGAGAGGAAGAGGACAAGGAGAGAGAAGAAAATGAGGATTAGTGTAGTAGGTGAACAGATGAAGTTGGAGGTATAAAAAATTACCTACAAATAACAGGAATACCAGGAATATGCCATCTCGTTGACCTGAAATTCTCGTGTCCTACTTTCAGCTGGAAAAGAAAGGTTCACGAGCTGTTCGCAAGCTCCTGCTTAGACTTAGTCGTGAGTCACACCAAATCAGATTATTGTCTAAAATTTGCAGACAAACAGAGTCACCGTTGCGTGCTTCATTTCTGATTAACCAGTGGAACGTCTGCAACCCTGGAAAGCATTAAACCCTTAAGCTAAACTTGAAGTGGGAATGTAAGACTAGCGCTCGCTCGCTCCCTCTGTCTCTCTCTGTGTGTCTGCGGGTGGGTGTTTTCTCCCTAGTTAGCTGACATTTCAGAGATTAGAGGGTTTTGATCTTTCATTTCACATCACAATCTCTGCTCACCACACCCTTTTTGCTGCCTCCCCCCTCTCTATACCCTACCATCCTTTTACTCCCTCATGCTTTCATCATCCTATGGTTGTACTGCTGGAAAGGCCGACACGTCTCTGAAGGAATGGGCAATGAGCTGGTGAAGAGCAGAGTGGGGGGGGGGGGGGGGGGAGAAGGGGGGGGGGGGGGGTATGGGGAAAGATGAGAGAAACGTAAGATGAGTTGATTATGGAAGGGGTAATGGAGGGGAAAGGTTGGGGGAAGGTGGAATCAGATGGAGGTTTGGATGTTGAGCTGGAGATATTTAGAAGTCTTCTTTTTTTATTTTTTTTTACCATAATGGTAAAATGTAGCTTTATTTCACTTTAAAAACTAATTAATCCTTTTTTTTCTTAAAGACACACCTAATATTTTACATGCTACAGGAGCTGAAAATGCCATTAAACCTGTTATTCTGAGGTGATTTGGTTGGAGATGGGCTTCATATTTGCTTGATGGCCCTGTACTGTATAAGCTCTTCTTAAAATGAAGCCATTCTTCCTCCCTTCCCTCACTTTCTTTCTCCCCTTTAATTGTAAAGCAGGAAACAAAAGTGACCAAAATGCAAACATTCCTCTCTTCCCACCCCCCAGTTTGTCCTGTCTTTTTGCCTGTTAGATGAAAACTTGATGAAACGTGGACAACTGTTGCGTGCGCTGCCGCGGTTAGGGATAACAAGAACCCCGATCTGTAATTGTGTGCAGCATTGCTCTGCCACATCCACATAGCCTGTAATCCAACAGGGGCCTGAGAAATGAAAGCCTTCTTTGTTTGAATGCATGTGTTTTGATATCTGACAGCAGAAATGATTATTTATGTCACTTGTGAATAGGGTTTTAAAAGTATTACCTATGTGTGTGTGGGTGTGTTAACCTTTCATCTTCCGTCATGCACTGCCTGTTTGTTGTCGTTTCTCCACACATA
Source organism: Perissodus microlepis (assembly GCF_051167445.1). Classification (NCBI taxonomy): domain Eukaryota; kingdom Metazoa; phylum Chordata; class Actinopteri; order Cichliformes; family Cichlidae; genus Perissodus; species Perissodus microlepis. The sequence goes on along the minus strand of NC_140461.1, from coordinate 14,608,723 downwards.
TCCCTGCTGTCCTCACGCTTTCTGACTCTTCTCTGTTGAGGTCACCATTAATAGCCTTTTCCTTTAGGGAGATCTGTGAGTCAATAACTCACACAAACAGACACACACTAAAAAGCAGGGACAGATCTATGAAGTCTGTTAAAGGACGCTGACAGTCTCTCTCCATGATACTTTTCCTTTCCTTCTCGCTCACCCGTTATGCTTTGACGACGACAGTATATAGGGAGTGCAGAATTATTAGGCAAGTTGTATTTTTGAGGAATAATTTTATTATTGAACAACAACCATGTTCTCAATGAACCCAAAAAACTCATTAATATCAAAGCTGAATGTTTTTGGAAGTAGTTTTTAGTTTGTTTTTAGTTTTAGCTATTTTAGGGGGATATCTGTGTGTGCAGGTGACTATTACTGTGCATAATTATTAGGCAACTTAACAAAAAACAAATATATACCCATTTCAATTATTTATTTTTACCAGTGAAACCAATATAACATCTCCACATTCACAAATATACATTTCTGACATTCAAAGACAAAACAAAAACAAATCAGCGACCAATATAGCCACCTTTCTTTGCAAGGACACTCAAAAGCCTGCCATCCATGGATTCTGTCAGTGTTTTGATCTGTTCACCATCAACATTGCGTGCAGCAGCAACCACAGCCTCCCAGACACTGTTCAGAGAGGTGTACTGTTTTCCCTCCTTGTAAATCTCACATTTGATGATGGACCACAGGTTCTCAATGGGGTTCAGATCAGGTGAACAAGGAGGCCATGTCATTAGTTTTTCTTCTTTTATACCCTTTCTTGCCAGCCACGCTGTGGAGTACTTGGACGCGTGTGATGGAGCATTGTCCTGCATGAAAATCATGTTTTTCTTGAAGGATGCAGACTTCTTCCTGTACCGCTGCTTGAAGAAGGTGTCTTCCAGAAACTGGCAGTAGGACTGGGAGTTGAGCTTGACTCCATCCTCAACCCGAAAAGGCCCCACAAGCTCATCTTTGATGATACCAGCCCAAACCAGTACTCCACCTCCACCTTGCTGGCGTCTGAGTCGGACTGGAGCTCTCTGCCCTTTACCAATCCAGCCACGGGCCCATCCATCTGGCCCATCAAGACTCACTCTCATTTCATCAGTCCATAAAACCTTAGAAAAATCAGTCTTGAGATATTTCTTGGCCCAGTCTTGACGTTTCAGCTTGTGTGTCTTGTTCAGTGGTGGTCGTCTTTCAGCCTTTCTTACCTTGGCCATGTCTCTGAGTATTGCACACCTTGTGCTTTTGGGCACTCCAGTGATGTTGCAGCTCTGAAATATGGCCAAACTGGTGGCAAGTGGCATCTTGGCAGCTGCACGCTTGACTTTTCTCAGTTCATGGGCAGTTATTTGGCGCCTTGGTTTTTCCACACGCTTCTTGCGACCCTCTTGACTATTTTGAATGAAACGCTTGATTGTTCGATGATCACGCTTCAGAAGCTTTGCAATTTTGAGACTGCTGCATCCCTCTGCAAGATATCTCACTATTTTTGACTTTTCTGAGCCTGTCAAGTCCTTCTTTTGACCCATTTTGCCAAAGGAAAGGAAGTTGCCTAATAATTATGCACACCTGATATAGGGTGTTGATGTCATTAGACCACACCCCTTCTCATTACAGAGATGCACATCACCTAATATGCTTAATTGGTAGTAGGCTTTCGAGCCTATACAGCTTGGAGTAAGACAACATGCATGAAGAGGATGATGTGGACAAAATACTCATTTGCCTAATAATTCTGCACTCCCTGTACATACTGTCGTCGTCACTGCCCACAGTTTTTAAATGCCGTCACAGTGGATCGCTAAGCCATCAGGCACACACAGGCGCACACACTTTCCCACCATTCATGGTGATGACATGGTTAGCCACGGCAGCCACCTCAGTGCCAGGTACAGCTGGTGTGTGTCAGCTCCACTGAGCAGAAAAAATGCTCTTCCAGTACACTGCACAACAGACGCACTGGTTGCTCTGATGCTGGCAGGCAGTGTCTTCTATTTCTAGTGTCACTACACTATAACGCGAAAAGTACCCAGCAAAACTGGATGTTTAGCTTAAAACACCTCCTGCCACCTACTGTAAAATCTCACGAGGGTTTTTTTTTTTTACTGAGGAAAAAGCTTCCAACAACTGACAGGCGGTTTCATTATGTTGAGAAAGGAAGCAAATAGCGATAGAGATGTATAGCCTTATTTTCTGGAAGAGGATGGAAGCTGCGATTCTGTGGTGCTGGGACTGAAGGGTTATTTATCTGACCACTGCGAGCAAAAGCTATAGGCAGAGCCTCCCTGCAGGAATGACTCTGTGTCATATTTTCATCCGTGCTGTTTGAAGCTGCTGGTAAAAACTAGCCTCCAGACATCACCTGCTGTTGTTGACTTCAACCCCACAACACCCTCAGTGTATGTGAGTGATTGTGTATGTGTGTTCATTCCTTGTTTTTTCCCCCTTTCCCCTTTCATTGCTCGCCTCATTGTTTCTTCCCTTAGCTCTCCCTCCTTCTTCTTTTATTGTATTTCCATCATCTTTCACTCTAACGATGCCCAGATTTCCTTAAGCTGCCTCAGATGACTCATAAAGATTCCTAAAATTAAAAAAGACAAACAAACAAAAAAACATGGACTTTTTTTTAAAACTTGCTGGCTTGATAGCTTTTTCCCCCCCCAGGTCTTTATAGCAGTTGCTGGTTAGCGTATCAAAGCAACATAATCTTATGGACAAATCTGCTTGATTTGATCCAGTCAAGATTAAATGACTGACTTTAGCAGCAAAACTATGTCATGCTGCTTCGTTGTTGTGGTAGGAGCACGGATGGCAGCACAACTTGGAGTTCTCTGACTCGTTTCTGTTAGAGAGGTACTGCTTCTAAAAGTAGGAAGTAGAAGAACACAATACAGTATGTAGATTATTAACTCTGGAGGCAAATAAGGTGATAAGTGTGACGACATTTACTGCCACTGGCCTGGATATCCAGCTCTTCAGCTAGGCTGGTCCAATTATTCCTCCCCATTTGTCAAAACTTTTCTGTCCTCATCATATTTGCCTTTAAAGGACAGAATTCAATTACTGAGACTTATGACTGTGACTGCTATCTACTAAATTATAGGAGTGTATAAATAATTTAATGAGTAATGTATTGGAAGCGCAAAGGTTTTGATAGATACAAATAAAAATGGCCTTTTTTCTCTCATATCATCCTATATTTTGATTTTTCTGGCACATCTTTATACTTTGTTTTTAAAATATTTCTTTTATTTAGTATCGTCTCTGTAAATCACTTCTAGCTCTAAAAGCAAAGGTCTCACTCTGCTGCCTGCTCATTTATCATTCAACCAGTAACAGAGGTGCTGGCGATGATAGTTTCCAGTATTGATATGTATCAGTTGGATGACCACGAGAGCAGATAATCATTTTCGGACCATCGAATCCATCTTTTCTAATCGAACTCTCTCGTGCCTTTGAGCAACCAAACAAATCAGATTAGAGTGAAGAGGATCAGCAGATCCCAGATGACCCATTCGATCTTGAATCTTATTTTCAGAGGGTAGATGGTGACTTAAATGATGTAGTTAATCATTTTTGAATGTAATTGACAACCGATTAAGAAACGTCCAACCACCTTTTATCTGCCTGACCCATGTGACACTACAGTTTCCTTTTTCTTCAGCTCTTTAGATCAAAATTACAGGCTTACAGAGGTGGTTTGCAAATGTGCGTGATAAGGTTTTGATAAGGTACGTGCTACTACAGCACTGCACTAATATAAATCAGCAGGTGGTTTGCAGCATATCCCATTGTGCTTGGGACTGTGTTTGTGTGGTGGATCCTCCGTGGATGGAACTGTGTACCAGTGTTTCCTGGTCTCTCAGGTTTGAATCTTGGAGTTTGAACACAATGTAAACGACTGGGGCTCCTCATGTCTTTCCTTAGGATTCAAGTCCAGTAGGATTTATTGTATGGCTGGTTGTAATGTCCTCCAGGGGTGCGGCACTACGGTCGGGAAGCACGATTTCCATAAGAGGGTCTTTTGATCTGCAGCAGGATTTAGTTGTGTAGTATATGTCAACGTAAGAGCCACACACCAGTATAAGGGCTTTGTCATATCATATCTTACGTAATAATACCAGTATACATTTTTCCGTGATATAAAAATGTCATAGTGTGATATAATTGCTATAGCAACGCCATGCAATTATGTTCCGTCCTATGCGCAACAAGAAATGCCCGGATATGTCTGCGAGCTGTGAGACTACTGTGTCTGCTTCAGATGACGATTTAAACAGGAGCTACATAAACAACATCCAGCAAAGAGCAATACTTTGCAAAATGTTCAAGAAAACTGTGCTGAAACTGGAAATGGCAGCAGTGTTATCAGTGACAGTAGCTCATTGGGAAAGATGGCTGGAAAATGCCCATCGTTTACTTACTTAAATGCTGTTGTCTGGATTTTCTCTATTGTTAGAAATATTATTGCAAGTTTTCTTGAAATATTCTGTTAGTAGCCTAATAATTTTGAGTCTATGTCGCCCGCCCCGAACCAGGATGCGTTTTAACAAGACGATCAGTGTATTTATCACTGCATTTACGATTAATGTTATTTACGTTTTTTTTGTTGTCATGTGTGACTTGTGGAAATTGAGATGATGATGGTTTTTGAAAGAGCTGAGAGTGTGGTTCATTTGTAATATAGGGAATTTTATCTTTCAAAAGCAAATATCAATCATACCTAATTTACGTTGCTTGGGTCAAGTGGGTGAGAAGGATGGGTGAGTATCCTGCAGTGGGAGTTTAAATTCAGTATTTTCTGCAGTCACTGAACCACTCGAATAAATGGATCCTGAGCTCTTTGTCTATAATTTCTGTAATTTTATATGGAAATTTTATCTTCAGTGTGTGGCTTATTTACTAATTTTAAACAGATTGCTTTTACAGGCAAGGCATTGATGAAAAGTACAAATTTTCCTAGCAAAGTGTTACAGCCCAATAAATTACTGGCTGAAGATGTTCAGGACATCGCTCCAGTTCCATTTCCAGCAAACTGAGTAACACTGCTGCTCTTTCATGGCCTATATCTGTAATCTTCCTCCTTTTCTCTGCTTGATTATCATGTTTTTCTCATTTCCCACTCCTTCCTCAACCCTTGTTTTTGTTCCCTTTCTGTTTGTCTTGGTCTATGTCTATTTTCTCTCTGCTCTCTCTCATCATCAGTTCTCACTTTCCCCTTCTCTTTCCTCATCTTTCTTTTTGTAATATTCTCTGTCTCCCCCAACTCTTTTTTTTTTCCCTGCCCCTGAGGCTCGTGGTTTGTTCCTGAGACAAAAATATCAGCCATGGAGTTTCACTAATGAACTACTTCAAGTTGTGTGTGTGTGTGTGTGTGTGTGTGTGTGTGTGTGTGTGTGTGTGTGTGTGTGTGTGCGCGCGCGTGTTGTCCCGATGTGACTCTCTCTCTTTCTCTTCCCAGGGTAGCAATCAGTGAGAGGTTAGTTCTGTTTGTTGTATTTGTTCTGTGGAATTTAATAAATAAGTGGGAATAAATAAATGAATTATTGAAGGATATGAATTATAACTGGGCTGGCGTTTCTATACACACAACATCACGCACAGTGGAATGAATAATGAACTTTTGCTTAGCTCTTTAGTTACACAATAATGATAAACGCTTGTTTTTGTAACACTGGAAACAAACAGGCCTGTTGTCCATTTACGAAGGAATGAATGTTGTGGTGCTGATTTGAGGAGAGTTTGTGAGGATGGTGAGCGCATGTGACCCAGACCAGCAGTGGAGAGAAACATTGTCTTTATTAGAGCTGTGATGATCAGGTTATTCTGATATATTAGATTAACTGATTTGGCAAGTTTAAGAACTGACAGACAAAAATTAATAAATCAAAAAGAGAAAAATAATAATATTCATCACAGACGGAGGTAAACAGAAATGAGTTCAAAAGTATATTCAGAGGTCGATTTAATTAAAGCCTTAATGAGGTTTTCGCGCTCACTTCTTGCTTTTTAATTATAGAAATAGTCATGTATTATTTAAATTTTGTTAAACAACTCTGCTGTCAGCAGAGTCTGAAATAAAAACGAAATACAAGACTTCCCGTCTTATTTGTCAGATCAGTCTTAAATGTATTTATCAGTTCCATATGTTTGTCTTTATATTGATTGTTTAATGATCCCTTTACATTTAATTATTAATTAATTAATTTAATTATTGATTTTTTGTAGTTAACATACATTTTCAGTAATTTACTTTGCAGATTTGCTTTAATTAGCATTAATGTGTCAGCAGTTCATTTCAGTAATTCAGTCATTTACACAGGCACGTACTTTTATCTGCTTCCTTATTTCTCGAGGGCTTTCCATGATATGGCACAGATGTTTTTAGACTGGATGCCATTCCTGAACTGACTTGGGAACAAAGCTAGGAGGACACTATCTTGTGACCACTGAGGCTAGGTTCCTAGTCTCAGATCAGGGATCTTTTTCATGTCAGGCAGTTGTGTTAACCACTACACCACCGAGCCACTAATAAATTCATAGTTAATCACATGTTCGGACGCTTCTGTACTTCCCAAGAACATGCAGACTTTATTTTATTATTTGTAGACTAACATGTCAATTCCTATTACTTCAGTAAATTGTTTAAAGTGAAAGAAGTGTAATAGATGTCACCCACTGGTTTTGAATTCCACATCTTTCATTTACTCTTTTGAGATAATTTTTCTAAGCCAAATGTTGCTGAAGTGCCAGATTGTTAGTTAGCTACAGATGCAATGCACAGGCACACATATGCTAATTAAAGGGCATTTGCATCTCTGGTTAGACTCAAACTAGCAACCTAGCACCCAAGTGAATGTGTTAACCGCTAACACTTTACCCACAGACTAATAATGTTCTCGCGTTTCACTCATTAAACAGATTTCCTCGATGGTTGGTTGCTAAAATGCTCCAAAAGAACCAACATGACAAACATGTTTAGTGACTCCAGTTAGTGGAGGTGAGCTCTAGCATGCACAGTTGGCTGCAGCCACCTGGACACCTGGCAAAGTGGCCACACTCTTAACTCCCCTGTGTTAACAAGGGTGGAACCATTCATAGAGCCAAATGTTTGTGAATTTTAAAAATGAGAACCTTTCACTTTTTTTTAATGCTCCCTCCAGTGGCCGTTCTACAAGCTGCAGTTTTCAGCACTTCTCTGATTCAGAACTGCAAATCCTACAGTATTAGTCAGAATTTAAGTAAACGTACGCAATGGGTCTTCATCCAAATTGTGCTCACGGTCAGGCTCGCATTTGTTGTTTTATGGGCAATAACATCTCCGTAACATGAGCTACTAAATCAGTGTAGCCCTGGAAATAGGTATTTGAAGTAGTGACATTAAACATAAGAAAGAAACTATTCACCAACATGAGTATGCTTAAACCTTGAACTTGCATAATTAGTTGTTTATGTGCTGTTTTCCATCTTAATTAGCACTCGCATTGACATTTACAGGAGTTTTCTCCCTTAGTTTAAGATCTGAGCATGACGTTTTAAATGTTTTTTTCATCGAGTTTTATTAGTTTTTCTGGTAATATTTTTAACTTCACAGTGTTGTGGAGGCATTTACTCCACTGGGCCTCAGTGGCTGTCGTTATTTTAGCAGCGCCTCATCTTCTTGTTCTGTCTTTTCCAGCATGTGTGTGGTGTGTGCGCGTGCCTGTGCACTGTAGGAGATGGATGAGCGTAATTTCCATTGGCCTAGGCACTGCTTTATCACTATAGTGTGTGCACACATATTGTTTATACATACACACATGGCCCAAGGCACTACTTTATCACTACAGGAAACAAACAGGGTTTTAAATCAAAAGCAGATTACATTACACCCCTATACATGTCACAGCCAGGCAGGCACACATACACATGGACACACAAATGTTGAAATGGGACTTCACACTCTTTCATGTTCAGGGCGCATGGACACTTAGGTGCATGGATTGGAGCCACAGTCACAAACATACGCTCCAGTGGTGGATGCACCTACGTGTAGACGTTTGGTTTTTTTTCATTCTTATTGAAATTTTCAGTCAACTCTATACAGGATGTGATTTTACTGTGTTTATAAGCACTGACGCATTTAATGGAAACAGTGAAACATGCACAAAAATAATGAATACGTCCTGCATCCACCTTCCTCGACAGCTGTCTTGTCTCTTTGGTACGTGCTTGGTTATTTCTCTGAACATGTATCCTTTCATCTATTCAGTGAAGTAGTCCCTGTTATTTTTTTTTCTTAAAACCTCTAACCTTGAAGCATTTCAAATAAAAATAAACTCAGCAGATGACCGGTTGAGAAGCAGAAACTTGTATCTCCACACACATACGGGCAAAACTGAGGGCATGTTCAGGAAGAGCACAGCCAAATAGCAATCAGATTAACTGGTACAGTTTTTCCTTTGATTATGAAGTTTAATCAGTCTGGAAAGAATTCTTTTTTTTTTATATTTGTTCTTTTATTGCTAAATCTTCTCTGAAGTTGCCATTATCTGCTTCACCTCTGAAACATTACATATAAATTTGGTCTTTGCATTACCGGTCTTAAAGAGTTATTTAAAATGTGCTTTTAGAATCCATGTGTTTTCTGCCATCCTTGGCAGGCAACCTCGCCACAGCAGATCATCTGCCTCCATCTAACCCTCTCCCTAGCATCCTCTTCCTCTTTTCCTCCTGCCTGGCAGCTCCATATTCAAAATTCTTTGTCCAATATATCCAGTAACCTCCTATCCAATAACACATTTTCAGACAAATCTGGGGGGTTTGGGCAGGTGACAAAAGCCTGGATAAATGAAGAGTTGCCTCAGGAGGGTCATCAGACAAGACTTTGCCAAGCTTAGCATGCTATTATTGGCAAAATAGTCCAATTAAATAAATAACTAAAATCCATGAACGTGACCTTATTTATTCTGAGAAAATATTCTGATATGGAGCATTTGCTTGCTGTTAAACTGGGTACCTAGCCAATTGAGTGAGAATGACAAAAAGAGTTTCATTTAATTCTTTTCATCAAGCATCTATTCTTACTTTCCTCACTGCCTGATTTGCCTGTTCCCATTAGCAAAAACGTGCTATTATTTTATTTGATTTATTTAAAGGTCACAGATTCGCGCTCTTGGCTCACTGAAATCAAAATAAAGGTTAAGTTAATCACTTAAGTTACAATAATGAAAGATATTACCATTTAAATACTGAACAGATCTTAACCCACATCACTTGAGTAGAAAAAAAATCTGAAAATACATCTGAAAATCTGTGTTTGGAAAGTCAGTGTTTCAGTCGATTATCTGTGTTACCAAGCAGCTTATGTTAGTAGTGAACTTCCTGCCTCACTGACTGTTAAAACTATCCTCTAAATCAGCGGTTTTTGCGCCACGGACCGGTTTATCCCCGACAATATTTTCACAGACCGGCCTTTAAGGTGTCGCAGATAAATACAACAAAATAAAACTAGTACCGGTACAGAAAAAAAGAAAATTTATTCATAACACACGTGAAACGACCCAGAAAAAACTAGTAAATGACAAAAACGATAACAAAATAATACTAAAAACAGATAAAAACCATACATTTAACACCCGAACCTCAACTCTCGCGGCCCGGTACCAAAAGACTCACGGACCGGTACTGGTCCGTGGCCCGGGGATTTACACGAGGAGGAGGCACACTTAACTGTGCGGGATAAATCTCCAATCCCTTATGTGTCTACAGTAACGCTCTCTGTGCTGCACTATATTCTGTTTCTAATATGAAGTCACTTCTTTGCTTTGCACCGCATGCTTTGCAAAAAATAAATAAAAATATGGCAGGTTCTCATGTAAGATGAAAAGTGGCAGACAGACTTTAGGTTGGATAGAGTCCCATAAACAAGTCTGCATTGAATTCTGCTGGAAAGAAAAAGATTATGAAGGCTGGTTGTAAATACTAAGGCACCTGTTTAACACGGGTAACATGAAAGACATGAAAAAGTAATCAGTTAAAGGGAAGAAAAGAGCTTGTGCAATTATTCCATTCAACCTGCTATTATTTGTCATCATGATGCTACAAGTAAAAAACAACAACACCGATACTGTTTATTTATCCTCTGAACCATTGTGTGGCATCCAAAAAAACTACACACATGCTCGTGTGATAATGCACACGCACAGCTGTAACCGTGTTGCGTCGGTAGGTAACTATTGATTAAATACTATCTGTGCCATAAAATCACCATTATCATTACATTCGACTGTCCTCAAATGTGAAGAAACGCACATGCGGTGTATAAATGGATGAGCTGCTTTTGTTGCAGTGATTGTTATGTGTAAGCATTTAATCACGCCTGAATGCTCAAGCACACACAAAACAACTCAGAGAGGTTTGCGCACGGATAATTGGAGGAGGCATTTGGCCTATAACCTGATGGCCGTCCTGGAGTGGGAGATAATTGAACTTTTACAACCTCAGGGAACACGTGTGTGGGTGTTTGTGTGTGAGAGAGAGAGAGCATGTGAAATCCAGAAGTAGAAAAGCTGTTATTTATGTGGATCATTAGACTGAGGGCCTCTCCTGAATTTGAATATTCGTACTAACCTTTATTATTTACCACAGAATTATTATTTGCTTCTTACATGACAACGCGCCATAAATTTCCCAAATTACACTTTAAAAATTGCTTTTGTAACCGTCTTTTTGTGCAGCCATGGTAACGGTCACGCTAGGAAAAGTTTAACAGCTGTCGCATTAATGTAAAGCAGAGGGCTTTTCTGTTTTACTGCTTCATGTCGTCTTTTTACGGCATAACACACCAGTTTTCACCAGTTTTCATCAAAACAAATTAATGCAAAGTGCATACAGTTACATATTTTAGCTGAAAAATGGGAAGTTGTTCGAAAAGGCTTAGAAAGTCATGTTGCTGTACAGGTTAAAAATAAAATGGCATTTCAGCAGTTGTGACTCTGGATATGGTTATTGGAATGGCTGAGTGTCCAGTTACCTGCCTCTCAGCTTCCACTACATTGCTAAAAACATGTTATATATTTGTCCCCCAAAATGTCCAAACTCAAAACTTTCATGCCTCGGGCCTTGAAAGGGCACATATTCAGTGGTTACAAACGTGACACTGACACTAACCTATAATTGCGGTTTGGTGGATTTGCCTGTTCTGCTGTGCAGAACCCAGTGCCAGAGTGGCCCTCGGGAGGACAGGGACATTTCCCTGTGGCTTGAGGGAAATTTATGGCTTTCTATTAATCTGAGCAGCAATATGTGTTAACAAATAACATTTGCATGTCCTATGATGGTTGCATTCCTAGTGACTTAATGTACATCCTTCTTCCAATGGGATAACATGCCATGTCACAAAAGTCAAATCATTTCAGACTGGTTTCTTAAACACAACAATGAGTTCAGTGTACTCAAATGGCATTCACAGTGACCATACTGCATCTCAGTACAATAGAGTATCTTTGGGATGTGGTGAAATGGGATTTTCTCGTCTTGTATGTGTGGCTGACAACTGTGCAGTGCTGTCATTTAAATATGGTCCAAAATCCCTGAGGAATGTTTCCCAAACCTGTTGTATCCATGCCATGAAGTTCCGAAAGCAAAAGGTCTAGAATTGGTGAAACCCCTTTGCTCATTTTCATAAGTGTAATCCATTGGCCACAAACAAAGCCCAAAATAAAAAATGTCCAAAAGAGGAGCAAATCAAAAGTCCAAAATGACATTAGAAGCAAGAGAATAACAAGGAGAAAAAAGCTGGAGCAAAAACTCATGTCTTGACAAAGGGCAAGAAAATTGTATCTCAATCATGATTGAGATACAAATGAGATGTATGATGCAGGTGAAGCAGTCAACACAGGTGATAACTACCAGACGGGAACTGAGACTCAAAAGGCTTGAGTCAGACAGGCTTAAAAACATGCCTGCAGCCATCTGGCAGCTGATTGTGAGAGGAAACATTTGTATTGGTTTAGTATTGGTAGTATTGGTAAATTAGTATGGTTGCAAGTTGTTGGAGGTTGCTGGGAGTTGCTTTGTAATCAATTGATTAAGCCCCATTCATGCAGACCTTGTACACCAGTCAATGACCCCTGGTGCACATCTGTCATCTAGCAAATCCAAGTTAGTTGTTACATGAATTTGGTTGCATAAAGGGTGCTGCACCAAAACCTCCTTGCGATTGCTTTAGTTGCTAGCAGGAGAAAAAATGCAAAAAATGCAAACTGAAAACTGTTTGCATCTCTTTCAAATAAAACTTGCACCTTGTGGAATTAGGTTGTTGCAGCAATTTCTCAACTTTTACTTTGAAGTAGAAAGTTGTCTGTGTCCGGTTTGCGTTGCATTTTTTTCCAAGCTTCACAGCTCTGAGAGTAAACAGCAAATGGAAACGCAGCAGTCTGCTGGTGAACAAAGCAATCACAAAGAGGTTTTTGGTACAGCACCCTCTTTTTAACCGATTTCACCTGGCAACCTCCAGTATCCACTCGGCAACTGATCAGCAAATACACATTTTTCCCTTGAAACTGGAGGTCTTCAGGAGGTTGCTGACATGTCTCTAGGCGTTAGTGCTGACGTTTAGCAAAGAGAAAAGACAGAAGGAGGCAAAAACACAGAAAAATCAGGAACTATCACAAAACTATCAAATTCCCAACCTGAAGTAATTTTAATTTCCTTCACTCCTGTTATTATTCAGCACTTTGATAGTATAAGAAAAGTGAAATTTGCTTTCAAAATGAAATGCTTGCTTTCACACACCAGTACCCTCAGGATACACATTTCAAATACTTGCACGTACTTTTATTGTGTTTATTGCTGTAAACAAACAGTAAACACCAAGTCACTGCTTCTCAACATGTGAGATGCGTAGCTAAGGTAACAGGCAGCATTATACGACCAGACCTATTCAGGAATATTCAGACGCTTTTTGCAAAATCATTTTAATTGATTTAAATGTAACGAGCTTCACACTAAAGATTCAAATCTTAGCTTGTGAATGCCTTTGCGTTCCCCGAGGGCTGAGAATAAAAAAGGTGTTTTAGATAAAAGTTATGGGTGCGGTAAATGTACGGAGGAAAAGCCATTCAGAGCTGACTAACTGCTGCCTTCAGAGTGGAGGAGGAATTGCTGTTCCCTCGTGAACCACCCTTTGATTCAGTCCACGGCAGAGCAGTCAAGCAGTAAAAACTGATTTTTCTACAAAGAACACTGATCTGAAAACAATAACCTGCTCTTTTTATCTTTACCCACCTCTAGAACCAGCCAGCAGACTGTCTGCCAGGCTAAACTTTTTTTTTCTTTTTTAGTTTTCTTAGTTCCTTGCTTACATGATTAATATCTTGCTTCCTTTTTTCTTACTTTTCTTTTATCATTGCTCTGCCAAAAGAAAACAGTAGTTTTATAAAGGGAGTAGCAAGAGATGGAGCAGAAAGAAACAGAAACTGGAATGACCTCACAGGTCACGTCGAAAGCAACAGTAATACCGTACGTTTTGCAGCTGTAGGCCACACTAAGCTATGATTTTGGGATAAAGACGACTGAATCGGCGTGTGTAGCATGTAATCGTTTAAAAATCAGTGTCATGTAACCTTTACCAGTTTAAAAAAAAGAAGGAAATGTTTCACCTTGGAGAGCTTTTTTATGATATTTTCTGGTGTTGTACTGGTACCCAACAGCTTGCCTGACACAATTGACTCCTTATTTAGTTTGTCTTATATTACGTAGCTAATGATAGAAGGTAAGATTAGAGAGCTTTGGCAGCAGCCTAAATAACGTTTTGGTCTCTCCTCTAATTTGGTTCGTCTCTACCACCAGAACACACTGGGCCGCCTAAATCATTTTAGGTTTTTAATAAAGTGACAGTTTACCGTCACCAGGCAGCTGAGTCAGGGATTTGTAATTTATAAAATGTTAGAGGAAAGTGTGTGAAAACAATAATAATCTTCTCTGTCAGAGAAGATTTAGTGTTGCTTTTACTGCTCTTGAAGCACATATAAGTTTTTTAAATAATTATATTTTCAGTCACAGCAGCATGTTAATAGCAAAACTTTGAACATAGAGTACTTTGCTGTTCAATATTTACAATACCCCAAAAGATAACGGAAAGAGAGAAGAAAAACAAACAAACAAACAAAAAAACCACCAACAACAAACACAAATATAAAAATAAAATGGATAAGGGAGATTCAGTGTACAGCTAACTACGATAGTGATATAGAGATTTGGTATCCGGTCATGATAAGGTGGTCATTTTAAATGTTTCCATGTACATTAGAAATGGCTGCCATGCCTTAAGAAATTGGTGATTGAACCTGTCAGTGTATATCTCATCTTTTCCAAATGCAAAAACCTCATGAGCTCTGCAAGCCACTGTTCATGTGTGGGAGGAGCTTCCTGCTTCCAGGCACCTTGCAATGAGTGAAGCAAAGCAATAGAATTCGAATAGTATTTTGGCAGAATGACGTTTTAAGGTATCGCCGCAAAGATAGCCGTTAGAGCAGAAGGATCATATTTAATGTTATATATCTCTGAAAAGGTGTAGGACCTTGAATTGGAGGAGCCCATGCCTGGCGCATGTAGAAGAGGAGAGTACCCTATGGAGAAAAAGAAGCACATATAATTATAACACATGCACACACAAGCGCACGATACTTTTACCAACTCACTAGCTCTAGTATTTTGCCGTAAAATACAAAGTAACACAACCAGAAACAAGCTAGTGTGTTTGCATGTGTGAGTTATAAATGGTATGCTCCATAAATGTGCTTCCATTTAAATGTACACTTGTGATCTGAATGTGTGGGTGGGTGTGGAAATGGTTGTTTCAGCTTAGTAGCTCATCAGCTGAAAATGTGCCAACTTGACAAAAACACATGCAGACTTTCTCTACTATTTTATTTCAGATATGATTGGGTATCGTAATGGAAATAAGTCATTATAGAGCAGGAGGCAATCTCGTGTTCGATTGCACACAGATTGAAGTTAATGGTGTCTGTGTGCTTGCAGATGAGAAATTCTGTGTGCACACACCGCATGAATACTGTGTATCTCATTGCGATTATGTGCACACACACAGATGTGCATGTGTCTGTGTGTGTCTGTACAGTACAGTGCACTTTCCAAAGCTGTTGCTTAGAGCGCTTTTCCTTCCACTGCAGCGTTCAGTAAATGTTTTCCCAGAGTGCACCACTCTAGCTCAGCCCGCCTGTTTTTGGTCACACTCAGCAACTTTACTAATGAGTTGACTAACATGTTTAGGCAAATTTCTTCTCCTCCCTCCTTCTTGTATCACACGTCTCTTGACTTGTTTTTATTCTCTCTATTAATGTATTTCTTATGAGATCTGTTGGTGACAGTATCAACAGTGACTCACCTCAGTTGGAGTTTTATCCTAATTTTTATGTTTTTATGCCCCCGTTTACATGATGATTTCAAGCACCATTATATTTGTGAGTTCCTTCTGCTTTTGCTCATCACCGGTGTGGGAATCATGGATTCCCCTGCATCTCAGCCAGTCGCTTCTGTGGGGAATTGCTGCCGGGCATCCAAGATATTTGGTGTGCAGGAGATGTGTCGGTGTGTGGGAGAGGTTTGTGAAACAGGGCCGCTGTTGGATGCCTCTTCCACAGTTATGCTCACCAGTGTTCAGTTACTCTGCAACAAAGTTGATGAGCTCTGGGCAAGTGGCAAGTTTCTAATCCAGTGTAACAGCCCCTGTGTCCTTGCTTTAACAAAAACTTTACTTCGGAACAAGACTGATTCCGATTTGGAAGTTGATGGCTTTGGGAAACTCTTTCTCTTGGTCAGAAACTAGTAAATCATTCAGTGGAGGCTTGTGTCTCTATGGCAATAAAAACTGGTGCAACACTGATTATCAGGGAGACTTTATGCACAGCTGAAATTGAACTCATGTTTGTAGGTCTCTCTTGGAAATGAGATTTTTAACCTGGATAAATAAAGGACTAATAAAAATCCCTGCGACCCTTTTGTATATATTCAGCTGAAAGCCAGGGTTGACACCACCGGCAACACTAAACTTTTTTGGATGATTTTAATTGCATCAAACCATTAAAATCTTAAGTAATTTTAACAGTACATTTCTTGTCCAACACAACTCTCAATCTGTCTGAATCTTTGCTACTGATTTGTAAAAGGGAATTAAAATCCTATCATAAAGCTCCACTCTGCACGTCCTGCAAATCGCCCCTAAACGAACTTGTTTGAAAGTGCCTGTGTTGGCCTGGAATAACAGAGAACTGTCTGCATACATTATATCTTGTGAAGATTTGATCATTCCACAGAAATCAATTTTCATTTATCCAAATAATAAATCATGGATCTTCTAATCTGTTAAAGCCTCAATTATTCAGTGAAATGTCAGTTTGAACCAAGGGCATGTGAATAAATACAGGGAGGCACAGAAGAAGGTTGAAGAAGAACTCAAGCTTGGTAAATAGAGTTATAAAGATATAATCAGTGATGAGGATGGAGTCTAAGAACATCTTTAATATTCATTTTAACATCATCATTTTAGTAGAGAGCAGTCGGTTTTTCAAAATGTAGCTCTCGGAAAAGATGTTTGCAGGTTACCATGTGAATTCTTTTCCAGGGGGGTCAAGGACAGGAAAGCCTGAATGCTTATGAACTGTGCTGCACAACTAGAAGGTATAGTTTATTTTCTTTTTTACACTCCAAATTCATGTAATGATCACAGGCCTGTGGCACTTATATCTCCTCCAATAAAGAAATTGTTTAAAGAGATTACTAAGTATGACTCTGGCACACTTAGAAGATGCACAGACTTGTTTTGAATATTTTCTTCCTCCACTTTTAATTGCATTCAACTCCACATCTTATCAGGGAGACTTGAGAGGATTCATTACATTGATCCTTGATCTCTCTCCCTCACTCTCGATTTTTCGAATTGTTTCTCCTACCCTCAAACTTTCAAGCTGCCACTTTAATCTGTCTTCATCTGTTATAGCTTCCGCTCCTCTCTTTCCTTTCTCTCATTCTCCATCTGCAGTTGGCTGTTTTATGCTTGTTTAAACAGAGATGGACTCCTGGGGTGTGTGTTTATGTGTGCACTTGCATTACTCATGTTGTGGTGGCATAAGTCTGGAACATTGTGGTAACTCGTCTTCCTCTTAGAGAACAAAACAAATCCCTCATGTAAATCTTTCATTAATCTCTAGGGCGAAGACTTGGTATAAAGCTTAGCAAGTAGTGGTTGCGGTAAAGGGTTAGTAACTCTCTTAAATAAGACTAGTATTATACTGGCTTGCAAATGAGCACATAGTTTGTTTCAACCCAGAAATCACTTTAAACAGTCACATTGTTGGGACATGTGCTCCTCATGCATACAAATAAAAGAATAAAAAATTGAGACATTGAGAAAAATATGCAAAAGTGTGAATTTAAAAATGAGTATCATGGCTGTTATCATATCATCACTATATGTTATTATATTTTACATTTGTTTTTTTCCTTTTCTTTGCAAAGAAGACCATGAAATGTAGCCATACACCCACATACTATCTAAACATTAACCTGCCCTGCTCTCTTATATTAGCTAGACCTTCCTAATAGCAGGTTGGCCCACTTTTTTCTTTCCGAACTGCTGTAATTCTCTGTGGCACAGATACAACAAGGTGCTAGAAACATTCCTCCGAGATTTTGGCTCATTGAAACGATAGCATCGCACAGTTATTGCAGATTTGTTAGCAGCACATCCATGATGTGAATCTCCAGCTCCAGTACATCCCAACGGTGCTCAACTGGATTGAGATCTGTGAATGTGGAGGCTATTTGAGTACAGGGAACTCATTGTCATGTACAAGAAACCAGTTTGAGATAATGTGAGCCTTAAGACATGGTGTGTTATGTTCCTGGAAACATCCAGAAGATGATGAAGATGGGTACACTGTGGTCATAAAGGGATGGTTGTGCTCAGGAAAACGACAGGTACTAAGGGGCACAAAGTGTGCCAGGAAAGTATCCCCCACACTACAATCTTCTATTGTTCAGTTTTGTTGAGCCTGTGTGAATTCTAGTGTTAGTTTCATGTTCTTAGTTGATCCTCTGCTGCTGTAGCCCACCTCCCTTGAGTTTTGACATTTTGCTGGCTCAGAGAAGCTCTTGCATAACTTGGTAGTATTAAGTGGTTATTTGATTTACTGCTGTCTTCCTATCAGCTGGAAGGAGTTTGGCCGTTCTGCTCTGTCGTCTGACATAAACAATGCGTTTTCACTCAGAGAACTGCCGCTCACGGGATGTTTTAGATGTATACTCAGACCAACATGTCTGGCACCAACAGCCACACCAGGTTAGAGACATTATACACAGTATACCTTTGTTAGTGCAACTACAAAATAAAGAAGAAAGAAAACCAAGGGAGAGAAACTATCACTTATTTTTCAACACGCAAATCCAGCAAAACTGCATGGAGCTGCAGATGTAACGCTGTGCACTCTGATAACTGATTAAACTGCACTGTCAGTTTTGCAGTCACCACTGGAGCCGGACATCAACTAGTACTGTGGCTCAAACTCGGACTTTAAGCTATAACATAATGTTGCTCCTCCATGGTGATTTCTGCCTGCAGTGTCAGAACACAGCTGACAGACTTTTGGCATACAGTGTACTCTGTAGTTTTAGCTGCTGGTGCACACAGTTGACTACTTCTGAGGTAACCTCACACTGACACCAGCTACACTGTACTGCAGTCCTGTGTATTTTTGATACGAATCTGAATTGATTTTATCTGAACAATAAAAAAAAAAAAAAAATCTAAAAAACAACACAATGCAAAAGCCTGCCTAAGATGAAATTTTATTGATTTTTATAAAAAGCACTTTAGGGGATACTTGTGTATACTTGAGGAGATGGAAGTCAGTCCTGTTTAAGAGCTGTTAAAAATTCTTGTCTGACAGAGTCTGGTCTGAAAAAACTATTCAAATGGATGAGAATCATTTCACAAAAGGAAGACTTTCCTCTTCTGCAGAGGATAAGCTCATTAGAGTCACCAGAGATCCCCAATTAATGACACCTCAGATAGAGCTCACATCAGTGCATCCCAGAGTTCAAGTAGCAGACGCTTCTCAGCATCAACTAATCAGGCTTTCATGGCTAAATTGCTGCAAAGAAGGTTATTAGTTGAAAAACCGAACTGCTTTGGTTCAGAAAATTTGGATTGGTTAGGCAATACAATGAGCTGGCTACTTTTAAAGATTTTTTTAACTTCATTTAAAAAAAAGTTAAAGTTTTATTTCAAATTATTTCATAATTTCAATTTTCAGTGTGGTAAAACCACTAAACGAGCAGATGTGCCCAGACATTTGGCTGTTTCTCTATGTGCATGCAACAGTGTCACAATGAGGAAAAAGATGTGTAGCGCTGTTTCTCCCCCCTCATATTTCCACCGAGTTTGTCTGCCTGTCTATTGAGAGATGAAAGAACCATGATTAGGTCATAAATACTTTATCAAAGCATCGATAGTCCGTACACACACACGCACGCATACACACAAATGCACAGAAGGCACTCAGATACGGCCTTTGATTGGGTCTGATGGCCTTTGTAGTTGTCCCCAGAGTGACAGTAATTGAACCGATTCCAATGACATTAGAGACATAAACCACCCAGTCACAAGTTTTTTGAGGCAACATGACAGGAGAAAGCAAACCAATGCAATGCCTCGATGTGAAATGACAGGACCTCCCACTCTCCACCATCCCAGCCTCCCCCACCCATCCACTTAGAGATGTGCTACCCGTATACGTTTCCAAAATGTCACTGGAATCATTTTGATCTGCCCCTCCTGCCTGAATACTTAATGTTGCACAGAAATTCACAGTGGAGTCCTGCAGCTGACTGTAATTTAAAGTAGTTGTACAGGTTAGTCTTTATATCTTAAAAGGATGCATGTGCTGGGCCAGTGATGCCATTCTTGGGTTTTACCTTTGAAAGGTTTTTAATATTTTGAGGTTTAGTTATAGAACCAGATTCATCTAAAAGTTAAGCCATTGACTGAAAAAATGGTTTTATATCTTAAAAGAGTTGAATGTGTTTGTGAATTGCATGTGTGATCTGACTAAAAGAATAGTCACTTGGAAATAGATGCAAGTTAACTTTACTTCAGTGGAGTAATTACTTATCTCTGAATATGTGTGTCTTTACTGGTAGGCTCCTAAAATATGGAATCTAGAATTTGTGCACACACGCAGACTGTGACATCTTTGATCTTATTTTCTATTTTCCACATCACTAACCACACCCTTCTTCCACACTCATCTGTCTACGCTTCTGTTTCTTTCTCACATTTATAATTTCTCCAGGTTTCATGATCCAAAACAAATCAACAGAAATGTTTCGACAGTAAGAAAAATAAATGGTCAAACAAATAAATGGATGCAGATTGAGATTTTCTGCACCCTTTTTCCACAGACACGGAGAGACAATTCCCTAAAAGATATTAAACAAAAGTAACCAACTTTAATTTGGAAGAAAACGCCTCCGGGCAAAATCTATGCTTTGGTAATTGTGTAATTCTCCACAGTGGGTATGCCAATATCTGAATCCTACCAGGCCTCTAATCCCCATTAAGAGCTCCTTTCAATTCATTTTCTGAAATACAATTCATTTGCTTCAGATAGAAAGTAGCCCTGTAGACACTGTAACATCTCTCAGTGTTTCATCTCCCCCAAACTGGGTCGTCCTCACACACACTCGACCACAATGTCAACTCATATCAACCCGCACTCACTCACAGCTGTAAATGGGTCTCATTATTATCAGTAAGGACATAAATAAGCAGGTAAATTGTGGGAGTCCCTCACCATCTCTCAGAGTGATACAATCATCACCATGGTTACTGATGGACAGTGTGTATGCATAGCCGTGTAGTCACAGTACCTGCTGTTCCTTTGCATATGAATAACATCTCTAAAGCTAATAATATTTCATCTAGGCAGTTAAAAAAAGAAGCTAGAAATAATTATTGAAATAGAATTTAATTTTGTGTTATTATTACTGGTTAGTCCACAGTGATGGATTACTGTGTTGAAGTGAAGACCTAAATGCAGGATGCAGGGAGCTGAAGCTGAGCTGAAGTGAGCTTTATTGTTGATACAAAGTCCAAGGAATGAGGGGAAAAAAACACAGTATCCAGAATCCTGAGGGACTAGGACTAATGCAGGGCTGCACACAGAAAACATTCATGGGAAAGTAACGGGTATGTTCACTGATGACACAAAAAGACAAAAACATTCGTTTATATAAATGAAGACAGTCAGGATATTCATAACACATGAAGTAACTAAAATGCATACCATGCATCCTTCAAAGTAAAACTAAAAGTATTACAGACATGAATATTAAGGCTTAACAAGATGTCAGACTACAGAACACACAGGACATTAATCCTGAAATGAGAGAGATGGAGGATAGAAGAGAGAAACACTGAGGGAAGTAAAGGCTACAGCTAACAGAAATCTAAATAATAACCTAAACATGGAATTGCAAAACTGAAAATCATCACTAAAATAGTAATAAAGGGAAAACTAAAATAAAGGAGTCAGTGAACTAAACATAAACAGATTTTTCTGCTAGGGAAAAAGTAACCAAAACAGAAATGCAACAAAACAAAACTCAAACTTCTCAAATATAGCAATAAAAACAAGCTCACATATATAAACCTGGTAATTGAAACTCAAATACACAGAAAGTCCTGTGACCATGACACTTTAAGGTGTCATATAGGAGAGCAAAGATGTTCCATCGATCCTCATGTACCACTGAACCAGGTCCAGGCAGTAGCAGTCTAAACAGTGCTGCATCGTCCCTCTCCTCATCCATCGCCTCCTTCCAGGGTGGTACTGATGTGTCCGACCAGTCAGGAGAGACAGTCCACTGTGTCCTGCTCTGCTTTGAGTTCTTGTACTGTTAGGATATGTCTGAAGCATCGTGCTTGAAAGACATCTAAGAGAGTTTCTAGACAGGTTCTTGAACCACCTGAATTGGCTCCTTTCCACACTAAGGAGCTGTGGTTTTACTGTGAGCACCTCCCAAATGACTGAGCTCCCCATCCCATCTGAAAGGCTGAGCCTAAACACTCTTTAAAAGAAGCTCATTTCCACAGCTTACCTGCAGGATCTCATTCTTTCAGCCACGCAGCTCTGCTCGAGGAATGCAGATCAACCGGTAAATCAGCAGCTTTGTCTTCTCACTCAGTGCTCTCTCCACTGCAACAGACTTCCACAGTGTCACTGCCGACACCAGATCGATGCTTATGTCAGTCTCCAGCTCTGTGCCTCACCCACTCTCTCACAGCTCAAGATGATATATTTAATTTGCCCAATGAACTTCAAAGCAGATATTCAGAAAAGTCTGTAAATGCTGACAATTGAAAAGATGCTACGAGTTTTGGGATGATTTTCCGCTAGTGACGTATCAGTTAAGTGATTAATTTCAACGCTATATAATTAAAACCAGCAAATACATTTTACAAGATCTAAATCTTTATATTTCAGAGGTAGCAGAGTACCAGCAGCGTTTCACATTTCAGACTGAAGAACTGTTTGTTGAGACTAAAGAACATGTTATAGTGACAGTTACACTGAATGTTTCAGTTTCCTGACTCAGATCTCTTTCTTTCTGATAATAGCTTCTGCATCTGTAGAAGAGTAAGAGAACAAGGAAAGAGGCGGAGAGTCTGAGAATCAAAGGAGGTCGATTTTTGGAAAAGGCAGGACTTGATTCTTAAGCTTGTGTGTACGTGTTGCTGTTTGGGATGCAAAAGATGTCCAATAGCCGCTGTGGCTTTTCTCCAAGATTGATCGTTTCCCTCAGGGAGGGAGATGGTGAGTGTAAGACAGAGAAAGATTTATGCCCAGCTCAGTGCCCTACTACTGTTTGTTTAAATGTTCTTCCCTCTATCTCTGCTGTCAGTAACCGGTGTTGCCTTTTCCTAATAAGGTGAAAACGGCAAGGTACTCAAATACCCTCTTTCTGTTAGAAGACAGGATGACACTTACATTTGCTTTTACCCTCTCTTACTCATAGGTTTACGTATGTGATCTGTTTAATGCTACTGTCACACTCAAGAAAACTGTGGTTGTAGACCACAGCACAACCAAAATTATGATGTTGCCTTTGACATGGTTGCTTTGAAAACAGGGACCAAGATCTGTTAACACTCACAGTCGGTTTCCATTTTCAGAGTGCCTTTGGTGCATCAAGATAAAACTGCACTAAGATAGAGTCTGCTATCAGGTTTTGACTTAATGGGGTGAAGCTGGCAATTGCATGCAATCTGTTTATGATAATACTGCAACTATAAATGTGAGAACTTTGTGAAAATTGCAAATCTGTAGCAGTCTACATACAAAAATTCCCATGAAGTTTTTACATTCAGAATTCAGAAAGTCCAGAAAGTCAAACACAAATTCAGAAAGTGCTCCTCAAGTAGTTACATAGTTGCTGCACAATGACAGTTCAAAATTAGGTTTACAAACCTTCCCCAGTCTGTCACTGATTCTAATCAATCTGACAGCGATCGTTTGAGGACAGGTCACCTACCACCAGGTGACCCGTAGAGTCAGTAGAGAAAGTGCTAAACCAGAGGTTGAGGGTCTTGTACACTCAACCTTTGGGCAACCTGGTTTCACAACTGCTTGCAGATGGTTGCCAAATAAGAAAAAAGTTTCACCAAGCAACCATCAATTTTTCCTAGTCACAAAGAGGTTGCTGTCCTATTTTTATTCTAGTGTGACTGAGCCATAATACCAGCTTGATCTAAAATGGTGAAATGGTCTTTTTTATTTTATGTCAAAATTCAAAACATGTTTTTTCTTCTTTTACATTGACATTAAATGATAGTCAAACCCAGATAAAGCTCTGAGCCTCGTGTGAACGGATATGAAATTGTTAGTTTCTGAATGAGTTTTAAGGGAATGGTGTTTGGAAGTTTTTCTAGCAAAAATGACAAACACTGTCTGGTTCCAGCTCCACAAACAGGAAACTTTGTTGCTCTGTTTACATCACTGTAAACTGAATATCCTTGGATTTTGGACAAAGTGCACTGTGTTTATGTGATTTTGGGGTTTGGGTGTTTTTTTTACTGGACAGCATGATATATGTCATAGAGTAGAGGAATAATGAGAAAAATAACTTCATCAATAACCAGAGTCTTAGTTGCTGTCCTGGTGGTTTATTTTATGAATGGGGTATGTGTGTGTGTTTGGAATAATGGGCTTTTTTGGTTACACACATAAACACCATTGTTTAGCAAAAAGCATTACATATTACACTATTTTCCACACATGCATTTGCCAACTATTGTGAATAACAACAAAAAAACCAAAGCCAAGAGGACTATTATTTTCTTATATGCGTGCTGTTTAATTCATTTAATGAAAATCTAATGAAAGTATGTAGCTGTTGTTCTCTCTTGATGTATTGGAATTCATACAGAACATGTGGCTCTGCTGTAAGATGCATCTGTACTCTGTGCTTTACAGTACAGATGATAAATGTCTGCAAATAACAATACTGTGTGTGAGATGATGAAAGAACAATTTGTGTGTTTTGTGTGTGTGTGTGTGTGTGTGTGTGTGTGTGTGTGTGTTTTGTGTGTGTGTGTGTGTGTGTGAAAGAGAGGAGTGAGGGAGGAAGATTTAGAGCAGGATTTTTCATTTTGTGGTGAATCCATTGAGTAAAAACCATCATTTCCCATGAGGCCTGACTCTAATGGTGTTTATTACAACTGCAGATTCAAATCGAATCAATTTGACGTGTTGACTGGTTTGAATATCAGTAGGATGGGAACCATCTGTCTGGGGCTCACTTTAAATTTCACCCTCCCTCCCAGCACATCTCTACTTCTCTTTAATTTTTCCTAGTCCTAATATTACCAATGTTAGACTTATTTATCTGCTTTGTGCACAGAGTAGAGAAACAAACCTAACTCACACAAATGCACCACGACCACCAACACATGCACAAACACACTTGTTTACCAGCACCGGCTCAGTAATTGACACATCAAAGACAGCTGTGCTGATTTTCTGTTTTTTAGCTTTCAGTTCGTTGCTAACTTCTTTTGTTTTAGAGTGTTTATTAGTGTTTTCTCCCTCATCAACTGTGTCTTTCTCTTTTAAACAACTTCTTCGGGCATGTTATTATTCAAACCATGTCTGCGCCAACTCTGCTAGCTGAAAGAAACAAACCATCCCTCTCCCTAGTTTGAAATTTCTCCTCTGTCGCCTGAAAGCCTTGGCCTGTTAATTCATTTGTTCTGACATACGTCCTTTATACCATGCAGACCACCCCAGTGCATTGTGAGAGGTTTATATACACAAGTGCTAAAGCATATCCTGAGCTGTCCAAAATTCCATACTAAAGTAATATTTAGTGTGCAGAGATTTTTTTTTTTGTGCGTCTGAAACTTGTATATATACCCAATAGTATGCGAGGTGGGGAATAATATGGTATACCAGCAGTGGACACTACACCAGCATAAACATCACCCCACAGAAGATATCAGAGGCTGAATCAGACATTATGATTTCCTGGAAGAAAACAAAGCCCAGAATAATAACAGGACTACAGGGTTTCTTATGCCTTTCAAAATGGGCCTTTAGGGGGTGATTCTGCATATAAACACACACATATGTAACCTCCTAGGACCTGGCGTCGACATATGTGGACATCACATTTTGGGTTGTCTAGACCAAAATACTAAATTTGGCTCTACAAGGGCCTGATATCCACTTACGAGGAAATTATACTGCCACTGTTCTACCAAAATTTAAAACGTATGTCCTTATATGTCGATCTTATTTTTCTCAGAAACAAAAATCAGGTAGAAAAAAAATCTGGTAATTCTTTGTTTTTACATTCATCAGGTTCCAATCACCCCAAATTGGCAAAGAGAAATTAAAAATGCATGCCATGAAAGAGTTTGGGTCTTAGGAGGTTAAGTCAGTGTTACCTTAGTTGTCAAAAGTGGGGGGTTTCTGTAAAGGCCATTTAACAAACCCAAAAGATTATAATTGATTAATTAAATCCAACTTAAACTGGTTAAAAAGTGTTTTTTATGGAGAAAAAAATTCCTCCACTTACATGCTACCATCCACATATTACCAAGCTCAAAATGACCATCGTAATATAATTATATGTTTCTTATGCTAAGTTTTGCATTTCAGATACAAAGTATAACTGGGGCTGAAAACATGAGATTTGCAGGTCATATGCAAAATCTCATGTTGCCTTCCATGCATACATTTACTTAACCTTTTATCCAGTTGGGGTAACAGGGGGCTGGAGCCTGTCTCAGTCATCATAGGGGAAGTGGGAAAGTACATCCCGGATAGGTCTGCCACAGGGCTAACACAAAGAGACAAACCATTCACCCTCACGTTCACATCTGTGGTCGATTTAGAATCACCGGTTAGCCTAACATCCGTATCTTTGGACTGGATTACCCAGAGAGAGCCTCACTGCCTCCTTCAAAGTTGTCTCTTTGTGAGACACTGTACCACTTCTAGTCCTTCTGCTAAGGTTTTATCACAGTTTGCAACGATCATTCTGACCTCCTGCAAATGTGTATCTGTTTGCTATATCAATATGATGACCTTTTATGTTGAATGTTGAATTTGGAAAGAGGACGAAGTCACAGGTAACCAAATACAGTGAGTAGTGCTGGTGCTAAGTGAGGATTTTGTTGGTGTGGCCAGAAACTCCTGTGCAATGTGTTGTGAGAGTGTATGATGGAGCAATGAAATATGGCATAGCTCAGGTCATCACGGCAGAATCTGCTGACAGTCCAACCCTGGAGTCGACTTCACCGTGCACAATCCCATAAATGTCAAAAAAAATAGAGCGCCAGCTATTGACTTGATGGATCATCTTGGAGGTTGCACACTCCAGGTTCTTCCACTGAAAAATAAGAGTAATCTGAGTTGTAGCTGAAGATCTATGTCTCATCACCAGTGATGATACTTGACATGGAATTTGGGTCAGTTTGACATAGCTGTGATTCTGAAGTTTAACGTACACAAGAAAGTGGCCGTGACCAGGGAGTGAGCACAGCTGTAGAACTTTATGATCACTTTTTTGATCATATCTTTGTCAGAATTTCTAAAATTGTTAATAATCAACAATTTAACACCGTAGAGTCATGCTGCTTTCGTGGGAAAAAAGTGTATCACTACTATTGTTGGTAGAAAAGTTCCTCTGATTTCCTAGTAGCACTGGGGTTTAATTGTATTTACTGACAGAGGTAACTGTTATTATTTTTATTATAATTGCATTTTTTTGTCACAGACATGTGGGGAAACAATTATTTCATTCGCTACACGAAATATTATGTACAGATCAACATTTTTCTAAGTGTTTCTCTCTAAGCATGTCTTATTATTTCAAAACTATTTTATTTTTCATTAAAAAAAAAAGACTTTTACTGGCTCAGAAATAACCAGGCGGTAATTTTACACAATCTCATAGCATGTCAGTGCCGCTGGAGTTTTGCAGGTGTCAAAGCTATGTAGAGGTGTTCAGAACATACGATGAAAGGTATTGTTCATTTCCTGAAGCAATTTAACAAATAATCACTCACTCTTTTGTCTCCACATCTTTACCCTCTCCTTTAGGTGACGTGTAATTGCTTCACCATCAGTGATGGGGAGCTGCAGGAGATTGGAGTTGGCCTGTATCCAAGGTAACAAAGGGCAGCGTGGAGAGCATGCACATCTAAAAAGCATCATTAATTTCAATCTTGCTCGTAATCTTTGTTAGATGGCACTCTTACTTATAAAAAAGCCACAAAATTTAAAAGCTGCGTAGACTTACCTGCCCGATCACTGCGCCCTAACCAACCCCACCCGTCCTCGCACCTGCTCGCTTTTAAAGCCCTGCCTGCGCTTCTCGATGTTTTCCTGACAGTTCTTTGAAGTAGCAGGAAAAAGGGGGGAATCAAGGGAGTCAATTTTTGCTGTAAGGCAAAAACCTGAAAATGAATGTTGACTGTATATATTATAACGCTGTTAGGGGAAGACAGACGGTAAAGGAAAGCTGGAATTCATAGAGAAATGCTAGGTTTGACTCCCAACTGATGTGGGATTGATAATGTGTTTGTTGTGTAGAATAGGGGACATATTATTCGTGCAATGTAAGTAATTAGTGTGAATTTCTGTAGTTTGAGTAGATTTCTCTGTGTGACTGTAACATTAACCAGTCATAAAGTGTGTAAGTACGTCCATTTTTAGTAGAGCAGTTAACAAAATATTATTCACTCTCTCTGCTGTCCTAGAAAGTGGAATGAAGGCCGTATACAGCCTTGCACTGGCATATTTTTGCCTTTTCGTATCACTGCAGAGACTCACCGAAAGACTAAAAATCTTCCTGTCACAGTTAGACTCTATAGCTCAGGAAAGGTAACTCTGGTTGCTCTTCAAACCTCTGGTGTTGTGTAGATTTTGAATATCTGCCTCAGTTTTATTCACATTCATTCTGATATGTCTTCCTATCGTAGTGGAAACACTGTAACTGTGTACACAGACCTCACAGGTTACACACATGTGCATAAGTGTTGATAAACCCCTTGACCTGATTTAGGGACGTGAGCATGGCCCTCACTCAGATGGTCCAAAACTTGAAATGGTCCTTATAAAATACACACGAATACACACTGAGACACACACAGCAGTCCAGTACTGTATGCACTGTAATCCATGTATTGAATCCCGGGTGAATGGGGTGGGATTTGGCCTGGTGTTGTACATGTCGTTAGTGTTGTCACACACACAGACACACACCCACACACAAACACACACCACAGGTATCCCTGCCAGTTTATCTGGTTCGTGTTGAGATGTCAGATGGTCGCAGTGGCATTACCAAAGCTCAGCCAAACCACGTGGGTCTATGTGCGATTTGTGTTGTAACTCATCCATAAATAATGGGCCCGTTCTCAGAATGGTCCCCCTGCCTATTCATATTTTGGGTTGCCTAGCAACCATGGGTTTGCCAAAGAGAGGGGGATTACTGTGGTGAGACTACACCTCCGTTCATCTCACCGCTTTCTGCTCATTTTCTGTCTCTGTTATATTTCAAAAACTCTTCTTCTCATTAGCTGACTTTCTCGTTCTCCTCTCAGCTGCACTCATCCGTACCGTAACCCTCTTTCACTGCTAATTGGCCTATTGACAACATGATGTGAAATCCTCAGAGCGCTCTATCAAAAGCAAAATGATTCAGAGTTGAATTGATAGCACAGATTACGTGTTGTAATCCTCCTCAACCATACATTTTATATTACCTCGTTTTAACCCCCATGTGGATGCAAGGAAATCCTCCCAGGGGTGCAGTGCAACAAAAGCAGGGAAAAGAAATTACTTAACAGTATAACATGCAGACCTGAGAGATGTTTATGAGGAGCACACTTTTTAGAAAATGGAGTCACTTGACTGTGTTGGAAATCAAAAATTAGATGAAATTTTCTCAGCCTCTATGGGATGACATCAGTTTCCGCTTGGTTACATGGATTGATAGTGGCCCTGTGTCAGATTGGTGACCTCTCCAGGCCTCTACCCTGCCTCTCGCCCAATGGTACCCAGGTAGGCTTCAGCCAATACAACTTCTCTATTGCTAGATCGCTTTAATCCTCACCACAGTCAATGTTCTCGAATGAATCATAGCAAAAAACAACTTCTTTATAAAGCAAGTGTATTTGAAGCAGGTGATTAGGGGTTTAGCAATTCCTGATTCCATTATTGATGATTGATTATTTCCCCTTTTTGTTGTGATCAGTGTTTGGGTCATTACTCAAAAAAACGTAATTATTACCTGTAATACGCAGAACACTTTTCTTTAAAGTAATGCAGTATGTTACTCAATTACTCCAAAGAGAAGTAATTTGTTACATTATTCGTTACATTATATTCTAGTTTCTCCGTAAAATGACTTGTAACACACTCTCTCATAATTGCCAGTTAACAATATAAACTGAGGCTACAGTCCCACACAGCAACACAAATCTGTATCATAAAGACACACACATACAATCTGTCTCTTGGTATTTGGGTATGAACACAATGCAGAAATAACCGGCACAAAAGAGATTTCAAAGCAATGAAAGCCGCAGTGATGCTACTTTAGAGACATGAGCAGGTAAACTGCGGAAGCTGTTTGCAGTCATGGAAACAACAGCCTGACTGCTCATCTGTTTGTTACCTGTTTACATTCAACGTCTGGCTGCTGGACTCGTGGTCGGCATTCATTCACACTCAGCTTTAACATCACTCTGGGTTCTTGGCTGGCAGTCGGTGTAGATGTTTGCAAAAAGCCAAAAGTTCATTTAGCAGCATAATCTAGTTGTTTCTTTCCATTTTACCATTGCATTCCTCCTCCAGTACACACACTGAAATAAGCTGATTGTAGCACAAGCGCAAATGGAACCGAGAAGCAGAATCAGTAGGCAAGCAGACTAACATTTCCAAGTAACTGAACTACTGGGAACCGATTCTCAATTCCCAACCCCACAGATTCTGGTTCAAGTCTAACTAAAAAGGTATATACATTTTGGGTTTAGCGTTTAATGCTCCTGTGTTAGTACAGCAGTGAACCACCTCGAAGCTGAGAAAAGAATCAATTGTGAAATAAAGATGCTCACAATAGAAACAAAGAGATGACATATCTAAGCTTTTTCCATAATTTAATACCAGTTATAATTAAGGATAATAGTCCTTTACTATCTGCAATCTCACACAATATTTCGCTCTCCGCCCTGCTACTGCAACACTTAGTCTCAGTTAGTGTGAGCCGATACTGTTAATGTGAGATGTGGTTTAGTTAATTAATCTAATTAGTATGCTAATGAGTCTCCTTCTATCAGATAAAAGCATCGTTTGGAGCGCTTGATTCCTAGTTGATATTCAACCTGCAACTTCTTCACTGTAGAACAAAGCCAGGGGGTTACTTTTACAAAGACTGAACACACGCACACACACGCACGCACTTTATCTGTTGGACCTAATGTTTTGCTGAATATGATAAACGAGTGCAGCGGTAATGGAAGGGGTCATAAAAACAGACAAGCCTCTTCAGTATTTTTCACGGCCATGTGTGCAGTGACATTAAATGTCTTTTTATGGGTCACAGAGGTCGTCAAGTACTTCTTTAAAAAGCACAATATCAACACGCACAGTTACATGCTCAGCATGAGAACGATGCACATCAGGTCTTTCACTTATTTAGTTCAGCTTGCAAAGCAGTTGGATTCTCTTGAGATGTGCAAGATTACAATCACGAGAGAATCCATCTTTCCATGCTTCAAGTTCTTTAACCTTTAGAAAACCACAGTTGGACAGGAACAGTCAGCGTGCTACCAGGATCTACTAGCTAATAAAGTTTTGCTACAGGGAATTTTCGGTACAACAATCTTATGTGACACTTTGTAGGCAATTCAGCCAATAACCTGCCAAGAATATTTTTACTTTTATCTAGTACATCCATAATTTAAACATCTCACCTCTCATGGTTGTCTCCATTCGATTGCACCTACATGTCAGTGGGAAATGCATCACATGTGGAAAACGTTCGTACAGTTCCTAAACTAGCTTGTTTGTGGATACTGGTTAATTTTATAGGAAAAAAACCCCCACTTTTATATTGTAAACAAAAACTGTAAATAAAACCACTTATATGTGGTATCAGTGTCTCCATCAAGATGCTGTCAAAATAAATTTGTGAGTGAATGAGCAGGAAGCTGATTTGTGTCGGTAATAAAATTGGGAAATGAGATAAAAGCCTTTGTTGTGACAGAAGTGGAGTACCCATTGTTTCCTGATTTATTGTGCGCCTGTCTGAGAGGCAGATAGACCAACAGAAAGAAATAAAGAGCGACATTTGTTATGACAGAAGCAGACTACTCATTTTGTCACACTGTGCAGGGAATTTTGTGTGTGCATATGTGTGTGTGCGTGTAACTTTTTGCTTGCGTGAGTGTTTTGTTTGAGAGCTCCGTCTTAAATGTGCAGAAGGTAACATTGCCAGATGATTTTTAAGCCCCTAACAGCACCTTGGAGTCGGGATCTTTTTATCTTTAGGGAGAAATGTCACCCAGCGTGTGTTTTTCTCTCATCATTATGCTGCCACAAAGTAGCATTACAGTCAGCACCGGACTGACTGAAACCCCAAAACAGTTGGACATGTAGCAGCTGGTGGCTCAGCAGGAATGAGTCACTTCTTATATTTTCCAAACACCACAAGTAAACAGTTTCTCATCCTTTATCACATGCAGTTTCCTCTCGGTGTACGAGTATTTAGGAGAAAGGGCTGCCAGTCATCGTTTAAGGAGGGCGACACAAACACATACAAACTTTGTTAGAGTTTATTTGCAAGTTAAACATTTTATCACACATCTCTCAGGCTTCCTCCAACTTTTTGTCCATCTCTTTTCTCTCTTTCACTTTTCCCTCAATTCATTCTCCTCCTGCTCTCTGTTTGCCATCTTTCAGTTTATCTCTGTTAAACCACGACTGCCGGCCAAACTGCGTGATGGTGTTTGAGGGGACGAAACTGGAGCTCAGAGCTGTTCGGGATATCGACCCTGAAGATGAGGTATGATGAAGAAAATAACCTCACAGTACGAACGATACAGAATCTGAAACCAAGAACTATATCTGTCATGAAGTGAATTTTATTATGCAAGTAACAAATACTGTATACTTATCCAGTATTTGATAGATGTACACTGAATTAAATGTTATTAAAGAATTATTACAAGATGTAGCCAAGTGAAATTTCATAGCAACGCAAGCCAGATCACAGCTCCTAACTTGGCAGTGTTTTCTCCAATTTTCCGTACTTCATCATCCCTTGTGACTATATATAATGAGATTAATCCAAGCCATCTGTCCTACAAGACACACAAACACACACAAACACGCGCGCATTACTTCTACAGTATCACATTTCTTCTTTTTAGTCTGTTTTCCAAATGTCTAATATAGATATGTGCTTAACACTGATCCTCAAAATATGGCCTCAAATTTATTTAAGTGCTGTAGGTAAAAGGAAAATTAAATTTGAGCAAACTGTTTGTTTCTCATACTAAGCCGCTCTCTCTCTCTCTGTCTGTCCAGCTAACTATAAGTTACATCGAGACGTTGTCACTGACTGAAGATCGGCAGAGGCAGCTGGAGGAGCAGTACCATTTTACCTGTCACTGCCAGCGATGTGACTCGCGAGACAAGGTCAGAGGCAAACAAATTAAATTGCGGCCTTCATTCACTTGTAATCAGGATTACAGCTATTTATTTGGGTGTTTTTCCCCCCTCACAAAAAGAGACGTATAGAATAATATGTTCAACAATCAGAGCAAAGCAGCTAAGTTTCATCACCCGTCATCACCAAAGGTGGTAGCCCTCTAGATTTCCAAACTCTTCCAAATCATACCTGATCTTTTTTGGTGAGGGGTCACATTTGAGACTTGCACATATCGCTGTCGCCATAGCTCGAATATTATATTTTTACTATACGATGAGTATAGAGCGACACGGGCAAAAATATATTTGTTGAGTGAGTGAGTGAGTGAGTGCCTGCGATGGATGCAGTGGTGGAAATGTCACTGTTTCATTCATGACAGATCATTTTGAAACGTCTATATCATTTTCCAATAAGAACAGCTCCAATAAACTGGTTAAAAGTCTGTATTGATCCTTTTGTCCTCTTATCATTATAACTGAGTCCATAGTGTGCACATGGTTAGCTACTTTCAAAGTGCAGAAACACACTCTTTCACACACCTCTGTGTGTGGATGATGATTTTGCACCTTATCGTGATAGTTTTTAACTTTGTAAAAAATATTTGTGGAATTTCAACCGTACATCCTTACTGCCTGTCTCTCTCTCTATTTCACAGACACACACACACACACACACACACACACACACACACACACACACACACACACACACACACACTTTCTGTTAGAGTGTATCGGTGCGTAACGTGTTTCGGTGTACCCTTTCCTGTCCTCCTCTCCTTTTCCCTCCTTCACTCTCTCACACATCCTGTGTTATCTCCTGCTCTCCTCCTCGTCTTCCCCTCTCTCACTCGGTCACGCTCCACCTCGTCACATCCACTCTCACTCTCTGACCACCTACTGAAAAATGAGAAAAATTATCTTGTCTTGCGGCTGTAGTTTTCTTTTCCATCCATCTTAATCTGCTCCATCTTCCTCCTGCGCTGTCTCTTTCTTTCGATGTGTCTGTTTTCTTTTCTCTCACTCATATCATCTTTTTGGCACTGCTGCGACTTCAGCCTCTAGCTTTGTTCTCTCTGTGCTTCATATGGCACTTCACTCTTACTCTAGCACAGCGCTTTTTATGCTTCTGTGTTTGTTTGAGACGAGTTAAGACGGAGCACTCAGTTGACTCTCTGGAACAATGGCATTGATTCATTTTTTTGCCACCGACCTTTGTTCTGCACACAGTAGTGACAGAAACACACACTTTCTCTTTCATTCTGCTTGTCTTTAATCTTGACATCAAACCACAGCGTGGCTGTTTTCTCTCTGTGCATGTGTTAGGATTTACACAAATTGCACGCTTCATTTTACAAAATTTTACTCATAATTTTAAAGAAAAAAAGCTAAGTTGTAGGATAGATTTCTCTTTCTCATTCCCTTTAATCTTGTAACCTTTTCCTTCCTGGCTTGAAACAGGACAAAGGTCACTAGGTCACTGTGAATCACACAATGGGTTTTTAATAAACTTAATCTAGTGTTTATTTATTCCATCACACCACAGCGGTTATGCATAGATGGATCTCTGGAGGCCCCATTCTGTCCCTTTAACTTCTGCACTGTGTGCTGAACTCAGCTGTAATATCAAAATAGTTTTTCTTCAACTTGATTTTTATGTTTTGGAGGTCAAAGCCACGGAGAGACAGTTCTGGCGAGCAGGGCTGGTGGTGAGTGATAATTGCGTTGTTCATAATGTGTTCTTCAGGGAGTGATCTACACAAGAAGTTATTTTAAAGGTTATGAAACTTAAAGCTCCTTTCAGCTGCTCCATTGTTCACTACAGATTGCTACACCGAGTAGCTCCACATATTGGAAATGGCAGATTTTTATACCGGATGCCCTTCCTGTCACAAACCCAAAGATTTTTTGTCTCCTCCCAAAATTGAACTGGGGATTTTGTTTTTCGTTTTTTAGGTGAATGTGTAAACCACTACTCTATGGAGAATCAAAAACTTTTAAGTTTAAGTTTAACAACTTAGTTAAACTTAAACTTAAAAGTTTTTGATTGATTCCCAGAATTTGTTGATCAGACCTTGTATGTTCATGAGATTGTTTGGTTGTTTTAGACATAGATTTCTGTTCATCAGTGTGGATGTTAAAGTAGTCCCTCCTTACTAATGTCTTTGCTCAGGATGGACTCATGCTCTCGGGCGAAGAAGGAAAATGGCGCCTGCTGAAGGAGGCTCTACCAAGACTGGAAGGGCTGAAAGCCGAGTCCAGTATCCTTTGTCTCTGTCAAGTTCCTCTAAAGCCAGTGGACACCGAATCTCTATGAGAACTTCTTGTAATTGTCTGCTGTTCATATTTCATGTAACTGATAAGACAAGCATCAAGTAATGAGACAACAGTTGAAGTGAGTTTAGTTGCTTAATGAAACATGATACTGTAACTCGACTGTCTTAAGTTAGGTCGTAAGTACGATCGAATTACTTTGGTGCTGATCAGATTAGATCAGAACTTCATTTACTGATGTACAAATGATGATGATGGTGGCTTCACTGGTTGGTTGGCAGCTCCGAGTAATTAAGAGTCTAATTAAAAGTGGATTGAGATTCTGTGCTTTCATCACCATAAAGCTGGCGTAACCATTTTCATCATAAAACAACACAAAGAAGGGAGAGAGACAAACATCAGATAGTTTATATCATTCAGCGCAGAGAAGTAAACTAATTTATGCAATGTTGTTTTCATAAATCCTTAAGATTTCCCTGAGGAGTCTGCAGCTTTAATCATATTTTCGGGGATGCAGGATAAATGTTACTTTTCCTTGATTCACCTTCCAGATTGGGAAATGCTGTTGGAGAGCTGTAGGCATCTGTTATCAAGCGTTGGTGGTGAAGTTCCTGAGGAAAATCTATACAAGCTCAGAATTACAGACATGGCTTTAGATGCTTCAGTTCACCTGGGACGCTGGGAGGAAGCTATGAGTTACGGGGTGACGACACTTCCAGCATACAGGTGAGTCACTGTGTGCCTGTTTCTGTTTGGCTCAGGCAGTACACTGTCAAGGTAACTAAACTGTCTGCGTTTCACCCACGAATGACTAATATGTCATCAGATGTAAAGAAAGAAAGAAAGAAAGAAATCATTTTCCTATATTTGTGTATGTGTGCCTGGATTCAGGGCGTTTATCAGACCTGGTTTTAGGATAAGCATTAAGTCTGAGTGCATTCAAAGTGCTGTTCACTGAGATGAGGGAGGAATGCATAACCTTACCAGTATAAATTAGTACAGAGATATGGGTTTATTTAACCGTCCTGATGCCTTTTATAGTCATCTCAAAACTTCTGGATTGTGTTTAATTTTAGTATAGATCAATCTTTACTGTTTTTAATACTAAGAAAGCGAGTCGGAGAGTGTTCAATTGCTACCATAGGGATTAGGGAAGATTAAGTTACTTGATGTAGTCCTAGACTTTAGTAGATATTATCATCCATCCATCCATTTTCTGCAGCCTATCTGAGTCTGGGTCATGGCAGCAGCGGTTTGAAAGTAGAAAGGCCCAGATCTCTCTCTTTAGTCACCTCCGTCAACTCTTCTGGGGGGGACACTGAAGCGTTTCCAAGCCAACTGAGAGACATAATCTCTCCAGCGTGTCTCGAATTTGCCCCGGGGCCCCTTCCCAGTTGGACATGTCAGAAACACCTCACTTGGGAGGCGTCATGAAGGAATCGCAGTCGGATGTCTGAATCACCTCAAGTGGTTCCTTTCAGTATGAGGAGTAGTGGCTCTACTCTGACCCTCTCACAGAGCTCCTCATCCTGTCCTTATGAGTGAACCTAAACACCTTTCAGAGAAAACTTTTGCAGCTTGGCTTAGCCATCTTATTCTTTTAGTCACTACCCATAGCTCATAGCCATAGATGAGGGTAGAAATGTACACAGACCAGTAAATCTTCAGCTTTGCTTTCAAACTCAGTTTTCCTTTTCTCTTTTTATCATAACACTTCCTGTTGTATTTGTTGGTTTTTAATATCAGGCTAGTCTGTCTTGTAGAGAGAATTTTGATGTCATGGTAAAATAAATGTTAACTAAAAATGAATAAATATAATACTGAAAGAGGTGGATGAGAGAACCCAAATGTCCAAAGAAAATCAACCTATCTTTAACCTGCCAGCTCTTCTACAAACTCTGCACGATCTCTGTGTCCGTGCAGCCATGTGAGAATAGGGCAGGTAATTGGCATCTTCCTGCAGGAGTCTGTGTGTGATGCAGACTCCTGCTGTGTGCTGCATGTGAGATTTCAGACAAGGTCCTGAGCTGAGTCTCACAACATTGTGCTGATCATATATGAACAGGTATGATAGTGTGTTAGGTTAACATAAAATTGATGTTTTTTTGGTTTTATTTCTTAGTTTTTCTGGACTGAATTTCCTTATGTTATTTTCTTGAAGCGGAGATTAAAGATTATTAGATTTAGTTAGCAATTTAGCAAGCTCGCATAATAAAACACATCACAGTGAAAATGTCTGAGTTTATCACTGCAGCAGGAAGATCAATGCATATTTTTTTACCATCATAATTAAATGTTCAAACCATGAGAAAATCACCGCAATGACAACCCTTGAGTTACTGGTTTTCTGATCTTCACATTTTATTCCATTGTGTTGCTAATTCAAAAATGAAAGACTACATAGGCTTCATACAGTCCCGATCAAAAGTTTAAGAGCACTTAAAAAATGGCAAAAAATCATATTCTGCATGGTTAACAAGGTTCCAAGTAGAGCTTCAACATGCAACAAGAAGAAATGGGAGTGAGACAAGAAGAAAATTTGAGCATGCAATTTATTGAAAACAACGCTTAAACTGAAACACCTGATCAAAAGTGTAGGACCTCATGCTTTTAAAAGGCCAAATCTGTGCAAAAATGGGGATTCATTGTCATTTTCTGTCAGGCAGTCACACTGTCATGACATTCTGATGGCAAAAGCAAAAAAAACGTTCCCTTTTTGAACGTGGTCAGGTTGTTGAACTGTATAAGCAGGGTCTCTCGCAACGTGCCATCGCTGCTGAGCTGGGATGCAGTAAGACAGTCATTTGGAATTTCTTAAATGATCCAGAGGGTTATGGAACAAAAAAGTCAAGTGGAAGACCCCAAAAAACTTTCACCAGCACTGAGCCAGAGGATCCAATTGGCTGTCCATCAAGACACTGGACAATCCTCAACCCAAATTAAGGCCGTTACTGGTGCCGACTACAGCCCCATAAACATCAGACGGCATCTGAGACTGAAGGGCTTCAAAAACAAAGAAACGTCTCCTTGAATGTCACAGATCTGACCGTTTGGACTTTGCAAGAGAGCGACAATTAACACCAAACATGGGCAATTGAAAGGTGGAAGAAAGTTTTATTCTCTAATGAGAAAAAAATTTGCCTTGATGGTCCTGAAGGTTTCCAATGTTACTGGCATGATGTTTTCAATGCACCACGGTGGAGGGGGCGCCATAATGGTCTGAGGTGCTTTTTCCTTGGAACAATGGAGCTTCAGGAGGTGCAGGGGCGTCAAACGGTGGCTGGCTATGTCCAGATGTTGCGGAGAGCATCCTTCATGACTGAGGGCCCTCGTCTGTGTGGTAACGACTGCAGGTTTTTCAACAGGACAATGGTACAGTACACAATACCTGCAGGACAAGGGACTTCTTCCAGGAGAATAACATCACTCTTTTGGATCATCCTGCGTGTTCCCCTGATCTAAATCCAATTGAGAACCTTTGGGGATGGATGGCAAGGGGAGTTTACAAAAATGGACAACAGTTCCAAACAGTAGATGCCCGTCGTTCGGCCATCTTCACCACTTGGACAAATGTTCCCACTCACCTCGTGGAAACTCTTGCATCAAGCAAAGCGCAACAAATTTTTGAAGTGATCAGCAATAACGGTGGAGCTGCTCATTACTGAGTTCATGTTCAGAACTTTGATTTCAGTTTTTTTTTTCTTTTGGTGGGGGGGTTACAGGTTTCTTTGGAGGTGTGGTCCTAAACTTTTGATCAGCTGTAAAACAGCCTGTTTCAGTTGAAGCGTTGATTTCATGTTGAAACCTTGCAAAATATGATTTTTGGCCATTTTTCAAGTGAGCTTAAACTTTTGTTGTGAAAATGAATTTTATTTTCAGCTTTGCATGCAGGCAAATGTGCTTAAAACAGATCATTTGTAAGATCAGAGCAAAATGTTTATGCCATTCATAGAAAAATTTAAATCTAAACTGAGATTTCTGTATATGCAGGTAATCACCCTCAAATCTGGGAATGCAATGTGATGTCTAAAACAACAGGCCAACTGTTAAGTCCTCAAATATTTTTATCTAACAAGTACGGCATTTTTAATTAATAAAAGAGTAAAAACCTTAAGTGAATCAAGTAAAAGCAATGAACAAGGGAAAAAATAGTGAAATGATGGTGAGAGAGTTGAATTCCAAATCCAAAAATCTTTAAATCTACATCTGCATTTACAGTAAATTGCATCAACAGTTCCCCGCTTCGATTGTCCAACCATCACTCTCTCTTCTTTTTTTGCAGTTCAGTTTGTACAAACTCAACATTATACCTACGCACTTC
The DNA here is from genome assembly GCF_051167445.1 of Perissodus microlepis. NCBI lineage: Eukaryota > Metazoa > Chordata > Actinopteri > Cichliformes > Cichlidae > Perissodus > Perissodus microlepis. The sequence goes on along the minus strand of NC_140461.1, from coordinate 14,568,808 downwards.
AGCAAGTGTGTGTGTGTTTGTGTCAGTACGTGTGAGAGAGATGCAGAGAAAGAAAGACTAATTGATCTTGTGTGAAGGGCAGCACTCTACTGGGATAGCTGTGCTCACACACACACACGCTCCCGCAACAGCATATCCACAGGAGAGAAACGGCAACGGCCTATAAATAAATAAGCAGACACAGGGCAGCAGAAAGAAAGAGATGGTGATGTGTACAAGGGGATGGAGAGAACTGCTGTAAAACGTGTGTCAAAGAAGCAAAGACAAAGCCAGTGAGAGGGGTGGTTGTGGGGGCTTTAGGCTCTGTATAAAAGATATAAGCAGGAAATTAATGAAAAATGAGAGGTGGGGTGGGGGGGCTGCAGGGTGATCAACAACTTGACAGAAGAGAGAGGAGGGAAAAAAGATCTACAGAAATGATGGAAATAAAATATGAATGATGGGATCACAAGGAAAAGAAGAGTAAAGGTAACGTACAGGAAGGGAAGGGTTAAAAACAGGTATAATGAATGAAATGGACACGGACGAGTGAAAATGTTGAAAGAAAAAAAAGAAAGTGGAAGGAATTCAGGAGAAAAAAGTGAGAAGTGAGTGGGAGGAGGATCCTCCATATTCATCTCCTATCTTCCTCTGGGCTCTTCAGATGCTAGGGAAGAAAGATAGCTGCAGGAGTTCTCGATCACTCCATTTCTCCTGTCCTTCCCCTCATTCTATATTCCTTTTTTCTTTCACCCTCTCCCACTGCAGGTCTTTTCAGAGTTACTCTATTCAGTTTGTGATATATGGAGAGGGTTTTCCCAGCGAATAATGCTCACCTGCTGCAGGCTGTGCACACCAGGCCTATTGAACCCCTTCTGTACTGCACATATTTTACTGCTATAGATATGCACACACACATACCCAGATTATTCTGTTCACGAATGCATCCAGATATCTGTCTTTCAGTAGATGCTCTGATGACTTTTTATACATAAAGTAAAGCAAAAAGCATCTCTGGACACATTTTGTAGCTTAGTGTTGTTTCTCCATTTCTTAAACACAAGTACTGACAATCTTCTCAGACCTACAGGTCAGCACGAATGTGGAATAATAGCATCAGCTTGATACTTCCTTTTTTACATCATACAGTTTTTGATTTTTAAATGCCCAGACCTTTTTTCTCTGTCTGTATTTGCATTAACATTCAGCAGTATTACAGGGACAAATCTCTTGCATAAGATTTCTGCATCAGCAGTGGCCTTGATGGACCAGCCAAGTGCACCCGCGGTGTCAGTCTTTATGAGTCCTGCTGTCAGCGTATGAAATTTAAGTTTGTTTAAAATGTTGCAGACAAATGAGACTAGCAGACAGCATAGATTTGTCTAAAAACCACAAACTGGTTTAATATAATATTTAATGAAAGGCTACTTTTATAAATACCTAATCCAATGAGAAGATGTTGGTCGTCCTAACCTGTAGGTAATGGCCTGGCAAAGTTACAAGGTGACTAAAGTAACTGAAGAAATGTGTTTCTGTGGATAATTGAGACTTTTCTCAGATTGTTTACTCTTTTCAATAAGGCTGCTTGTAGCTATGCAGCTTGGATCGAAGGATCCTGTGCAGACATCACTTAGCTTTAAGCAAACCAGAAAGGTTAGAAGTCAGTGTTATCGATCGCTGTGGTCCTGTTGTCTGCTAGCTTACGAGACTCGGGCAAAGACCTTCTTTAGATGCAGTAGTTAATTCGTGATTTTGTCTGCAAAGACGGCTGACTAACTGTGATTTAAATGTTCTTTGTCTTGCATAGTTGTTGCAATTTCCCTTAAATGTACAACTGAAATTACTGTTGCATTTGACAAAAAACAAAAACACAATTAAGCTAAATACTTGCAGCAAATCTGACCTTCTCCTTCAGTTACTTCTACTTAGTAAGATAATCCTTGTTTCCCTCTCACAAACAGCAGGCCGTGGATCTTTTTGTTCCAAACAAGTGCCTCATTAGTTCCACTGCATTTGCCTAGAAATGCTACACTTTTCCACAACTATTAATTTCTTCTTCTCACTGCCTCTCGTATGCATAGCCGAGAGCTATAGCTTTGTAACTAGCTCTCTATGACGATGAGACCGTATTTCTCTCCAATTTACTTTTCCGAGGAGAAAAAAAAAATAGGGGATAAATCAGGAGACAGCAAATTAATTAAATTACTCTAATTGCTTTGCGGTTCTATATGAGAGGAATTATAATTGGATTGTGGGCTTGATGTGTGTGTTTGTATGTCATGGAAGTCAGAATCACTGGCTTGGTGATTAAGCCAATATTGTAACTTATTATTCATGGGCTACTAATTTTGTTGGTTTATTCTTTGAACTTTCTGTTTAATAATTTCATTTTAACCAGAGGATAAGGGGCCACCTCTAATTGGTTGGCTTGTCAGTTGATAGTTTAGTTTGGCTTTGAGGTTCAAACAAATGGGCTGTTAGCATTGTGGGTAAAAAGTGGTGAAAAATTAGGAAACTATAGAGTTTGAAATGACTCCAGCTGTGGCCACTACATGGAAATTAATTTTGGATTTCTCTTTATTACCAGAACAGATTTTATTGTTAAACAACAGTGGAAAACTTAGCCGGTGGAATCTGCTGCCCATAAAGAAATAATTAAGAGTAATGCCCGGTTAACATCAGGTGCTGTTTCTATTATAGTGCGTATTGAATCCCCTTCTGGTGTCTTTACTCTGGAGAGAAGTGAAAACTGGCAAATATGCCGGGTCAAACAGGGGGAAGTGGATTTGTATCGACCTTATCTTTGTGTGCGCACGCTCATACATTAATGCCGATGCACGTGTGCATTCATGTATAGGTGTTTACTCACAGCTCTTTTTGTTTGTTTGTCAGAGACGGAGAAGTGGAGGAAATGGAAATGGAGAAGGGCTCGAGCTTTATCGGTGCACAGTTCTTTAAAATATGTAATCAAGAGAAAGGAGGACAGAACAAATAAATAGAAGGAAGATTAAAGAGGGCTGCAGAGGTAGAGTGGAGAAGAGAAATGAATGGAGAGCAGCTGAAGAGGGCGGGAAACAGCTGAACAACATTGGCAACTTTAATCCCTGCAGCTAGTGGGGTAAAAAGCACAAATATAAACGGGGAGAAGCAGAGGAAGGAGATGTGAAGCGGGAAAAAGGAATGAGAGATTAGAGGAGGGGGATGGAAAAGAAAGGAGAATAAAGGGAAAGAAGAGCCGGGTAAATGAGTGTTTGAGAACTCCAGTGTTTGCCAACAACAAAGCTGTTTCCTAACAGTCCCTAGTGTGTATTTATCTTTATAGGATGAGCAATGTCCCAGTTCAGCGTGTGTGTGTGTGAACTTTCACTGTAACACATGTATTTGTAAACATTTACAGTCAGTGTCATGCACACATATCAATAAGCAGTCAAGCTCATCCATTTTTATGCATATGTGCATCTAAATCCATTTGCTCCACAGATACGAATTATAATTAAATGCATTTAGAGGAAAAAGAAGAAATCCCTCTAATTAATTTGACAGCACATTTTCTTATTTGCAGATCTTGCATTAAATATGTCCATGTGGAACGCAAAACAAGAGTGTGTTTTTTAATATGTTTAATAGGCCCTGTGTTTATTTTAAAACAGCTGCTGCTGTTAGATGGATTTTATTAGTTTTGCATTGAAGTACACCAGAGTTGCTGAGCTGTGTGTGTGTGTTTGTGTGTGTGTGTCTTCTGTGAGAGATGTGGGAGTCTCTTGATGTCAAAATCATTGATTGGCTTGATGACAGCTCTGAATCTGTCACCGCTGATACACAAACTGCGTCGTTTTCTGTCACTGGAACGTTCCCTTCTAGAGACAGAAGGACTGAAAGGTGGTAATTTGTCTCCCTGGCTGTGTGTATTTTTATGCAGGCAGCAACATCGGGTTTTGAATGGCACATTACTTGTTATTACCCATCTACCCTCTTTAATTTCTTACCTTTTTTTGTTGAATTATCTTTGCATTACACTGCATGACCTCAGATGTGATGTCCCGTCATTTCTAGTTAACAGTATAATAAACTGTGCATTTCCCGTATAACAGCACACATATGTGCTGGTAAAGATCTACAGAGAAGATAACAAGGAGTTGCACTGTGTCTTTGTAGGGTGCCAAGAGAGAAACTGTGGGACTACCTGGGGAAGTTAGGAGGGGTAGAGAACTATGTGAGGGTGAGGACATGAAATCAGTGATAGAGTCTGGAGAGGTGGGCAGAAAAGGAATGAAAGTCAATAGAAGGAAGACAATAACTATGTGGGGTCAGTCATCCAAACAAGTGAACAGTGGATAGCAAAGAGGAAGAAGAGAGTGCAGGTAGGGAGTGATCAGAATGGAGAGACATAGGACACTGATGATGGAGCTACCAAGCAGGAGGAAGAGGATCCGCTGTGGCGAACCGTAAGGGAAGGAGCTGAAACAAGAAGGAGAAGAGGACTGCCAATAGACTCTATACTGCCTCAGATTTAAAGACAGGGGCTGTGATGTTATTACTGTGTACGGATTAGTAAGCTAATATGTCACATCACTCCCTCATCACAAGTTCCCATCCTAGCTCATGAGTTATGCTTGTGTTCTTTCTCTTCTTTTTTTCTTTTGTACTTGTCCTCCTGTGTTTCCTCTTCCTTCCTTCTGTTTTTGCCTTATTGTCCTCCAACTGTGTGTCTCCCTCTCTTTCAGTGGCTGATCACCTTCATACCTCACGCTGAGTGTTCCAGTGTCCTCTCTCTTGTCTGGCAGCTCCCTCTTGTTTTGTTTGTCCTGTCTGTCTGATCAGCTGTGATCAGACCTTACTTACGAACATCTGCATTTGCGTCGGCATCATGCATTTGAGTCCTCACTTAGGGTGTACCCCTCTCTGATAAATAGAATGAGATTATAGTAACGTGCAACTTTAATGCATTACCTTGCAGCGGATTGAAATTTGGACATATATATATGCATTAGTATCAGTGTTTTTTTAATGCTTTTATCGTTAATGCCAAATAGAGTAAATAAGTATAAGCTTTGACATACAAGCGTGCAAAAAAAACATATTTAGTCACACTTGTGTATTCAAGGAAGTATACTCAAACAAACATGGAGGCAAGCTTTTTGCACACTTGTAGAAACTCTAAATATTCTACTTTTTCCCCCTTGCTGTTCTTTTCTCACTCATGCCTACTTGTTTATGCATTACACATGCACTGAGACACTAACAGGAAAAGCAGATTTTCTTAGTCTTGTTTATGGCTCTTGCTGTTTGGTTCCATGCTGTGAATGTCAGTGGATTGCCTCAGACTTTAGAAATCAAACTGATGAATTAAAGGAAACCCTTAATGTTATATCATGTATGTCCCTGCTGATAAATGAAGTTGATTTAACCTCATTATGTAGTGACTTATTTCTTTTAAGTGACTTGTGAAACAATTAAGTAGCTGGTCTTGCACAAGTTTGTCTACATGGGATATTATAGCATACAAATGTGTATGCTGTTGTTTCCCGACTTCCATTTCAGTTTCAATGTATATATTTAAAAAGTATGACCAAGGAGTGGGCACCACACTGGTTAGCGTCCCTGGAAATGCTTAGATGCTAGACAGGAAATTGGGGATGATTGATGAATCTAGGATGTAGCAGGCGTAATGTGAGCTTTATCCTGATTGGGCAGCGATTAACTAATTATTTACTTTTTGTACCGATATTGGAAGAGCCATGTGAGTTTGTGCATCCAGTGTACATGTTTTTTATAAACTGGCAGAGGGCTTGTGAACATGTCCCTCAGGGTTTCCTACGCAGGACTCTGCTGTTGATTTAACCCAGCCAGCCATCCACATCCAGGGGCAGAGCGGTTTTATGAATACTAATTCTCTGTTTAGTATTGCAGCCATTTTTTGCATAAGAAGAAGCATTAACTGCTCCCGTAAGAGCAGTGTGTAGCATTTTCAAGCAAAAATAGAATAGATAGAATAAATGTAAAGGAAAATTACAGTGCAAATGATACCAGAAGAACAACACCCTGAAAGAAATGAAAACAATAATGGAACTTTTCACTTGTTGTGGTGAAATCTAATTACATGTACATGTTGTCTTTCTTCCTAAAGACAGTACTACCCCGATCCCCATCCAGTCCATGGGATCCAGCTGATGAGAGTTGGAAAGCTGCAGCATTACCTGGAAAACATCGAAGATGCTTTGGACACATTCAAACAGGTTTGAAGGACTAAATATCAACAAGGACATTTTTTACATTTTAATCTTTATTATTAACTAATAGAACAAGTCTGGAGACATGTCTTTGTACCAGGTCATGTTAGTCTTAAGCCCTTGAAATGAAGGCAACGGGACTTCTTTTACGAACCAAAAATGAAGACCGGTTGCCTTCATGTCAGGCACCTAAGATCGTGTGGAGACATGTAACAGAAGAGATGATCAGGCAGGATTAAAAACATCTTCGGTTAGTTTTACAATGCCAGGTCTCTCTTGGAAATGAGATTTTTAATCTCAATGAGATTTTTTACCTGGATAAATAAAGGATTAATAAAAAAAAAAAAAAAAATCTCTAAAGTACTTAATCTTTAAGTAAAATGTCATGAAAACAGTTACTTTCAGTTTCCTTTATAGAATAGATTGTGTAGCATTATGTGATGATCCTGTTTCATTACATCACCATACAAGATTGTTCTGGCACTAACAGGGAAGAAAGCTAGTTATGCTTATGTCTCCTATTCCAGGCTTATGAAATCGTAAAGTTCACCCATGGTGAAGATCACCCATTGACGACCGAACTAACGATGAAGATGAAGGAATGTCACAGTGAGATGGATCATCATTCCTCCAGCAGACGCTAAGACGAAGGCGAAAGAAACGTCTTCATGTAACTGATTTCACTGCCTTACGTTCTTTTTATTCATCAACCTGAATAAACGGATTTGTTATTTTGCCATCCATACCTGACCTTTATTGTCTCAACAGTCTTAAAGTAAGGAACTGTTGTTAAAACAGCTCCAGCAACACTTCAGGCTCCTCTTTATACTTTCTCGTGGCAAATAAAACTTTTTTAGCTTTGGTTTGGTGCAGTTTTACGTTAATCGCTGTCATAAAATCTAGCCATAAAACTTCTCATTAATGATATCCAAGAACCTGCTTTTCCCAGAATTCCATGAAACGCCAGTGATATTTCTGCAGTTTTGTAGCCAGCCTGTTATCCTGTTTAAATTAGGTTTATGGAAACATTTAAGCACAATTAATCCCATTAATCCTAAAATTTCTGCATCCTGTCCTTGTTTGAGAACTGGAGAGGAAGAAGCAGAGGGAGGGAGGAAAGCCCCTGTTGGCCCCGGTCTCCTCTGTAATCTGTAGATTCCATTGTGATGAGTGATCCTAGGGTGTGTGTGTGTGTGTGTGTGTGTTGGTTTAGTAAAGTACATACATCACCCTCTGTGCATTTCCATCACACATACTTCCCATGTTAATCCCTGTTTTTGTTTCTCTGTCAGTGTATGAGCCCAGAGTGTGTCTGTAGCACACACACACACACAGTTTTCCCATGTTAATCCCAAAATTCTGCCATATGCAAACTGATGACACTATGTCCTAGGGGCGTGTGTGCACGAATGGGTGTTTTTCTGCCATCTTTCTCAGTCTTCTCAAAAAACGGAGCTGATTTTTTTCCTTTTGGCTCAAAATATTTTTTGTAATTATAGAAAAAAACTGTAGAAACGAGGTATCAACAGATTATTTTTCAACTTTGAAGAGAGAAACGGTGCAAGCTTCCTGTGTTTCAAAGACTGAGTGGACCCTAGTGGAGTGAATGGCCTGTGGGAGCCGTCTGTGCTGCTGCACCGCTCCTACCTACATTACTCACTTCATTGGTTTTGTTGCTTTCAGTCCTTCACTTTTGCCATATAACATCCATCAAATGAGATTTAGTGTTTCTTAGCTATAACCTCCTGTCTCTCCCTCTCTGTCACTCACTGTCTCTCTTCCCCATTTATATCTCTCTCACTCTCCAAAGGCTTTCAAATGAAATTCTCTGTTTGCCGGAGTCTCTCTTTCTCTTTCACTGCACGTCTCTGCAGGCAACCTGACCACACAGAAATAAAGAACACCAAATGTGTTTTTTTTCTTTCACCACCTCAATTCATTCCCCCCTCTACCATTTACTCAGCCCCATTTTTTAATTTTCACATTTTCATTCTCATTTTCAGAGACACTCTATGTCACTGTTCCTCCCCCTGCACCACCTCACCTTTACTGTCACCTTACTATCTGCTAATATTATTCATTTCCTCTCGCTCCATCTTAATAACTCTCCTCTCCATAATTTACCTTTTCTTAAAGATACAAAAGTCAGAAGTTTTCCTGCCAGAACTGTGGGATTTGTGTCTTATTTGGTTTTGGCTCACTGATGTTTTCTTTTACTCACTTTTGCTTCAGTACTTGATTATATTTAGGTAATTAAAAGCAAAAAAACCAAGCATCAACCCTGCAGCAAAATGATGCTTACCCAGTGTGTTTAAATGAAAGACCAAGAGGTCCTTTAAGTGTCCACATGTGACAAGTTAGTAGTCACATGTAATTTGGCGATGCTAGCAGCTTTGCCAAAATACAGTATTTGAGGCTGTGAGGATGAGAACGCTGTGGCTTTTTCAGTCCTTTGATTTAAGAGCAGACATAAATCAAAGGACTGTGAAGCTTAATAGTAACTACCATTACTGCAGTCACCTGAAAACACTTAAACCTGTTCTCTGCATGTTGACTAAAAGTTGCACACTTGCTTTTTGAGGATTTTTAGCTATGCTGGAGTCACTGTTCTTGCATTCATTGGTTCCCAATTTCTTAGGCTGTGTGTACACTCCACAAAAACCTAAGAGCTACAGCTCAGACTCGACACGCCTCAGTTAGCATGTTAAGTTCACGATAGTAAAATTAAAGACTGAACAGGTGTCACTTGTTTGGAAGGTTTGCCACAAGAAAGGTTCTTCTCTCTAAAAAAAAAAAAAAAAAAACATGGCCGGTTTTTGTAAGATTATAATTAATTAACAAACCACTTCTAGAACAATGTGCTTAGATGAGACCAAAGTGGACATGCTGATGGACATAATTCAACACACTCTTATCAGCTGTCAAGCACGGTGGGCTTATGTTGCAGCTACAAGAATTGTAGTATTGAGTTGAGCTCTTCTGCAGTTATCTCATAGTATTAGTTACAAATCACCTAAAGGATCCTTCTTTTGCTACACTTTTAAAATTCAGTACACTGTAATCTTATATTGAATAATTTCACCTACTTTATTTCTCTTGTACAGTTTTGGTTCTTCTTCTTGTCACTCCTCTCTTCTTGCATAAAAAGCAGTCCTGTACTCCTCTTCTTTCTCACTTGTCTCCCTTTCTTCTTGCATTTCCCCCTTTGCTACCTTTATTCTTCTCTCGTCGCTAATCTATTATTTCTCCTCGCTCCCATTCCTGCCTTCTCCTCCTTCCTGTTCCCTGCCGTGCATTGATGATCAAAGCAGGCTCAACAGGGCATTACTGTATGTCACAGAAAAGCTGCCTACAGGGGTACTCAAGGTCCACATTTACACATGCTCTGGAAACTAAATGATATTTTTGAGTTGTCCCAGTCCCTTGTTTATGTAAATCTAACAGCCCAATGCAATAACGTACAATGTTACGTGTTCCATGTTACATCATTTAAATTTCTGATGAGCTTGAGTCGTAATGCAAAAGATTTTTAGTTCATCAGAAGTGAAACAGCACCCCTTCTGGACATCTGCACACTACTTCGTCTATTCTGTGTGCAAAGAATGAAGCATCAGGTGTGAAACTCTTTTAATACATTCCTTTATTTACATCCCTCCATCTTTTTCTTCCGTCTTTACCATATGTCAGACCAGATTTCACAAAAACGGTAAATCTGCAGTGGACAATATGAGCACAGCGAGACTCCTGTGCACCATTTGTTCCGCATTTACACTGATAATGTGTTGTTTTAAATAGAATTACTGAGGGTATTTAGCATGAATATGTCTCACAACTGGCATTTTTATCAAGAGACTGGAACAGAAAAGTGATTTTTTTATTTTTATTTTTTTTTTAAGTTATCCAGAGATCTTCAAACAACTGACCCTGTGTCTTACAACTGAGCAAAGCAGAAGTTGACTCCTAATGCTAATGATAACATCTGTTTTTGGTAAATGTGGTCTGACCCGGACTTTAACACACAATGCTCCCTAAGATGCCTTGTGTGAGATTTACAGATAGCACATTATAATTCTTAAATGTGTCTACAAAATATGCACCAGCACAGCATATTTGTCAGTTTATTCCATAGATCATGTGATGCTTATGTTTGCCTTACAGAGTGACTTTGCAGATGGAAATCTGTGAATAACTTGATTTAAAACACCCCGCTATTCTTTTAGCTGTAATAGTTTCTAGCAATTTTTGATTATTACTACAATAATAAAGGGATATCCCATTAGATTTGGCAGTAACATATCAAGGAAGAAACCTCCCACATAGCATCTTAAAAAGGATAGTTCAATACAAGCCATTAGCTCATTTAGAGGTTAGATTTCCCAAAACACTCGCTGCTAATTACACAGGGCTGCAGTTCATAAGACACAGACGTTTCTCTTAAAGCAACACAGCTGCCTTCATACTGGAAGGCTTCTGATTTGCATGTAATCAACTAGCATCCCTGTTCTGCATGTGAATGTTTGGGGAACCAAACCCATTGAAATCCTCAAGGGGAACAACAGGAGCAAATGAAACAACAACAAAAAAAATATCTAAAATAAAAATGATGGCATATATGATATGTGCACAGTATATATATTTATATATGACATGGGCTCAGCAAAGTATGTACAGTTATTTTTCTTTTTCATCAATGCATAGTAACTTTGTAAGATCATGAGGTGTACATAAATAAGAACATTAAGTACCAACTCAAATAAATAAACTTTCATTCATGACTTGCACGATGAACACGGGGGTAAAAACAGGAAATGATCAGAGATGCTGTTAAAAAACAAAAAAAGCCTCTCAAGTTTGTCAAAAGCGTCTTGCTCTCAGGGGTAATTTCTCACTAGATTATCTCTTGGCTATCCCTGCCAGTGTGCACTACATGAAATCATTAGCTGTTTTCTCATTCAGATCCACGTGAAGATAAAAACTTCACTGAATTAACTGTATTTTCTGTTTCAGCGACAGCACGTTCTGGTTTTTTGCTCTTAGTGGAGAAAAAAATCAGCACTACAACGCTTTTGACAAATTACACCAATACGGTGACATCATTTCCACTGCTCTCAAGTCGCTCTCCCATAATGCTCTCTGCTCGACAACAACAGACACGATGACAGTGATGTAGAAGAAGCATTTGAAAGGCGTTGTTTTGGGTTTCAGGGGGAAATGGACTCTTTCGTATATTTATATTTGTACAAACATTTAGATCATAAGTATCTCAAGCACCATAGATAATAATACTAACAAATCTTAGGAGTTGCTATCCATCCAAAAAGTGGAACCAGGCAGAGATCTATGTCTTTTAAGCTCGTCTCCTCCCTTTTTAATTAGGTTCCTTTAATTTTTTTATATAATTTAATTGTCCTTTACAATATAGGGGATATTAGAAGTGTTTAAACACCCTATAACTGTAGTCCCAAAATATTGATTAAATCTACTACCTTGTTTCATTATAATTAAATGTTAAACACAGTATATTGACGCACCTGTGTGTCCCTCACAATTTATCTATAAATATGTCTTCAGATTTCGATTATCCTGCTCAATGCTACTATCGTACATAGTCTCTACATGGTCCCATTGCACTCAAATAAAAAAAGGATACCTTATTATAAAACACACACAATGACAAATCATTCAGTTTCTTTTAGAATAGAGCAGAACAACACAGATACGAATAACAGACAGACTGCCTGTGAGTCAGGCAGGGAGGCAGGGAGTCAGTCGTTGGTTGTATTTAACACCAGATCAGAGAGAAGTGTTTTCATCTCTACTACCTTCTGACATTTCATAGCTTTGTGAACATTAAAAATCTCTATCGAGGGAAACATCGTGTATGAATGCCCCGGAGGGCCAAGAGTCACATGTGCTCCGTTTGTGAGTAAAGCCAAAGTAAAAATGACACCACAGGATACCAGATTCAGTGTTTTTGTTTAAACACACATAACTTTGTGTCCTGGAAAAATGTTTAATGCTTTTAACTTTAGGTTTTTGGTCCTTCCAAGTTTAATTAAGTTAATCTGTAGTTTTCCTTTAAAGGGGACCTATTATGCTTTTCCTGTTGGGAATAAGTACGAAGAACTAAAATGGTTTTTCTCTCAGAGGATGAACTGAGAGCACTTCACTGAGGCCCAGTATAAAATAAATAAGGATTATTTTGATCTGTTACTCATGCAAAGCGGCTCCTGTGGAGTCCGAGAGTAAAAATAAAGAGCATAACAGGTCCACTTTAACTTTGTTTCTCTGATCTCTAATCAATGTACCAAAGACCATACATTGAAACACACATTATTAGTTTGTTTATCATATAGTGAAACACTGACCCACAGTAAAACATCACATTTAGAAAAGAAAATGAAAACTGCTTCCAAGGACACTGATCTTTTCTGGATGTTTCTATACTAGCACCATACTTACTTGTACACAAAGTTAGAGAGAAGGAGACTTGGTCTTGGTATTGTTGAAATGTTCACAAGGCACTTCTAAATCTTTTCCTTCGTCCTCTTGTCATTCTCTCTCGATTAGTCTCTTTTAGTCGCTGCACAACAATACCAGGCCATTCTGTAGTAAGCACTCTGTATTTACAGCCAAAGGCTTTTAACCATGTAAAAAATGTTCTTCCAAAATGTGTTAGATGTGAAATTATTCTTCTCTTGCACTTCAACTTCAGCTTTCTCCTTCTTAAAAAATGGCAGTTTTTGTTCAGCTATAGCCTTTTTTTTTGCTCTCGGTACATTCTTTCAAAGTTTGACTCCCTGCGTGTCACTGCGGTCCAATTATTTTGTTCTCTGGTTACTTGGTTTGACATGTCTTTTTAGACTCTCATACACTATTTGGGCAGCCATATTTTCTCTGATTGAAAGTAGCCCGTCCATTAGATAGTTTCTGAGGTTGTTTCCAAGCCCCAGCAAACAAATCTACAAATCTTGTCTCTGTTTTTCTGTTAATTTTTCTCCGTAAATCTTCTTTTGATTTTTCCGGCCACCTGCCCTTCTGCTTACTCACATCTGGACAAGACGCTGGAATAATATGCAGGATCATGCGGTCAGTCTATTCCTGTGTTCATCCTTCCAACTGTCGAGCTGCAGTTAAAGATTTTCTAAATGTGTTTGATTAGTCAGGGGGAATGGTCTAGACATTGACATCGTCGAGTCCACTTCTCCGTCCCTCCATCTGTCTACTGATGCCTTGAGGACACATCAAAGCAGGTGATCATCATAAGATGGGCTTTGCAGAAGTTGACTCTGGTCTCCAGTTTGTCTGTCACTGTTTCCAGAGCCTCCAAATACTCCAATGAGTCCACTTCATAGGCCTGCTGCAGCTCAACTGGACACAAATAGAAAGGTGGAGAAAATACATCATTCCTTGATAAAGTGCTGTTGAATGTGGGTTTAATAATTAAAAAGGTGCCACTGGTTATATTTTACAAGTTATTGTTAAAATGGAATAATGATAAATGTCATAATAATAATAATTAATAACAATTATGATTTAAGAAAAAAGAAGAAGGCCAATGAGTTAATCATCACTCTCTCTACACCGGTCACTGTTGTGAGCACCTCAGACTCCAACATCATAGCTGTAATGGGCTTGATATCAAACAGTGATGGCATTGCCTGCTGGTCTCAGATTATCGAATAATGTAAAGAGAAAAACTTCCAGCTAAATCCCTGCAAGTCCAAGGACCTCATAATCGACTTTACGAGAGAGTAGCAGAGGAAATTTGGCCCTCTGCATATTTGGGGCCCATGTGAAGAGGGTAGATAACTTTAAACACGGTAGTGTTTACATCACAAAGGACCTGTCATGGTCCTGACACATGAAATCCCTGGTGAAGAAAGCCCATCAGCACCTATAGCATCTCAGCTACTTAAGAGACTTTAAACTCCCACTCAGGGTGCACAGGAACTTCTACACCTGCACCTTGAGTGGGAGTATCAACACCTGGATGGTTAGTTGCACCAAGCAGGTGGTCTGTTAGCTGAGAGAATCTTCAAGACCACCCTCCCCCATCTGTGGGACATGTAGCAGCGTAGAATAAGATCTCAGAGGATCAATAGGAACTCCAGCCCTTCTTTTATGGTTGCATGATTCATTATGTTGGTTGCACTTTTATTTCATATACAGCCCAATAGGTACATAACTGAATAATTAAGTCTGATGTAGCCTATTGCTACTTATGCAAAATCTGCATTATTATCCAAGAACTGTTACGATTAGGATTCACATCACAATTCACACATAAATCAGAGATTTATCCATTTTTTCATACCTGAGTTTGTTTGTACTTTGCAAAAAATGTACAAAAAGTGCCTCTGACCATTTATTCAAAGAAATGACGGCTAGCTATCTTAGCGAATTTAAACACAGCTGTATTAAATCACTACTAGTTATTGATAATTATTATTATTATTAAATGTGTTTTCTTAAAAAGAAGATTAGGGCATGGCAGTATGCCGATTGTATGCAAAAGCCTGTTTAGATGATTCTGATTTACTAAATTGCACAGTAGTAAGAAAATGTCCTTACAGTGCAATTGAGGGCAATTAAGCCACACCCTTACAAAAAACACAACAAAGCAAAACATTATTTCGTATCGTGCAAGTTTGCCCCATCAGATGCATCAATCTGCAACAACACAAGCCTTCCCACAAATGCATTTTTGTGTCTATTAAAGTAAAATCTATAATGCCCAGTTACTTCATATTTTTAATAATGAAATGACAGAATGTATTTGTCTGAAGAATGAACCAGCAGTCATGTAGCACAGCCTTAGTAATTAACATGAGTCATATAAAATATAAAAATATGCCTCATAACTTAAACATAATAGACTTATTTATTTCAGAATAATCCTCCACTAAAATCCTAAACAGTTTCTAACCTCCTTTGCTCTCTCTCACACACATACTTATATTCCCTGATGTGTCAGAGGTCCACACTTACACTCAGTGGTCCACTTGTGTGGCTCCAGCATCAAGTACTGTTTGGTTTGTTCCAGTTCTTTCTTGAGACACTGGTACTTGGCTCTGACTTCACTGATTCGCTGCTGGCGGTGCTCCAACAGACGAAGCTTGGCACTGACATACACCACCTCCTGACACACAGAGAAGGCAGACAGATAGACACGGATTTTATTTAGCTTTATTTTTTCAGAGGAGCGTGTTGTGAAACACAGGTGGGTCTCCTTCAGCAACAGCACACTTTAAATTCACACAGTTAAATACATTCGCACCTCATCGTCTCCCACTGTGGCTGCAGCTGAGCGCCTTCGGACACTGAGCAGCTTTCACTGGAACACGATTGTGGCTTTCTTAAGGTTGCTGCAGGGAAAGTCTATATTTCATGCTTTTTCTCCATTTCTCTTTTCCAGTGCTCACAGTGCTCTCTCCTCTGATCACATAAAGGTTTAACAGTGGAAACCCCCCCAAAACCTGCATTCATTTACAACAATTTCCTAAGTTTAACAATTTTATTCTGCAAAGTCCTCAGAATTTAGAATCATTTTTTTAAGTAAGCCAAGATATGTAGATTTATTTAAAAAGTTCACTGTTCACACAGAACTAAATGCTAATGTTGAGCTATTCATGTTCTGAAAATCCTTGCTGTTGTATTTTTTAAAACCTTTTGGTTTCTTTCCACACTGTCACAACAACACAAATCCTTTTTCATCCATTGCCCAACCACCAGCTTCCTCTTTTGGGTTTCCATTAGCACAGTGTCCAACAACACTTATTGTTTTTTAATGTGCTTCACCACCATTATTCATCAAATCAGTGTCACTGGAATCAAGAGCAATAGCCATCTTGCACTTCTGCTCTCCTTCTCCTTCACTCTTCTAAAGACATCCATTCATCCTTCCCCTTCAGTCAACCGTAATAAATCCTAAAAGTTTTTTGCTATTTTCTTCTTCCTCCCTCTTTTACATGTGCTTCCTAGTCAGCCTCCTACATAACTGTAGTCCGGTGGGAACTAGATATTTTTAAAATGTGTCGAAATGAAGCTCTGAACACCGCATGTACAAATATCAAGTGGCAACAACCATCGTAACCAAGGATTGCTGAGTGGTGGCACCAAAAACACTCCCAGTATCAACTTCCATTACAAATTCAATTAAATGTTCTAGTCACTCTGGTGTCATTAGTTCACTCTTCCTAATCAGTGTATTAGTGGCTATTTTTAGGCTTTAGAGAGAGAATGAGAGATGCTGTTTGGATGAGGCAAGCCAGAAGTAAAGCTGGAATCCAAGAACCTCTTTTAGTTGAGAACTGGTGCCAAATTGTCTGGTTCATCTGAACAATAAATCACTTCCTGACATGGTTGAGCTCATTACTGAGGTTTCAGCAGAACCAAGTCCGATTTAGCCTGTTTTTCTACTCTGATTCTACCCTGTATTCAGAGTCAGTCATAATAAAGTGCTACGTTAATCCTGGAAAGGAGGAACTGACAACCAATGAGATGTGTAGGCAGAACTGATAATGGCATTGACAACAATAAAATCTTGCTTAGATTATGATACAGTGTAATAACGTTTAATTTTCTTTTCTCCTCACTTGCTGGTGGTGTATGCAGAACTTTTCCATAGATGGTTTTGCTTTTCATCAGCGTTTCTTAATCAGTTTTGGGTTCACTGTAATTTTTGTCCTGTTCTTTGAAAGTAATACCAGTAGACCCTCAGGGGATTCCACTATCCCAGAAAGTGAAAATATATTTTCTTTATGGTTTTAAATCTTAATGCACAAACTGTCACATTAAGTAAACTGCTTTAAATGTAACTCGTCTGTTAGCTTCTAGCTACACTCTCCTCCTCCACCCTGCTAATATTTGGAGCCTCGCCTGGCTCCAAGGAGACAAGATAGCACCGGACATTAATGTTATTCTCAAGGCTTCAGTTTAGCTCTAATGCAAAGTCACTGAGTGATATTATCAATTACCATCTTTACATACGCCACATGTTCCTTTACTAAAATGATATGCTGCTTCCTAAATTTGAAGTTTTGTTTTCCTGCAAACTGCCCAATAACAATGCACCTTGTGATGACACATATATGCCTGAATTTTCTACCTTTTGCCCATCACCCACCGTCATTGTCCACAGTAATAATTTTTCCCCTGGGTTTAAATACACAAACAGCAATTTAGATTTTTGCTCAAGGACGTGTTGACATACGGGCAGGAAGAGATAAGGATCAAATCTCCAACCCTGCAATTTGTTGACCTGCTCCACCACTTGACCTACAACAGCTGTGTAGCTCAGGTGTCTTTCCTCCCTCCTCCCTCTCACCTTGCTCCCTCCTTTGTCCTTCCTTTTCTGCAGCCGTTCAACATCATCTATCTCGTACACCTTGATCTCAAAGGTTTCTGTTGTTGCGGTCACTGCCCGGAGGTTTGAGGGTGCAGGTGGCCCAAGTGGCCCGTCGACCCAGCATGCACCAGGGCTGGAGGAGGAGGAAGAAGAGGAAGTGATGGCTTGTTTGGAGGAACGGTGAGAAGGCGATGATGAAGAGGAGTCCAAGGTTAGTGCTGGGATCAGACGTCGACGCTGGAGACCTAAAAGAACAAATAAAAAGAAGATTACAGAAAGACTGTTACACACTGATGACAGGAATAGTGAAGTTTTGAGCTAAGACGATAAACTGTTCATATGAACGGCAGAATAAAAAGTGTCTTTTAATTCTAATTGAAGAAATATTGCATGTTTGGAGTTATATACATTCTACTTTTTGGTGCATTTTATATAGCATTGAAGTGCCAGGTTATATAGTGCAAAAAAAGCTGAATATGTTTAAAAAATAACTGATCTGAGCTGATCTGATGCAGTTTTTTCCTAAATATACAAAGTGCCAAAGAATTTTTCAACTCTGCTTGTTTTATCTCATTTATATGCTTAGTTTGCTTGCAGTGCATTCTACTCTCAAGATCACCGTTAGTTTAGCTCCATAATCTTCAAACAGTGCATCAGTCCCTAGTGGTGTGGCACAGAGCCACCACAAGTGGGGTGTGGATGAACAGAAGAAAAATGTTAAATGAAACTAAGCTAAATGAAAATGGAAAAACAAATACTGATATTATAGTGCTGAACTTTATTATTCACTAAAATAATTCTAGGGTGTACTAATACCCAAAAGTGATGAGGTTCAAACCAACTATCAGAATGGGGACAAAGGAGGTCTGAAGTGACTCAGTGAGCTCCTGCCAGATGTACTGGTCCTACCTAAGGCTAAGGAGCTGGGAAAGGAAAAAAAAAAAGTCTGGACTTCTTTAAGTTGCTTGAAGACGTTTCACCTCTCATCCGAGAAGCTTCTTCAGTTCTAAGGTCAAATGGTGGAGAATCCCAGATTTAAGCCCTGTGGGAGTATTCCCCCAAGAGGGACACAAGGTGCATTGTTATTGGGCAGTTTGCAGGAAAACAAAACTTCACATTTAGGAAGCAGCATATCATTTTAGTAAAGGAACATGTGGCATATGCAATGATGGATATTTGTCTCTCTTGGGGGGGATACCCCCACAGGGCTTAAATCTGGGACTCTCCACCATTTGACCTTAGAACTGAAGAAGCTTCTCGGATGAGAGGTGAAACGTCTTCAAGCAACTTAAAGAAGTCCAGACGCCTTTTTCTTTCCAAACTTCTTAGACTACGATGACCTGGATGACTGAGAACCTTTAATGACACATGGTCCTACTGGAGTTTTCCCATACAACTATCTCTAGAGTTTATAGATAATGGTTACAAAAAAAAAAAACAGAACCCACAGAGAAGAGAATAACTGAACTGCTTTGAGCTAATAAGAACGCAGCAGTAACTCAAATAACCAGTTGTTATAACCGATGTATCCAGAAGTGCATGTCCAAATGCACATGTCAAATCCTGAAGCAGATGGCAGAAAACCACACCGGGTGCTACTTCTGTCAGCTAAGAACGGAAAACCGAAGCTTTAAATCACCCAGGCTCACAGAAATCGGGCAATAGAAGATCAGAAAACTGCTGCTGGGAGTTTGGTGTGAACAACATGAAAGCATAGATCCTTCCTGCTGTGCATCAAGGGTTCAAGCTGCTGGTGGTAGTGACAGCACCCATTTAGTATAACTTAAATGTCACAGCCTACCTGACTATTGTAGCTGACCATGTTTATCCCTTTATGATCACACTGTACCCTTCTTCTAATAGCTGATTCCAGCAGGATATCACACTACAAAGTTAAAATCATCTTTAATGCGTTTCCTGAACACAACAATGAATTTAGTGTAGTTAAGCACCCTTCACGTACACCAGATCTCAAGCTAATTTGTGATGATATCATGTCAATATGAATTCAAATCTGTGAGGAATGTTTCCAGGACCTTGTTGAATCTTTGTCATGAAGAATTAAAAAGCTCTGAAGGCAAAGACAGGCCCAACCCTGTACTAACAATGTGAGACTACAGCAATGAAATGACCAATATTCACCCTCGGGGTCTTCAGACATAGCTATATGATCTTTTTTGATTTAACACATTTGACACATTCTTAAATTTCTGTTAAATCATATTTGTTGTGTAGCAATGAAGAAAAAAAATGGGAGACATTACTTGAACTATTTTAGCTACAAGCTTTAGTCTTACATTGAACTGCAATATATCTGACATCTCTCTGCTAAGAAAAAAGACATCTTTCCAAATTTCAGATTCTTCCTTGAACACAATAAAACCCACTGAGTGTCGGTTCACTCAGTGGGCATACCTTTCTTGTTTTGCACAGACATGATCAGTGGGAGAGGGGAGGAAGACAGATAAAAGACTCACTGGAGAGAGACATAAAGGAGGGGACAAAAGAAAACTGTCGCGCGAGACAGAATGTGAAATTGATAATGGAGAAGTGAAGTGAGATAAATAAAAAAGCAGGTAGAGCTCATAGATAATAGCAGCGGGTCAGTCTCTAATCTAACCACTGCGCAACACTGAACACACGTGTGCTTTGCATAGAAATTTCCAGACATGTCAACAGGAATGAGAGTTATCAGATTCACCAGAAAGTCAGTGATAAGGTATGTGTGAGAGAGGGGAGAGGAAGTGCTGATTTTAATAAGGTTGCAGCTGTCTTTTGGTCTCGAAGCAGCGCATAAAGGTCAAGCAGAGACATTTGTATTTCATTAGGAAGCAGCATAGAACGGGACAGAGAAAGATTGAGTCTGCGGGGAGAGGAAGATGCGAGGGAAGCGAGCTGGATGAATGACAGAGAGATGGGGTGAATACGTGGAATATGAGGAGAGAGGTAAGCACATGAATCCAGTCTAATGAAAATCAAGGATAAAAAGAGAGACTCAGCTGGAGATGTAATTAACATTTCAGCTGGATATTGCCTCGGTCCTTTATACACATGCTCCTTCTGCCTTTTTATTATTAAGAGTATAATCAGTTTTCTATCACCGGGGCTCAACTGTATCAATCGTTCCTCGCTTACTGGCTTCACCTTGATTCACAACAAACACAGAATAATCCTTCACACCTTTGTGTCATCTTGTGGCACTGAAGTGGCTCTTTGATCCACAGAATCGGTTGTGGTGAAAGCAAAATGAGAGTAAACCCGGAGTTTACGCTGCATGGCAGGAGGTGAGACTGCTTCCCGCACACTTGGATGGAAAGGCTAATTCCCTTTCGAATCAATAATTAGACACACACTGGAAGGAGCTGCCTCTCTTCAATCTGATTTTTTATGCACATATCAATCCTCATGCTTAACCAATAGACAGTAATTTGGCAGGCACATTAGCAAGCTCTCTGTGTTCTGTTCTGGTGAATATATATTCATTACAGCCTACACCAGCAGATTCCCTTTTACCATTTCACAGATGACTGGTCAGGGTCACCTTACCTTACCCAGCACCTCCTGTAGCCACAGCTTTCTTCACAATTCCCTTAACTGTTCGCTTCTTTTGTTACAGTGCTTTTCAACATCACAAAGGTGTCTATTTCTATTTCCAGCACTTCTATGTTACTGTTGTTTTGAAAAATATATTATCAAAATTTCACGCCTAAAAATTTGTTTGTAAAAGTTAATATGGTAAAAGTGGGCAAACATCACACATTGAGGATACATTGAATAGAAATCGTACAGATGTTAGATATATATTTATTCATGTAATTATAAAAACTAGCCATCTGGGTGGTTTTAGCGCAGGGTGTATTTAATTATGTTTTTAACGCTTGTGCCAGCTTAATTAGAAGTGATAAGACACTTCAACTTGTTCAGAAGAAATTACCACTAGTTATGTTGATGAAAATCCTAAATGTGCCTTCCTATAAAGAATAGCAAGCGGATTATCAGGTTTTAGTTGAGGGGTGAAGATGTTTATAAAACGCGATTTTGAAAATTTGTGTCGTGACCTGTGTTGCTCCTGCTCTTCTTGCTGCTTCTGGAGCTCCGTCGGGAGGAGGTGGTGGCTGAGCTGTGCTCACTGAGGGAGTCCTGAGCAGAGGAGGTACTTCCTGTGTTCTCACTGCTGTCTCTCAGCATGCTCTCATACCCACTGCTGCCTCCACTGTGGTAAAACAAAGCCGTCTTCCCCATTGCCGGAGGGAGCTCACCACTCAACACACTGCTGTTAGAGGCATTATGAGATCACAGTTAGAGATGAAGCAAAATACAGAAAAAATACATGTTTTATTTTGTGAAATTTAAGTTTCAAATTTCTCAGAGCCCTAAAGCTTGTACCTGTTGTCACTAGCATGGCCGCTACTGCAGCGGTGTGGTTTTCTGGGAGCTGTAATCTTGCTGTAGGGAGAAGGCAGTGTTTGTACCACTGCTGCCCTCTCCTCTCCCAGGCTGTCTCCCCCACCGCCTCCTGCTCCACCTCCTCCTCCACCTCCTCCTCCACTGAGAACAAGGAAATAGGAAGCAGTAAATAACTTCGAACAGATTATTATCTGAATGAACTTAAATGTCACTTTTCCTTACAGTTTGCACCTTACATTATCACGACTTGCCAAAATTACTCTTGCATAATGTATGGATCTAATCTTGGATTTTATATTAGCTGTCCTATGAATAAATGAAAAATGCTTCCATAGGAACCACTAAATAGGTGTACTGTATATGTAAATATACTTTTATGATATAAAACTAACAAACCTCGTCCCTCTTTCCTCTGTTGGATCTGTGCCTCCTCCCTGAACATGACTCCTGGAACGGGAGCCAGCACTCCCCTGGAGTAGCTCTGAGATTCGACCGTTGACAGCTCGGAGAGGAAGCTTAGCAGCCAGACTTCCCCCTCGACTTCGACTCAGAGACTGGGTAGACCAGGACCCAGGGGCAGGTCCCTGCTGCTGCACAGGGGCCGGGACTGAACTCTGGGGCTAAAAAGACAAGTAAAGTGGTTTAGGTGGATGGAAGGAGAAATGGAAGCCAACATCCTTTAATTACTTTAAAGCAGCAATCCCAGTCCACGTGGGCCGGTTTCCCTGCAGGTTTTAGATGTGTCCTTGATCCATCACAGCTGATTTAAATGGATAAATTACCTTCTCAACATGTCTTGAAGTTCTCCAGAGGCCTGGTAATGAACTAATCATGTGATTCAGGTGTGTTGACCCAGGGAGAGATCTGAAACCTGCAGGGACACCGGCCCTCGTGGACTGAGATTGGGGACCCTGCTTTAAAGGATGGACGTTAAAGCTAAACACAGTTTGAGGAAGGACTTAAATAATTTTAGCTAATTTTGTCTGATGAGCTTGTGGTTTACAGATGTTAAAGAAAGTAAGCACGTCATCATTTACTTTGAAGAAATATTTATTCCTACCTTTCCATTAGGAGGAAGGCTGGAGCTCCGGCTGGAGCTTTGGCTTAAAGACTTAGTAGAGAAGCTCAGAGTCTTGGTGCTGGAGGCAGACAGACTCCTGGCCTTGGGACTGCTGGTCATCAGCAGCTTACTAACTGCTGATATCTTTGACTGGCTGCTGGTCTTAGCTGGTGACTGTGGAGCGCTGTTTGGACTGGTACTGCCACTGAAAAGGCTGCTGGTGTTTCCAGAAGAAGAAGATAGTGATCCAGCACGGTTGAGGCTGCGTCCAGTGCGAGGCATGGTGCTGTCTCCCTTCACTCCCCCTCCCCCTCTAAGACTCTCACCTCTCTCCAAGGAAAAGCAGTCATAATGATGGGAACCACTGTGTGAGCTGTGGACTCGGCCCAGAGAGTTGGTTCTGTTGGCAAGCTGCTCCAACTTGGCACTGAAAAGCCTACTACTGTCTATGCTGGAGCCTCGCTGTCGAGTTACTCCTGCAGGGCCACAGCCAGATACCCCTGCATCATCTGCCGAGTTCCCCTGCGATGAGACTCCATGTGTGGTTTGCTGGAGAGGGCTGGCTGCCCTGTTCCGCTGGTCTAGACTGGACTTTCGTACAGGCGGCAGCGGTGGGATTCCCCCTTTTTTATGAGAGAAAAAGCCCTGCTTTCCATTGGATCCCCAGCGATCAAGTGTGGCACGGGGACTACAAGGAGTTGAAGTGGTGACTCCAAGATTACGGTACTCGCTTCCATTGTCTAAGCCGTCATGGCGGTTGACACGGTGCCATCCGCGTGGTAGACTAGCTGTACGGTGGATATCTGGGTTATAAACACTAGTCAAGCATTCACCTTGGGCAACAACAGCCACCATCTCACAACCATCCACCACTCGCTTAAAAGAGTCTGGCGATGACACCACCTCACCACCTGAACTTGAACTGCCATGATCACCACCCCCACCATTTGCCTTATCTATTGAGTGGCCCTTCGAATGCTCTGCCTCCCTCTTCTCCAGTTTCCCTTCACACACTAGTTCCTTGGACTTTCCTTCTTCTGTACCACGTTTCAGCCAGGGGTCTTCAAAGCTCATCTCACTTGAAATAGATGCTATAAATGCTGCATTGGATTTGACTGGATCTTTCATAAAGTTGGCCTTTGTAGGTGAGGAGAGGATGGTGGCTTCCTGGACAATCATGGGTTTGACAGCTGCACATGGGTGAACAAGGATGTTGGTCTTGAAAGGAGACGTGTTACCAGGTCCTGCCAGAATTTGGATGTTAGTTTTAGCCATGGAAGGAGGCAGTTTTCTCAGCCTTTCTTTAGTTGGAGTACCCTTATCACTCTGGTTCTCTGACAGAACCATTTCTCCTTCCAGACTCCCTCTTCTTGGGGTACCACCATTTTCATAACCACCCAGCGTCTCGATTCCAAAGTTGGGATCAGGATCAGCCAGTGCCTCCCCTTGCTGGCTCTGGGACTGGCTGAAGCTATGAAGAGACTGATCAGCTTCGCTGCCTGCGCTCAGATCACTCACCCAGGAAGAGTTGGGTGAACCACAGTTTGACATTCCTGTGGCTAAGGATTCACCTTCTGTCCGCAGCTTGGCCATTGCCACCTAAAACCAATCAAGTATGACATCTTGAAATCCAGAAACAATTATGAAATGTGGCTGTTAAAGTTTAAATAATGTAAAATCTATTTTATTTATGCAAATTCAAACCAAACGATCAAAGTAGCACTAACCTCTGCCATGGCAACAACATCTGAAACCCCCGAAGATGCTGCAGGACCTACAAGCATGTGATCCTCCACAACTCCATCTAAAGCAGTACAAATGGGTTGAGAGCCAGTAGCGAGGGCAGTTGCAGAGCCACAGTCACTGTTGAAGCTGATGATGCTTACTGGACGACCAGCCAAGCCTTCATTCTCAATGAGAGCAGTAATGTCAAGGTCCTCCTCACCTCCAGTAACCACAGTGTACACCAGTTCATCATCCCCAAGTACAAGAGGTCCAAGTGTTACTGCAGATGCTGCTGAACCTGAGACTCCTGGAAGAAAATATAGAAAAAAGATAAAGATAGAAAAAAGCAAAAGTTAATTTCTCAGTTCTTCATTGTCTTTATGTATATACCGATCAGCTAAAAAAAAGAAAAGAAAAGTGGAAAAGAGTCATTCAGTTACGATGCAGTATGTTTCTAGGAAATGCTGGGTCCCTACATTCATGTGGACATAACCTTCAGACCCATGACTCCTGCAGACCAAGCACACCTCACATGCCCATATCCATCCCTGATGACAGTAGCTACCTGCTGCACTGGGAAAACTGCTGAGGAACATGAGCCCAAAAGGCATTCACCTACCTTTCTCACCACTTTTCCTCATGTTAAAACAAGCTGTGTTTACTGGAACTTACCATCCTTGCTATCCAAAGGTATTGGTGGTACATCATCATCGCAGAGCGTCTCAGCTGAGCCCAGGCTGGCAGATAACGATGGAGTTGGCTCACGGACTTGTGGGCTCATCCCTGCAGGAGAACTCCTGGACAGCAGGGACTCTGTGGAGGAACGACCACTGTCTGCAGCCAAACTGTCTGTAGAATCAGAAACATCTGGCATTGTAATTTATTTTGTTTTCCAAGTGCAGGGAAATTGGCATCACGCTGAGAAGACAAGTTCAAACCAGTGATTATTATGCAGATAAACTGTGTCATACACAGGTGACTCAGCATGTGTCTTTTATGCATCCAGCATATATAAAACAGCAGTAACATTACCCGGGAAGAATTCACCGTTAATGAACGGGGAGATGCACATAAGAACAAATGTTTCTCATCATGATGCTTGAAACATGTCATCCAATGTTTCAAGCATCAGTTGAAAATTGCTTACTGATTTTTCTCAACTCGCCAGTATTTGTAAGATTTCTTGCATTTAAAACGAAAATGATTTTTTTCCCAATATTCTTCTAGTCTTTATCTCAGGTCTTTATCCAAATGGATGCAACATTAAATGGAGGGAACAAATTCCCTTTTTTAGTGAAATTGGAGCACTATACAAAAATTATTTTTGTAATCTTAAAAGAAACTCATATACACCCTAAAGGATACCCTAGAACTGACCAGCCAAGAATTCACTGTAGCTTATTTCTGATATTTTTACTTGAAGTAGATGACTATGATGGGTGGTGACAGGTAATTGTAATGAAATGTTACTATTTAACCTAAAAAAATCACATTTCCAAAGGAAAATTTTGATTTAAACTGAAACTTAAACTGAGATAAGAAAATAAAAAGAGAAGGGAGTGAAATGGAAAAGTAAAAAGAATTAAATGTAATATCCATATATAGCATATATATGTATACAAATTTAAAAAAAATTAACACAGTTCTAAAGCGTAACTGTGTAAAAGAAAGAAAAGCATACTGTCTGACGTCAAAGCATCCGGGGCCTGGCCTTCCTGAGTGTTTGAGGATACAGGCTGCATTGCTGGAATGACACCCTTTTGGGTATACACTTTGCACCGCTGGGATGGGGATGATGGAGGCCTGAGAAGGAAGATAAAAATGAATTGGATTGCACAAATTGAATTTTTTGTGCTGAACATTTACACATCAGAGCACTTGAGAGTTCTAGTACATAGCTTTATTTAACACTTTCCAAGTTTTGCTCAAAACAAAATGAAGATTTTTGCCATCAGCACTATGCTTCACTGTATATTTGCTTCACCTGTACTCTGAGGTTTTGGTCAGGCTGGCAATTCCAAGACGTGGTGATCCTAGAGGTCGTGACTTCCCCTCACAATTGCCGCCCACCACATTCAGACTCTCACGACTGCACAAATGAGAGACAGTAAAAGCAATAAATCATGAATTAAACATATAAACATATTTCCTAAAGGCTAATGGTAATATATGAAAAAGAGTACTGAATCTAAACCACCTGGTCTTACCTGTCATGTAGGTGGGAGTTCTTGGCTTTGTGCAGTGGGTTAGAGGTGATGCTGCTGCTTCCTGCAATGCTTCTGGTACTCGTAACTGTTGGGCAGCCAGAACTCTGAGTCAAGCTGTGGATCATTGTCTGGGCCAGCTCAGCCTCCTCCACCACCTCCTTGATCTCCTGCAGCTGCTGGTCATTGGTCCTCCTCCTGGACACCTGCACAGCACCTCCTACTTCACATGCAGGTCCTAGAAACAGAAGACCCAAAGGTGATTTACATGTTAACATACAGCACATGCAAAATATGAACGGAAGCATCATCATTATTCCTAATAATAATTGAACCTGTTTTGGCTTCTGTATCCAACACAGCTGGAGGGGCTGGAGCAGGAGCAGAAGCTGGAACAGATGAAGATGGACATGCCTCTTGTTTGACCCCTTGTTTGATAGCTGGAGCCTCTTCAAAGGGAAACTTGGCCACCTGCAAAAATGAACAGAGCGATGGAGAACAGAAGAGTAACAGACTATCATCAAAGGGAAAATTCTGAAATTATGTCGCTTTTATTTCTAAATTACAGTACACCGTTAATCACAACTTCAGTGATGGTGGAAGACAATAAAAAAGATCACTTGACCTCCGAACAACCTGCGCTATTGCCGTGCAAATATTGGGGTTCTGTACAAATATTTTCACAATAAGGTAATTTGTGAAAAGTAATTTGAATGTGTTATATCCAAACACAAATGGAAATACATGAGTATTGAAAGGGACAGAAAATTGCCACCACAAACAGCAGCTGTAACAACAATAATAAAGCCTGACACGCAATGAACAAAATGCTAAGTAGATACAAACAGAACGCTTCTTTTTCATCTGAATAAATTGACAAAAATAGCTATCAAGCTTTCAATAGACCCCCTATTACAGATCCCATCATACTATGTCATCCTATGTGTATCTAAGATTTTTATTTGCACAATCACAACAAAAACAAGAGCAGAAGACAGTTCTTCACCTCCTCGCTGCCATCGATGCAGTCCAATCTCTCCTGCAGCTCAGCAAAGGTGTTGCACTTCAGGCATTCAGCTCCTTCCTCTGGGACAGGAGCCAGCGGCTGACCAAGTAGAGACTGAGAGGCTTGAGACAAAGGTTGTGAGGGGCCACTGGGCTGCTCGTCTGGCTGAGACTGCACCTGTTATAGAATTATTCTTCATCACAAATATTCTACTTAATAATGCTAAGTGTCTAATCTATAAATGCACATATTTTCAAATTACCTTGTTCTGTGCTCCTGCTGCCTGATTTTGGCTTTGCTCTGAAGTTTTACCTCGAAGCAACGCAGGAATAATTGGTACAAATTCTGGTGGTCCCTCATTGTCCGTTAGCTCTCTGTCTGACACAGCTGCTCCATTCGGACCCACGTAGATGACTGTGTCACATGACTGCTCGCTGCTGGAGTATTCGTCGGGGTCACTGGAGAGTCGCAGCAGCGGAAGGTCAGGGTCAGGGTCACCACGGTGATGGAAAGGTCGCAGGTGGGTCGGACGACGCATGCGACCCTCCTCGCAGGAGCTTTCTCCCCCAGAGGAGCTGGATGTGTATTGCTGAGAAGAGCCCAGATAATAAGGAAAGTGGAAAAGGACAAGAGTGATGAGAGAGAAATGATTTCCTTTTGAGATTTGCAGAGTGAGATTGTCCTTTTTTTTCTTTTCCTTTTAATTGACAGTTAGAGACCAGAAAGAAGGAGATGAGGGGATAACTAATATGGACCCAAGGCAGAAGATAAGAACTTCACTTAATTGCAGTTCAGTTTAACTTAATTCCTCCTATTTCTCTAGCATATTAGTAATAGAGTATCTTGTGGCTTGAAATGTCTTCTTTATTTTTAGAGCTGAAGCCCTCATTTTAACCTTTTTTCTTCTGCAGAACACTTTTGACATCTGTGAGCGTAAGAAGTCAATTTGTGTCAGCAGCAAACGGAGACAAGAAGGTAAAATATTTTGTATGAGCTCTGCACAAGCAAGTCATTAACACAAATAAATAGTTTCAACTTCTATAAAAGATTTTCACCTAAACTCCAAAAATTAAAACACTGCAGTGCACTGTCAAGGCAATGTGTGTTTCAGCAAAAAATGAACTGTCAAAAAAGTAATTTATGTTTGTTTAAGATATTATACCTGCCACTTTACTTGTCTACATCTGGATAATTTTATTATTTTAATGAAGCACAAAGAAAGAAAGAAAACTCACCACTGTGACTTTAGTTTTCTTCTTTTTCATGCGGAGCACCCGGGAAGCAATCTGAATAGTGGAGAGGGTTTCTGAGAAATCTCTAGGTGAGGCAGAGATGTGAGCAATCATGGTGGTCCGGCAGTTCATGTTGCCTAGTGACTCCCTTAGCAACATGGTCAGCTTGCTGTCCCTGGTTACACATATACACCGAGACGTGAGCATTGAAGACATGTTGTAAATGCACACAGTCACTTAAAGGTGTGACAAAACTGGTCGATTTTCTCACAAATGCCCACGTATGTTTTGGCTAAAGGTTATTAATAACTCTTCTTGGTCAGGTAAAGCATTTTCAACAAGTTAGAGAGTCTGCAACATTAACACAACACAAGGCTAACATGAAATTTAAATGAAAAAAGCACTTATAATCATTAGTTATTTTTCCGATTATTAATGCAAAAAGAGACAAACAATTTGCTAATTAAAGCTCACAGTTCACCTATTTAATATTTATCCTCTGACCTGTAGCACTTTTTAATCCATCTTTTGGTGTAGGTTGTGCAGCTTTTGAGATATTTGCTAGATGCAGATGGTACTTATCTTTCGGTTTTGAAACACTCAGTTGCATGATCTGGTGACTTCAAAGTATCTGCAAACTTTTCTGTGAGCAGTTTAATATAGGAACTGTTTTATTTCCCTCTTCACTCTCAGTACTTTTGTATGTCACTACTGCTTTCTGCTATAGTTTGTGTCCTTGTCTTTATATTCACTCTATTTTTTCTCTTCTGTTTTGCCCTCACACCTAACCAGTCTTGACAGATGTCTGATACTCTTTGAACCCTGTCTCTTCCTGTTAAAAGGGGGTTCTTCCTTCCCAATGTCACCAAGTGTTACTTATATTGCCTTGTTAGACTGATGGTTTTCAATGTGAAATTGTAGCATCTATTTAAAAAAAAACTGTCCGGACAGTTATCTATAATCTAATAACAAAAACGGCAGTCCTGTAACTTTGCAAAGATAAGTGCTTCTTGCTCTGAAAATGAGCCCAAAGGAGCTTCCAGTTCAAAAACTAGAGTTTGTGGACACACACCCTTAATGTTCAACTCCTGTCATACTGTGTCACATGTACATGCACGCTTCACTCTGGATAGTAATACAGTTGATGGGTGTAGTTTAGTGGAAAGAGATGAAGTCCTGCATGAAACTGCTCACAACATAATTTTCTAATATCTCCAACACAGTGCAGCTCATCACAAAACAATCTAGATGGATAAGCAGCACTCCAGACCAGTAGTATAATATATACATTTGATTTTTGGGTGAACAGTCCCTTTAAAAGAGGAGCTCTGGGTATGATAAAGTCTAATATTGGGAGATGGTCTATGTCCCAGAGAGACTAAACGAGCAGATGGGAGAGTAAAACTAGGCTGTGTGTTTAAGAAAAGACCTTCTCCTGGGTGGGCTACTGCAATCATTCATAATGTTTGTGTGTGTGCTGTGGCCTGCAGGCTGACAGTGAGTACAGCTCCTCTGTGGCCCGATACCTCATGCTGCTGTCCCCCTTTTCTAAAAACACAGCCCGCAGTCAAGTCTTGCACATGTATGTGTACATTCACATGCGTGTATGCACACAACAGTGTACATACGCAAAGTACGTACACGCTCCTATCTGACCTCCTCCTCTTTTTCATTATTGCTTACTTTTTTTCTTTTCTGATTTCTCAGTTTGCTGCCTCGGGCTTCAACAAATCCTCCAGTCTCTGTCTCTCTCTTTCTCTCTCTTTCGAGCTATCTCTGCATATCTCCCTGAGATTAATGTAGGTAAACTCATGACTCATGAAGTATTCATTTGGATGTTAATTCAAGTGCTGGGGATGTTGGATTGGGTCTTACCTATCAGCCTGTGCTAGATTTATTACAAGCTTTACCAGGCAGGAACATCGTATATGTAATATGACACTCTCTGTCATCTAAATTCCTGGATCACCACTGTTTCAGAAAATTCATATTAAGGCATTGAATAAGCAACACTGTGGTACAGCTTTGCTCACAAATTTCTATTTAACTAAACTAATAAACTGAGAAAATCTAGAGTTCTAGTGTCAAAGAGATTTTGGCGAGAAGAGGAAAAACCTGCCCTTTGAGTGTCTTGATTGACAGAGAGACATGAGTGGGAAAGAGAAAACATTTTTTGGACAAGAAGTTGTGCAGCATCCACGATGAGGAAAGGGAATGTTTAGTAAATGTGTTAAGGGTCTTTGCAAGAGCATATTGTGACTGAAACATGGGTCTTTCAAGCATGTTGACTGCTGAATCGTGCCGAGACGCTTGGATTCTTACAGAAGGCAGTGCTGGTTGAACAGTCTGACTCTTTTTGTGAACTGGGAAGCTACAAAGTCCAAAAGTGTACTGATAAATGGTAGATTCACTGGTTACCTAGCAACAGTACTGGAACAGGACTGGGATTATAAAAACAGGATGGGACCCTATCCTGGAAGCAGTGAAGCATTGCAAGACAGGCTCAGCAACTGTGATGAAAGAAAATGAGCAGCCGGACTTTAAGCGTGTTTCGTTTGAGTCGAATATTTTCCCCTCAAAGGAAACAGCCGGCTATATGATTGCTTTGGTTTCTAGGGATGAGAAAGGTGATAGGAAATTCAGCTGATCAATCAGTTTGGTTGTGGGTGAAATACACTCATCAGTCACAACATTAAAACTAGAGAGAGGTGAAGTAAATTATGTTCTTCTGGCGGACCTTGGGATTTGGGAGCAGCCTCCATTACCAGGGCAATGCACCTGACCACGCCACTGAAACTGTTCAGGATCAGCAGATGGAAAGTGACAGAGAGTGCCGTAGATCCCAATCTGATCAAGCATCAGAAGGTGGTGCCAGCTGGAACAACTCCACAGGGACCACTGCCAACATCCTGGTACCTGACACAACAGGACTATAGACTGTATAGAAAAGATGGATGTAGCTGCTGGATCTGAAGATTCTGGAGAAGTGCCTGAGGGCAATGAGGTGGGAATTCCTTTAGTTAAAGAAAAAAACACACTATAAAGAAGTCTAGTCTGTAAATGGTCCTTTGGTTCCTTTGTCTGGGACCTTATTTGGGACTTTCTCAGACATCTAACATAATTTTCACTTTATTTTGTAAAGTGGTCTCCAAAAAAATCCAGTGTTACTACCTTATGAGTGTGTTTGCTCATCACGTCCACTTTCAAAGGGTCAATTGGACGAGGGTGAAAACCCTCAGCTCAAGGTTTTAACGCACTAACTAATTAGTGACATCACAATGTCTGTGTTCATCCTTTATATACAGTTTATGCACAGGACACCATTATTTTACTTTATAAATAAATACCTTCATTATACTTTTAATGAAGATATGTATGTATGTATGTATGTATGTATGTATATATATATATATATATATATATATATATATATATATATATATATATACACATACATACAAGCCCAACTTCAACAGTCTTAGTTCAATCACTCTTACTTCTTGGATATTTAAAAATGTGCTAGTAACACAGCATGGATTGTTAAAAACCAGTCAAATCCCATCACACTCCAAGAGTCTGAGTCACCAATGCCAAATCAGAGTCAGCAAAGCTTTGCTTAGAGTTTCAATGCTAAGTAGCAGGTTGTTTTGCAATGTAAATGCAAAAGCTTGTGATTAAATTAACCCAGCATGAGCACAGAGCTACACAGCCTTAAGCAGAGTGGAAGAGCAGAAGGGAAGCAGAGAGAAATTAGAAAAAAGAAGGGCATTTACAGTTTCACATCCCGTATTCTTCCTGCCAGAGCAGGACTATGCATTACTTTAGTTGTTATGATTTCTTTTCCCCTGGTTCAAGTATTTTTATTTTCAAACAATTTCTTCTGGCTAGAGTTACTGGCTCTATCATCTTTGCCTTTTCCTCTCTCCTTTGCTGTCATTGGCAGTCAGTTAACCAACAAAATGAATGTGATGAATATGTAACACCAGCTGCTGTTGTGTATGACAGTAAATCCCCCAAACCTGAAGCAACTTATGAAATCTGCTACTTTCCTTTCCTTTTTACCTCTCACATCAAGATCCTGCTTTCCACCTCAGCCTACCGTTCACTCTTCTCAACAGTTTAGTTCACCAGTTTCTGAATTTGTCTTTATTCTCCTCTTAAATTTATGCATTAATTAGTCATACTCCCACTCACCCACACCCACCCATAAACACAAACACACACACCCACACGAACGTACTTATATGGGATGTGTTTGCTTCCATTGACCAGGGCCAGAATCACATTGCCGAGTGCAGACAGCGAAAGGCACAGAGGAGCCGAGCTGGGTGAAGAGTTCTCCCTGCTTTTCCCTCCTCCTCCTCCTCCGAGTACTTTAACATCACAGCTGCCCAGGTCCAGCAGGTGGAGGCGACTGCGACCTCCTGACACTAGCAGAAGAGAAAAGATGGCTCAGGATTGAAGGACAACTTAGAGTTGTTAGTACAGTATACTGCATCTGTAAAAAATCGATATTAACAGTGACAGTAATAATATTAAGATAAACGTTTCCTAACATCAAACAAATCTTAATATTCGACAAAGATAACCCGAATAAATGCAAAATGTAGTTTTTGAAGGATTATTTAATTTATAAAGTAAAAGAAAAACTATGCAGACCTACCTGGCCCTATTTAAAGTTAGTAAGTATATAAAGTAATTGCCCCCTTGTTAAATCATGAATTAACGGTGATTAACCGCATTTTTGGAAAAGCTGAGCTCAGTTTCTTAGCCACACTCAGGCCAGATTACTTTCTGTTGAATTAAGCAATTACAGAATATGAAGAACATGAAAAGGTTACATGAAAAAAGGGTAAAAAATCAACACATGATGCTACGATTTAAAGAAATTCAAGAACAGGCGAGAAACTAAGTCACTAACATCTATCAGTCTGGAAAGGGTTAAAAAGGCATTCTTACGGCTCTGGGACTTCAGTGAACCATAGTGAGAACTATTATCCACAAATGGAGGAAACTTGGAACAGTGGTGAACTTTCACTGAGGTGACTGACCTACTAAAATTACTCCAAGATTGCATTGATAACCCAACCAGAAGGTCACAAAATAACACAGAACAACACCTAAAGAACTGCAGGCCTCACTTAGCTCATTTAAGGTCAGTGTTCATGATTCAACAATAAGAAAGAGACTGGGCAAAAATGGCATCCATGGGAGAAAACCACTGCTGACCAATAAAGACAAGACTTTTACTTTTTACAAGGTTTACATCCCATTAAATCTGACATAAAACTGATATAGTACTTCATAAGAAGAACATACAATCAAACACGGTGGTGGTAGTGTGATGGTCGGGGGCCGCTTTGTAGCTTCTGGATGTGGATGACTTCGTAATTTGTGGAACAATAAATTCTGCTGTCTACAGGACAACCCTGAAGCTCATGCAGGCCACAAACTGATGCAGGGTTATGCAGCAGGACAGTAATTTGAAACACTGCAAATCTCGATCTGAGTGGCTCAAAATAATTAAATTAAGGTTTAAAGGTTTAGGTTTAGGGGATAATCACTTTTTCACACAGGACCAGGTAGGCCTGAGTAACGTTTTCCCTTAATAAATTCAATCATCATTTTAAAACTGTATTTTTGCATTTACTTAGGTTATTGTTCTCTAATATTAAATGTGTTTGATTGAAAGAAACATGTAAGTGTAACAAATATGTCATTACAGTTATCATTCTTAAGCATTCACATTTCTCTCATACATACACAGATGCACACACATTGCAGTTTATTTCTGACACACACTTGTGTGTAACATAAATGGCAATAATCAGACATAATTTGGTCAAACATCTCTCAGGCATAAATAAAACCACTCAAATGCCATGTGATTTGTTATAAAGACCAAAAATAACTGTTGGAAATGACTTTGATTAATATATTAAGGGATCATGCGTTCAGTAAAAGGTGCATGTGCATCTCTGTTGCTGCAGTTTATTTGTAGCAACCATAATAGATCGATCTGCATATTGATCTGTCCTTCATTGTTCGCTCCTTACTTTGGTCTCCAGTGTTCCACAATTTATTCATAGCAAACAATATGTTTCTGTCTGCTTTTATCCTACTGTGATTATCATAGTCACAACAAACAACAACTATTTTCCTGCAAAGGTGAGCGCAGTAGATGTAATTGTTAAATGTTGCTATTGAGACATTTAATTGTTGCACCAGTAATAACAGTTAGAAACATCAGGGTTTAAGCATGCACTACTTACTTCCTCCTTTTCCCGTCTTTTCCATGCGATACTGATATATGTGTAATGTAAAGAGCATATGTGAATTTCTGTGCTCTTCTTCAGTGGTGTTGGAGCGTTGGCTACTATGGCGAGCTGCTATGGCTGCATCCAGGAACCAGGCTGCCTTTTCTGGTGTTGGAGCGCGGAGCTCAGACTGGTTCTGCAGCTGGAAGAGTTTGGGGAAGAAAATAAAGCATAAGAATATTGCACTTTTATCGACGTGATAAGGAAGCAACCGTGAGTAGCCAGAGGACAGGCAGTCAGACATGCCGAAAGACACTTCACCTTAGCTTGAGGGATTTGGTTTACCGAGGAAAAAGTGTTTAAACGCTGATAATATTGTGTACTGTGAGGATTCAGCGTGGCAGCAGACTGATTGGTATATTTTTAATAAATCATTTCTAATTTGTCTGCAGGTATGTGAGAAATAGAGGGAAGCAGACGTGAGTAATAGAGAGAGAGGAAGGGAGTGAGTGTGTGTGTGTGTGTGTGTGTGTGTGTGTGTCTGTGGTACTGCAGGATATCATTACTGATGAGATTATGTCAGATTAGTTAAGGATTACACAGATGTGTTTATATCAGACCCTCTAATCCTATAAACATACAGTATGACTGAACACACACACACATATACGGCTGCTAACCCATTGTCGCTCATTTGTTTTTGGTGTTCTTTTTACATTGACACGTTACTGAGACTACTGCTGCACAGATACCTGCAAACGATGTTAATAATAGTGATGTTCATTAGAATTTTATTCACATAAGCCGTCTTTTGTTTTCTGAATCTTGGTTATTAAAGGAGTTTGTTTAGCTGCATGTAATTTTGAAAAGTCACTTAAAAAAACAAAAGTTTGAATAGACAATGAGCCTTTTGAGAGTTCTGGTTATTTTTCCAGTTTTGTTTGTGTCAAGTGTTTTTCTCTTGGCATCGTTTTCACAATCAGGTGAATGAATCATCCGACTGTTTCTGAATCATCTCTTTAAAAATACTTCATTTTGGCATTGTAGGATAAAAACAGGATGCTGAACGATCAAAGTCCCTTTTTTCATTTGATGCACATCCACAGTACTACCAGATGGACTCAAGAGCCCCATCATCAATAACATCGACCATATTCAAATGTATTCATATAAAACTATTTTTATGTTCATTTATCAGTTGTGGTTATTGAGCTTAATGTAAACGATACTAGATCATCTCCTCCAAGACAAGTGTCTGTGGGTTCACATGCAAGCCAAGACTGCAGAGAGCTGTTTGAGGTGAAAACACATTTATACAGAGTCTGAATCTGTAAGGTTTAAATCTACAGGTACAAGTGACATGAACCAGTTCCAAGGTAAGCCGTGATGTTTTTAATTGTGTATTCGTGCATGTGTACCTGCATGCCACAAATGGGGTCCTCACACAGGTAGACCCCAGGTGACTGCCCATCCTGTAAGCTGCCTGTAGCCACTTCAGATAACAAGTCTTTAAGGTTCTCCTCTTTTCCCCAAACCTGCACGAAAGCACAGATTATTTCAAGAACAGTAGCTTCCTCATTTTATTTTCTCAGTTTTCTTAACATCTGTCTAGGACTAAATCTGGCCAGAAGAATCTTAAATTAAAATTTTACTTCACTAAGAGAAGACAGATACTAAAGATAGTTGACAGCTACCGCCAGTGCTTTTTAGAGACTATCAGTGCCCTGATTTGTCAAATGTCTGCATCAGGATTTGCACTCGTTTTTTTTCTGCAGGGAATGTTTCAAATTAAGGTTTCATTGCGATCACTGACCTCAACTGCAGAGACGCGGACGGAGAAGCGTGCACCAGTTTTCTCTTTTCGCTCATTGATGAGCTTAAACAACCAGGAAATGGCACAGGGGATTATACCCAGAGTCTGAAGAGAGTCATCGCGGCCGATCATCGTGTAAGATTTACCTGTATGAGAAAGCCAAAAAGACAATGGTGAACGGGAAATAAGCTGAAGATCTATCAAAAAGAACATCAACAGAAATAAGTGTGAATAGATGTGTGAGTGAAATGCATGTGTCTGTCCCTTTCAGTCACAAGATGATGATTATCCCTTTCCCACACCTGCTCTGGCTGTCAGAAGTTGGAGATCAAACACACACCTAAACAAAGCCATATGTCACACCTAACAATCACACCGGTGGGAACACTTGCACGAAAGACAGACGACATCAAAAGCCTGACTCCTGTGATGCAGAGCAGAGAAATGTGTCTGATTTGTTCCGAGAAAGGACGGAGGGGAAGTTGTCATCTACAATGTAATTTTACATTGTTCTGCACTCAGTGTTTCCTGGAGCATCTAGACTACTGTCAAAAATGATGATTTGTCCCAAAAATGTGATAAAAATACAACAAAGAGAGTTGTATTAAGCATCCGAAAGCTGGAGCTGTTGTAGCAGTATTTATAAAGCAATACACTTCTTTAATTCACAATGTTCAGTTTTCCAGATAAAATGTAAAGAAAGCTTTTAAACACATGTTAAAGATTATATAAAATGTTGCTATCTGCTATGTTAAAGAGCTCTTTTAAAGCAACAGTGGGTCATTTACTTTGATTTATCAGATTTACCAGTTGATTTCTTTTCATTTAGCAGATCAGATGGATTCCTTGACTCATAACGGCTCTGTGTAGTACCACTAACATAACCACAGAGCACCTGAACAACCACCCTTTCTCTTTTTTGCCTTTAAAGCCTGTGTGCAAGTGACAAAGAACACATTAAAACACACATCTGTGGGAGTTTATGTGTGGCTCTATAATGCGTCCTTCTGTTCTGACTACTGAAAACTGCAAATTGTGCTCATATAGCTGCCTACTCCACTGACTTATCATAATGCGTTTGTATCCACGTATGTGTGGTTTATGCATATTTCTGTGAATTGGTCTCATCAGGTTGACATACCTTTGCTATCAGAGAGAAAGTGAATATGTGTGAGGGAACATGGCAGAGCTGTTCAAAGACATCCACACACGAGCTTACGCAGACGCGCGCATTCATCATTACTAAGGATGGCCACTACAAAATCCATCACACATGACTCAAAGCAAGAGGATTCAATTCCTGAAGTTCATCCATTTGTTCAGGATCATTTAGACTTTTATTTAATTTTTCCTTTTTAATGAATTCCCTTTTGCTCACTGCGAAAATGTGCATGAGTGTGTAGTAGACTGGTCTGTGCCAGAATCCCCACATGTGTCTACAGCCAAGGGCCACAGAGCCGAAGGTAAATGCTCGTTGTGTTACTTTCCCCATTTTAATTAGTAAAAAGGTAATGCCATTATAATGCGGTCTCATTAAAATCCATGGCCTTAGGTGAGCTGGATCACAAAGAATTAACTCATCTGCTGCTACAGCAGCAGCCGTTTGAACAGATACGAGTGAGGTCACGGCATTAATATAGCAGTAAAACTGATTGAGAAATTGATTTCAATCAAATAAAAGAGTTTGCAGTGTTATTAACATAATCAAACACCGGCAGCAGGATATTAGCTTCACTCTTAGCCATATTACACAGGATGAATCACAAGCATCATAAATCACGAGACAGTCTGTATTTTGCATGTCAATATTTGACAGCTGAATGAAAATATGTATTCATGTTAAAATGACAAACATGGATCTAGACAAGCTGTCGTATGTGCACTTTGCACCATGTTGTTTCTGTCCTGGGAGTGTGACGGTTACATGTGCATCTGTTTGATTGATCTGTCCTGGATCTTATTTCTGCTATCATTCTGTGCTGACTGTGTAAACCCTAGTGGTGGTTTTCACATTTTTTATGTGCATGATCTATTTTTAATGCTATTTTATTAGATAGGATATTGGGCCACCGGGAGTTGTGATGGACTGCTCAAAGATGTCCGTATAGTGACCATTCTTACATTCGCCATAAACAAAAAGTGGTAAAATATGAAGAAGTAGAGTGTTGAATATATTTGTTTTGCAATGACATTTTGTATAGTCAGACCTACTCTGTCATGTGTTTAAGAAGAAAACAGGAAGTCAGCAGCTCATCATCTGAGTCACAACCTTTAGATCATGATGACGCTTCATCAAATTTGTATATACACTTGAT
Organism: Perissodus microlepis; assembly: GCF_051167445.1. Lineage (NCBI taxonomy): Eukaryota > Metazoa > Chordata > Actinopteri > Cichliformes > Cichlidae > Perissodus > Perissodus microlepis. The sequence goes on along the minus strand of NC_140461.1, from coordinate 14,529,230 downwards.
TTTTTTAAAGTCTCTCCAACTTTATTTTCTTAATTGAATTCCTACTAGCTTCCATTAAGTAGTTTTAATCTTCCTATGGTCCATATAAAGACACTGACAACACTGTTCACGCCATATTTGCAGCAAGGGAACCAGCTATCAATAGAAAAAAAGACAAATTAAAAGTTATCGAAATATTTGCTGTATTTTGCCATTTTAAAGAAAGCGATCGTTTGCCCATTCTCCACATCCTCACCAAGTTTTATGAAATTCAGCTGGATAGTGTTTACATAATCTTGCTGACTGACTGTGGTTTGAGTTGAGCTGACTTTTTCTTCAGATTTGGCAAGATTTTGCTTCACAGCGGTTTACATGTTGATCTTTGCACTGCAGTGCCAGTCGAACTGTCACATCTCTGCTGTTGTCATGCTCTGCAGTTCAAGGAGACTTAGAAACTCAAGCTGAAGGCTCACAAACTGAGAAGGGGAAATGCTGCTTGTGTTTACAAGGACAAACACAGCAGCGGCTGATCCACAGTCGATGAAGCCTTATTCGTGTGTGTGTCTGCGTGTTTGTGGTGGGTCTTTGTTTGTCTCAGTGTATGTCTGGGATCAGACATGTTGCACTATGCAGTGAGGGGCCTTGACCCTTTTTAAGAGAACTTCTCTGACAACCAGCTTCAGAAGGATTAGAGGGAGAAAAGGGAAGACAGAAACACAGACAGAGCAGACTGAGAATGCTTTCAGCTTCAGCAGACACTAATCCTCTTCTTTCTCTCTCTGATAGATGAGGGCTAGTGGAGCGACGGCCAAGTGAAGAGCCGACACACCGATGGTCACACTCACTAAAGAAGACTCACGAGCCAAGCTCTGATTTTGTAGTTTTTGTGTGTGTGTGTGTGCGTGTGTGAGAGTTTTACCCAGTTTAGAGTGTCCAAAGCAGAAGACACAGCCATCTGCTCCGTTAACCACTGACTGAATGACCTCGGCAACTGTTCCTGCACACACTTCCGCCTAACGCAGGAAGACAGAGGAATAAACAGGGTCAAGTAAATCAGAAATACATTCAATTTTAGACAAACATTATTCACACTCGCGCTGGAGCTAGGATTCTGCTGTTTTGTTTTGATTTTTTAAACATCTGACTGTTGGTGTGGAGGAGATGATGGGCAACTTCCCTGTAATTGTCAGTATTACTGTGTTCTGGTTCTATAAATGTCTTAAAGAATCAGCATTTGCTTTTAAGCTTATCTCACTGGCTCATCCAGGGGAACACAGCTAGCCTAGATTCATGCAAATGCACATACCGACCAAGCAGCGACCTCTGTGGCTCAAACGTAAAGGTAATGCGCAAGTCAAAGACTTCTTCTTTCAGATCATGTGTCTCAGTCCTACCTTATCCTTAGCATCCTCCTCTGTCACACCAACCAACTCTGCATGACCTCCTTCTCTACATCCATGTCACCTTTTTGGTCTTCCTCTTTTCCTCCTGCTTGGCTGATCCATCTTTAACATCCTTTTTCCAAAATATCCACTATCCCTCTTCTGCCTGCCTCTCTAACTTCTTCTCCAAAGCATCTGTTTGTGAAACTGTTGCTTTTTAGAGCATTTTAATGCTCTAAAGATGTGACAAATATAATAGCAGCTATGGTAGAGCCTGTCCGAGAAGCTCATAATCCAGTTTTTGAGAAGAAATTTCTGTATTTTATTAGTCTGTTACTAACAACGGTGTTTGTTTGCATTGCAACCACACATTTTATCTACCAGCATGGTATCCAGTTCTTAACAAAATTTAAGAAGAGCGTGAAGTTCATAATTTTGTTTTTATTTATAGTCATTTTACCAGACTTTGTCACATAAAATGTCTCTGACCTGTGATGCATCAGGAGGGAACGCTGCATCAAAAGTGAACATCTTTGGTGGGACCTGATTGGCTCCGGCCCTTTTCTGAGAGGCAGCACTTTGCGTCTGATTTGCTGATGGGTCCATGATGGTGATTTGTTTCTTCCTGGGATCCACTTTGAGAAAGGAACTGGACTCGGCAGCATCAGACTGAGACATCGGGCAAACTCTCACCATCACTTTCACCTGAGGGTAAGACATGTCTGTGAAGGTTCTCAGTCATCCAGGTCATCGTAGTCAAAGGAGCTTGCAAAGAAAAGCGTCTGGACTTCTTTAAGTTTACTTGAAGACGTTTCACCTCTCATCCGAGAAGCTTCTTCGGTTCTAAGGTCAAATGGTGGAGAGTCCCAGATATAAACCTAGTGGGAGTATCCCCCCACAGAGGGACAAAAGGACCCCCTGATGATCCTCTAATCGCCTGAGCCAAGGTGTGAAACTGGGTGTGGGTCCCAATCAGCCAGAGTTTCGGGTGTGTTCATTGTGAAACCTGGCCCCACCTTATCATGCGAATTCATGAGGTCAGATGGCCCAGGATGTGAGTGGGCGTTAAGGCGTCTGGGAAGGGATCTCAAAACTGGATTATAGATGGCAGAGAGTTGGTGTCGTAAACCCCCGCCTCTGTTCAAAGATGGTCGCTCACAGTGGACATAGATGGCTTCTTTCACTCCTCTTTCAAACCATCTGTCCTCTCTGTCCAAAATGTGAACATTGGCATCCTCGAAAGAGTGTCCTTTATCCTTAAGATGCAGATGGACTGCTGAGTCTTGTCCTGTGGAGGTGGCTCTTCTGTGTTGTGCCATGCGCTTGTGAAGTGGCTGTTTGGTCTCTCCAATGTAGAGGTCTGGGCATTCCTCGCTGCACTGTACAGCATACACCACATTGTTAAGTCTGTGTTTTGGCGTTTTGTCTTTCGGGTGAACCAGTTTTTGTCTGAGCGTGTTGCTGGGTCTGAAATGCACCGGGATGTCATGCTTGGAGAAAACTCTCCTAAGTTTTTCTGATACACCGGCTACATAGGGGATGACAATGTTGTTGCGTCTGTCCTTCTTATCCTCCCTCGTTGGTGTCTGGTCTTCTTTTCTGTGCCTCTTTGCTGACTTTAAGAACGCCCATTTAGGATAGCCGCACGTTTTGAGTGCTTCCTTTACATGTGTGTGTTCCTTCTTTTTTCCTTCAGGCTTAGAGGGAACATGTTCTGCCCGGTGGTGTAGGGTCCTAATTACTCCAAGTGATTAGGAGTAATTAGGACCCTACACCACCGGGCAGAACATGTTCCCTCTAAGCCTGAAGGAAAAAAGAAGGAACACACACATGTAAAGGAAGCACTCAAAACGTGCGGCTATCCTAAATGGGCGTTCTTAAAGTCAGCAAAGAGGCACAGAAAAGAAGACCAGACACCAACGAGGGAGGATAAGAAGGACAGACGCAACAACATTGTCATCCCCTATGTAGCCGGTGTATCAGAAAAACTTAGGAGAGTTTTCTCCAAGCATGACATCCCGGTGCATTTCAGACCCAGCAACACGCTCAGACAAAAACTGGTTCACCCGAAAGACAAAACGCCAAAACACAGACTTAACAATGTGGTGTATGCTGTACAGTGCAGCAAGGAATGCCCAGACCTCTACATTGGAGAGACCAAACAGCCACTTCACAAGCGCATGGCACAACACAGAAGAGCCACCTCCACAGGACAAGACTCAGCAGTCCATCTGCATCTTAAGGATAAAGGACACTCTTTCGAGGATGCCAATGTTCACATTTTGGACAGAGAGGACAGATGGTTTGAAAGAGGAGTGAAAGAAGCCATCTATGTCCACTGTGAGCGACCATCTTTGAACAGAGGCGGGGGTTTACGACACCAACTCTCTGCCATCTATAATCCAGTTTTGAGATCCCTTCCCAGACGCCTTAACGCCCACTCACATCCTGGGCCATCTGACCTCATGAATTCGCATGATAAGGTGGGGCCAGGTTTCACAATGAACACACCCGAAACTCTGGCTGATTGGGACCCACACCCAGTTTCACACCTTGGCTCAGGCGATTAGAGGATCATCAGGGGGTCCTTTTGTCCCTCTGTGGGGGGATACTCCCACTAGGTTTATATCTGGGACTCTCCACCATTTGACCTTAGAACCAAAGAAGCTTCTCGGATGAGAGGTGAAACGTCTTCAAGTAAACTTAAAGAAGTCCAGACGCTTTTCTTTGCAAGCTCCTTTGACTGAGGGTAAGACAATAAGCGAAAACAGAGGTTGTTTTTAGACAGGAGGCTAAAGGTAAATGCAGGATTATCAGTCAAAGCTTGATTCTCACGTGTGTTTGGGAATCAGCTTGTTTGTTTGCAATTTTTCTGCAGGGGTGGATTTCTTCTGGTCCAACAAAAACAAGAAAGTCAGCAGGGCACTCAGACAAACAGCAGTGTGAAAGTACATTGATACAGTCACACTTTCTGAGATAGTTTAGAAAACTTTGCCAGTGTCTAAGATCACTTGTCATGAAACATGAAGCAGTCTGACAAGCTCTTCTGTTGAGTTTCGGGTTCTCCTCATGCCAACCACCCATTTCTATTTCACTTTTAAAGCATGAACACTTTTTCCCCGCTAAAGAAATCTGCCTGTGTCAAAGCCATGAGCAGACCTTGTATGTGTTACTGTGAAGTAGTGTTGCTGGAAGACATCTTCATGTTAGCTACAAACGACATAGAGCCACAAAACCAGAGTCACAAAAATTCCGCTTTTTAGTTCTGCGCTTATACAAGTCGTCACATGCTCTCTCTCCCTCTCATCACTTTATTCCCTCTAAGTACTTTTACCTCCCTCATCCCTTCCCCTCCTTTACCTGTCACTCTTTCGCTATCTCTTTCTCCTTCTATCCTAAATCCCTTCCTTTTTTCTCTCTGTTCACACCTCTTCTCTACTTCCACTTCACTGCCGCACATCAAAAGCCTGAATTGCAGGAATTCTATTTTAGCTTTCACTCCTCCTCTCCTTCGTCCTTTCCTCCCACTCCTGTCACAAACTGTTAGCAGCCGCAATTTGCCGCCTGGCAGCTGTTGTTGTTTTCTGTGATATCAGTGGCTGCAAAACGCAGCGTCATCGAATCTGACTGAGCTCCAGAACATTTTAACATATAAACAGCCCTGGTCTCTGTCGGTAAAAGGTGTTTTCAAGTTTGAAATACTTCCCAGCAGTTTATTGTTGCTCATCTTCTCCTTCCATTCCTCATCTGTGTGAATTTGTCTTTGTCTCTCTTTCTTGTTTGATGTCTCGCTGACTATATCGCTCTCTGATTCAGCCCGTCTGTCTTCCTCTTTTCATGTCTGTCACTAAATCTTCCTCCCTGCGATGCAGTACAGGATTATCCTGAAGATTTACATCGCACTTCTCCTTTGACAATCGGGAGAGAGACTCGGTTGAAGCGGATGATTGGCACTGGGTGTCAGGTGCTGTTATGACTCAGTGTTAACCACACCAACTGTCTCAGCGGCTGATAGGAGCCAACCTGATTATTAAATGCATTTGATATTTTGTGTGTGCCATCCTTAATGTCTTATATCTATTCAAATATCACAGATGTTTTGTGTCTCTGTTGTTGCTTTGATACAGAATTTATGTCTCGGTCAATGTCAGATGCCTTTCATTGAACTGGTAGTACAAGCTGCCTGGAATTCTTCCTGTACCTTAAAATGTAAGTGTGAAAAATGAGAACTATTTAGTTTAGATATAATCAGTTATAGTTTTATAGTGTTACATTTTGATATTCTTGGCAGCCAGTGATCGGTCCGCCAGAGCCTCCACTCCTGGCTGCCGCCTGGCACACAATGCACCCGACCCCCACTGCGCCTCGTGTGGGTGGTGGGCCTGCAGGAGGATGGGCCTATGTCCCTTTTTTTGGGCCCGGCAACTAGACGCTCGTTTTCGGGCACCCTCCCCGGGCCTGGCTCCAGGGCGGGGCCCCGGTAACCCTACTTTGGGCAGGGTGAACTGTTCGCTTGGTGTTCTGCTCATAGGGGTCTTCTGAATCTTTCTTTGTCTGGTCCCTCACCCAGGACCAATTTGCAATGGGACACCCTACCAGGGAGCAGAAGCCCCCGGACAACATAGCCACTGGAATCTCTGGGACACACAAACGCCTCCACCACGATGAGGTAGCAATTCCATCAAAAGGAGCCAGTTCAGGTGGTTTGGGCATCTGACAAGGATGCCTCCTGGGTGCCTCCTGGGTGAGGTGTTCTGGGAATGTCCCACTGGGAGAAGGGCCCCGGGGCAGACCCGCTGGAGAGATTATATCTCTCGGCTGACCTGGGAACACCTTGGTGTTCCCCCGGACAAGCTGGAGGAGGTGGCTGGGGAGAGAAAGGTCTGGGCTTCTCTGCTTGGGCTGCTGCCCCCGCGACCCGGCCCCAGATAAGCACAAGAAGATGGATGGATGTTACATTTTGTTCATTTGCAGTCATTCTCTTCACAACATGTTAATAGTGTTAATAGACAAAGTCACAGTATCAGAAATTTCCAAAAACCTTGGACACCGTGACGATTTATGGCAAACGGCATGACAGATGTAGCAAACATCAGATCAGCTAATGACAGGCAGAATCTGAGAGAAACTACATAAATTCATCATTAATTTTGGCCTCCAAGTCTCATCTGAGAAGCAGCTACTGGTTAAGTCAAGAACTGGATTCAAACACTGAAACAGGATTAAGCATCTAACTTCACCCCCCGTGCAATATAATAGGTATAGTTACGTCCTTTTGAACAATGAAACTTTTTTGTTTTTTGTCTTTTTGTTATTTGCCTCTTTACACCAACACAGTGGATTTTATATCAAACAAACAGGAGACGATTAAAGTGCAGACTTTCAGCTGTACATCAAGGTAATACAAATATAATACATGAATTACATGCAATGGGGCAGAGTGTGAGTATTTCAACACCTGATGTCATAAGCTGAGAATTTGCAGGACAATATCAATTATATTATGATGATAGTTACAAAGTGTGCTTAGCTTTCAGTACTTCATATTGCACTGAGGCACTTAGTAAGAAAAAAAAATTCAGTGAACTCTGTTTTTATGTGTCATACCCTGTCATATTTTATATCTATGAGGCACAAAGGTGCTGGACACATGAAAAAGATGTGGCTCCTGTGAGGGAGAGAGAGAGCAGGAGAGAAATCATTTGTCTGTTTGTGCTTGTTAGCACAGATGAATCATCGCCTGAAGTGTGCTTTCAGTTAAACGTAACCATGGGATTACCCATCACACAGTAATCCCAAAAACTCCAAATCCTGCTGAGTATTAGCTTACTACAAGTAAAGTCAACAATGCATTTATGTACGGTGCTTAAACGACTACCAGGTTCATGCCACAGGTTCTCTAAATTAACAGTGTTGGTAATTACCAAACTATATATATATATATTTTTTACTATAATGGTAACCCCAGCAGTATGCACAAGGTCTTTAGTTGGGCAGCTGTGGCTCAGGAGGTAGAACAGGTTGTTTACCAATCAGAAGTAGGATAGATAGATTCACTGGCCACTCCAGTCTGCATGTCAACGTATATTTAGGTAAGACACTGAACCTTAAGAAGGAATTCTAGACAAAGAGGTTAGTTAGGTTAGTGATTCAGTTTGTTATTTGCCTAACAAATAATATAATTTTTAACAGATTTCTAAAAATATGTGGCGGGGCGTGGTCTGCAGTGCCACTGCAGGGGAGCGGACGCACAATCACGCCTCGCCGGGTTTAAAGTGTGAACTGGACCCTGTCATGGAATTGTTGGTAGTGGAGTGCTCAGCTGCGAGCTGAAAAGCTGCAGCTGTGTGTGTAGCGTGACAGCAACCGTTAGAGTTAATAAAAGTATACTGAAAAGCACGAAACCTTCATCATGCCATGGCTTTGTTTCATATAGAAATTGTAATTTTCTGCCAGGTGGTCTAATAAGTGTGTTAGCACCCTAAGTAGGGGTCCCTGGCTGTGAAAATTTCAAAAAATGAAAAAATTTCAAGTGAAAATTGTCATCCATCACATTTCTGTGCTGTGAGATAATATCAACCTTAACTATATAAAGTAAATTTTCTGCCAAGGGAGGTTATTTCTGCTGCTATCATTTTTTTAAATAATAACTTTTAGCCAAGGGTGAAAGAGCTAAAAGTAATCAGAACAAAGTCATGTTAGACTGAACAAACCCACCCCGATTTATTAAAAATAAAAGCACGCTGCCAGGCTTTCTCTCGGTTGCATCACCAAATGACCACAGACCTTTTAAGAGTCGGTTCAACCAATTTTGTGAGTGTCGATCAAAGAGTGTGGATGTTACCAGCTTTCTCATATGAAGTTAATAGCACATGTGGTTAAACCTTAAAGCCTGTCTATAGGTGAGGGCGTGAAATGAAGCGAGATACCAAATGCAATAAATGTGTAACGTTTGATGACCTTAAGAAAACTGAACATACTGAGTCTTAAAGTTGGGTTAATGTTTGTGCCAAAAAAATCAAATAAAAGAAATAAATAAACACCTATACCTACAACACACACAAGCTCAGTCTCTCCCACACAGTCTTAGCTTCAGTACTAAGCCCTCTCCTGACCCCAATAAAAGAGCCCATCACATGAGTAAGAGCCTAGGGGGAAGGATTTCACCAACGCATGCTTTACAAGGCGTAACTCATAAAGTCTTCCCCCCTAAGAGCCCATTTCCTCCTCATATCCAAGAGTGTGGAAGGTGTTCATGTATGCGTGTATGTGTGTGAGACTGAGGTATAAGTGGGGCCAAAATGCAGTTCCTATATGTTTTTAAAAGATTAAATGAAATCGCAAGACCCACCAAGGGCCATTAACCTCAATTACCTTTTATACCAACAATAAAAAGCTCTGCAGTAATGATGGTGAACATCAAGAGGGAAACTATTTCTAAGTTAAAATATAAAAATATACCACAATAAATAAGGTCCCTTTGTGCCACTACATACAGTGTAGTTCAACTTTTAATCACCAGCTTTGTTTTTCAGAAACATTTGGGCTCAGCACTCAGTTTAAGGCATTTAATCTGAAATGAGATCTGTAGTGAAATCATTTGTCTGCATGTTTTATAAAAACCCACACCCACAATAATCTCAGAGGATCCTTGGACTACTCGCTCTGGTGAATCAATAAATGTGGCGCAGCCAATATGAGATTTGCAGGAGGAACACAAAGCTAATGGGCTCTTTGCTCTGTTTAATGAAAAAGAAGGGAGAGAAAGAAAGATGTAGCCTGAGAGAGAAATGGGTCACTAATGACTCTCCAGACACTAATGCGGCTGTCACGGTGCTCTCAAACTCTGTCCAGCTCCCTCTTTGGAAGCAACCCTCACTTCCTCTCTTCTTTTTTCACCTTAAATATTCTCTTTATCCTGCTCTGTCTGTTATTCCCTTTTGCAAGACGGAAAACCATCTACATCTCTATATTTGAAAAAAAAAAAAATCACAATGCTCAATATCTCAGCCCACTCCATTTTCTCATCTCATCTCACTCGCCTTTCCTTACCTCAAACGTCATCAATACTTTGCTCTTTTTTTAAATCCTGAAACAGAAATTCTTAAATGCTTGAACATCTTTCGAATGTGTCAGAGTGTATGTTTGATTCGCATTTACAGAGAAAAGAAAGAAGAGGACATCTTTCTGAAAACTGGCCTTCACAGATCTTCCTGATCCTCCACTTTAAATACCACAATGAAGTCATTGAGCCAATTTAAGGAAAGGAATTAAACAACTAACCCTGAGCTTAGAGACCATTGCTCGATAGCCCCCTTACAGCAGAGCTTCATCGCTATTGGCTGGAAAATCAATAAGAGACTGAGACTGAGCTCTAATTGGTTCCCTAAGACTGCAGAAACAGACATTTGTGCAAACACATGTACAAAGAGAGCGATACAAGTACAATATAGGAACAGAAAGTTCAGGCTTCAATCAATTCTATTCTGAACTAATTTATTAATTTCACCTCGGCTCGCAGACTCAGAAGATTCATGTTAGCTGTTCTCTTTTGGATGTACTGCCGAGATATTACAACCCTGAGGTTTGATATTTACATAAATGAGCTCTGCTGTATCAGAAACTGTGAAATAATGAAGCAATTTAATGTTTTGGAATCACATAAGACTTCTATGTTCACCTTTAGGCACTTCTGGATTTTCTTTAGGTGCCTGTGGTGCAGGTACCTAAAGAACATTTACTGCTTTGTTTAGCTTATGGGCCACAGAGGAAATACAACACGCTTTTAACTTCTCCAAAATTTCTCTTTCTACATAAAATGTAGCAATTTTTGGAATTTGCCCCTTGGGGATAAATTAAGTTTATCTGACTCTGACTGAGCCATAGCTTAACAACAGGATCAAAAAGCACTGCTCTATCATTCAGCGTAGCAGTAGTAGCCACAATGTGATTGCAGGTTGCTGCTTACTAATTCATTGTCTTATTATTCTTTCCATCTTCTGCTGTTACAGTGCATTAAACACAAGCTACTGTGCTGGAGTTTCAATGATTTCGTTACTGCTGTTGTATTATTTACAATATTATCTTATGTGCATTTTAATATGATACCAATGTTAGATTATTTTAATTAATTATTTTAATATTTCACTAGGGACAAAGTTAAACTAGAAATCACTTGCATATTTACAAACATTATGAAACACTGAAGGATGATACCGCTCTTGGGTGACAGTCACTATCCATAGCAGCTGATACATATGCTTTCTAATGGTCATATTACTGCTTGTAAGCTTCACTGAACCAGGAAAAAAAGGACTCTTTAAAAGTATCCTTTGCCAAACCCGGCATCATGTTTTTTGATGAAATTGTGAAATTGTGGCTCCTGGAAAAAAAAACCTGCACAGGCATGAGGAGAACATTCAATCTTCAAACAGAAGAGAACTCAAATGTTCTTGCTGAGAGGCAACAATAGTGAGTGTAATGTGGGCAGAAAGAGGAAAAACAGCAGTCATCTAATATGCTGTGTGTCAAGCATTTCTTAAAAAAATTGATCCGTCAGGAGTAAAAATGAGGAAAGGAATTACCTGACTGGCTCTCTTGTCTATCATCAAATTTAAGGCACATCAATTTAAATTATATAGCCTCGAGAGTGTTATACACCCATGCTAACTGTGTGGGTTTGTGCGTGTGTGTGTGTGTGTGTCTGAGTCTCGCATGCTTCAGGCTTGCCAATACTGACAGCATTAATATTTCAGCTAGTAGGTGGAACAAAGTGGATACTGTACTGGATTCCTATAACAGACTCACTCACCTAGATACAAAAGCCCAGACACTCAGATAGGTGCAAAGACATGCAAAGGCCCACGGAAATGCGCTTGCACGTGCTTACTCATGACATAGACGAACACAGTTTGTGGCCTGTGGGGAATCGTGGCTGCTATTAAAAATTGATTAGCTGTCGGAGTATCATTTTACCCCAAGGTCAACTCACAATCTGTGAGTGAGCACATGTGCAACATGCTGGATACAGAGATTAAAGAGAAGGAAAAAAAAATCTCAGTCCTTCATTGTCATTCAGATACAGAGAAGAGTAGATATAAAAGTGGGAATAAGATAAGGTTTTTCCTTCACTAGATAAGAGACAAAGATAGGTTAGAGACGGGGAAGGAGTAGACAAGTGAAAGCTTCCCATATTAGCCTTTTTAACACTTCTAATAAAATTTCTTATCCTTCTTCAGGTAACTCTATGTAGATCACATATAAAACTGTGAATGAAGTGCAATAGGCAGCTCAAAAGAGGATATGTACCCCTGGGGCAACTGTGACATACTCATGTATTTCTAAGAGTAACAGTACGGCTTTGAATGCTGCTCACGTGGCTAAGGAAACAGACATATGACACACAAGAATATTTTCTCCAGACTCGACTGCAAAAACAAAAAAAAGAAAAGGTCCAATATTTTCAGATTCTTCCCGAAAACTAAAAAGACAGCGAATGCACGCAGTTTAGAAGTGGAGAATTATGATTCCATAATCTAGCAGCGATACAAGCATTAGCTTATCTCAACTGCTAAACGACACTTCTGATGACAGCTGGTGATAAATCCATCATGAAACTCATAGCTTCTAAAACGAATTTTGGATAGTCAATTTAAGATGCATAGAAAGTCTTTTTAGTGTAACTTATCTTTCTTAATTATAGATGAAAATCCTTTTCATCCAATCGCTGGAACTCCTCTGCAATTTTTTTATCTTTGCTTTTCATCTGACAGCTTCAAAGATGATAATGTTTCAGTCTCTGCTGAATGTCAGTGTACTCTATAGATTGTTTCCTAAGTGATAAAGCATATATAGTTTAATTTCCTACCGATATACATCTCCCCTTGCTGTCAGTGCTCTGAATGGAAAGTTCCCAACAGACTGATTTGATTAAAATGAGACGGAGCTTACCAACATGTACAGAAGCACCGTGTATAGAAACAATATGACATCCCTAGATAGAGCAAGCCGGACCCCTCTCTCTGTCTTTCTTTCTGCAGCACACACGTACTTCTGACCTGCACAGGTTGATTTCCCCTGGCCTTAAATGTGATGTCTCAATCTGTTTGGTGCCATATTAACATCGGGGAGAACACTAACCCCCCATAACACTCACGGGCAGGCCCATGTATTCTGCAGGATGTATCGTACACGTTTCCACCAGGGGCTACGCTGCTTCCTTGACAGCTTTCATTGTATACTATAATCCCATGAATATGTGAGCATGCAAGCCCATGTGTGAGCGTGAATGTGTGCAAATGCCATTTCAGCAGGGAACCAACCCCCACCGCAGGTGACATTTTTACTAGAGAAATGTCACCACAGCCATTTTCTTCCCATATGTTTGCGTGAGCATGTGTGCACGCAAGTGTGTGTGTGTTCGTTAGTGTGTCAGCATATGAATGACCGTGTGTTTGATTAGGTCTTGACAAGCTTCAATTAATTTCAAAGGAGAGGCTTGTTATACTCCAAATATTAGAATATTGCCTTGCTTTTGTACCATTTTCCTTCTTCTTTTTATAACCCATTTTTATCCTAAACAAAAAAAACAGATAAGAGAAAAGAGGTTTATCTTTGCAAAAAACACAGAATTGGTTGTTTCATGTGTATGGAAACTAAGATGTAAGTCAAACACTTGTGGTTCAACTTCCATTCATTTTCTTGGTTATGAGAAATTGTTCTCCTCCTCTGTTTCTTTATCCTGAGCTAAGCTAACTCCTATCTCCTGGTGCAAACTTAGTAAGTATACGGTGGACACTGATCTAATAGATTATCAGAGTTGAATCAAAGCAAGTAGTCTGATTGTAGAGCTCCAGGAAGAGATACAGGTTTCTAATAGTAGTCACTGTTCTTCCAGTGGCATGTTTACACACATAAGTCCTCTGATGGTAAAGGAGGTCCACAGAAGACTGCTCTGTCTCTATTCCTGTTCACCTTGTACACCTCAAACTTCAGTACAACTCCCCTCCAGGTCATACCACCTACAGAAACACTAAAGATTTTGCAGTGGTTGGATGTATTAGTGATGGGGAGGAATTATCTGCTTCTGAATGTGAATTCAGTCCAAAGAGACGCTGATCAATTTCATAAGGAAATGGACGTTTAGGAAGGCTGACTGTGATTTTGATATGATAACAAAGATATGATTACTGATTCATCCAGCACCAATTTTCCCACTTCAACATAATAGGTAGTACTGCAGCTTAATGCTGGTTTCTACTTGTGTTAAATGGAAAGAACCAGAATTATATACAAATATATATATGTGAAGCCAGCATGGCAGTGCTAAATACTGCATTTCATCTCGTGACCACTTAAGGCTGGCTCAAGTCAGTGAATACCCATTTAAAATTGTTATTAAATAAATCAAATAAAATAACTGTGGCAGTTTGTGCTTCGGTTTTGGTTCGAAATGCTAGCATTTCATTAGTCTGTTGCTTCAGCACTAATTAGGTATCTGACCTTGTGGAATAAACTTGTACAGCCTTCCCATCTAAATATGGCTCCAAAAAAACAACCCTCAACCTTCAAAATGTGGAGTGAACAAACCAGTACATCACATGGTGATGGCATGTCTATCTGCTGATGACTGACTCTGTCTGCATCTTCCTGCACTTGTAGTTTGAGTGTAACTTAAGTCCCAAGAGAAAACAATAAACCATGAGATATTTTTTAATAGTTTAGAGATATTGCATTAATACCATTATGTTTGTTTGTTCATTTATTTATTTAGCAGCAGTAATCTTGTTGTAAAAAATTGTTCTTGTGAAAGCCCCACTAAACACCTTAAGGAAAGGTATTTCACAACAGAAGAAACCCTACATACTGTATGTGCTAGGGGGCTCATAGTTGGTTTAAATTAGTTGTAATAGAACACAGTTTGTACACATCTATCATGAGGTAAAAGAATATCAAAGTGGGGTGAAATGGTAGAAAATATATTGAGCATATAAAAAAATGTCACGGAGGCTGTGAAGAAGGTTTTGGTGTACGTGCTTTCTGATGTACACTTTGTATGAGGCTTCTGTTCAGGGGTCGATCTTATAATCATTTATGTTTGTGACTGTGGCTGCAAATATGTGAGCATGAATCCATCTCCTTGACAACTGAGAAGACATCTGCCATCTCCATATGGAGAGAAACAGAGAGAAAGATTCAAAGGAGGGACGAAGTAGAAAACAGAGAACACAAAATAATCAGTTAGAACAATTAAAAATAATATATTCAGATATTTTTATCCTTTTATCTTTAAAGTTTAGAGAAAGCTTCTTTTTAATTATTGGTGTTTCCCATCTTTTATTTGATACCAAAGACGAGAAATGAGAATACCACAATACTGAGAGTTTTTGAATTTTAGGCTGTAGGAAAGGGTTCGAGTCCTCAGTATTTTATGGTTTTTCTGACTAAATGGGTGTAGGTAGTATCCTGCATTAATTTCACAAAGTAAAATTTTATTGCCTCATTATAAATGGAATGGAACTGACTTGAGACACTGGGCTTGGGTCTCATCTGGTATTTGATATGAATGTCACACAGAGTTAAAATGACACGATGGCAGAGTGCCCAAATGGTTGCAGCCCATGGCACATTATTGAAGGTCCCTGGTTTGGTAAAGGCATTTACAACCCTCCTTTCTGTCTTCCTACACCTGCATCATCCTACAAATTATGTCACACATGCACAGATTAATAAACAGATAAGACCTGGTAGAAAAAATCTGCACACCCAGTTGTGCTGCACACCGATTTTATGCTTGTGTCTGGTGAGCGCACACTCAAAAGCACAATGGGACAAGTGGGGTCTCTTTCTTTCTCTGCGTGTGGTAATGGACACTGCTGCTTGATGTCTGATTTTGTCCTCCATAGTCATTCATTCCCCAGCAGGAAGGACACACACATACACGCCTCTCACTCAAACTGTGGAGGAGGGGGCACTAAAAACTCATTACATGGACGATCAATATTGCACACACTTGAGAACCGAGTGTGTGTTTGCCCCCTCCACTGCATCCACAATGCACACACGCGCACACACACATACACATACCATGCTGGCAACAATGACAGATGACTTTTGTCAGCCTGATATGTGTTACCGTGGTAACCGGTAGGTTACATTTTGGTATGTTACAGCAGAGGAGACACACACACGCATGCCAGTAGACACATTTAGATAAATGAGGCAAGGTCACGATAAAATACAGCAGCTTAATATTTGATCAAATTTGAATACTTTGAGGACTGAACTAGCTCTTAAAACCAGATCGTTTTACAGTTGCCAACACAAATGTCAATGCAACTAAACATGAAAAAAAAAAGAAAATTAATACTTACAAATACCTCCCCTGGGATCTCTGACCCTTTTTTTGTTTTGGGCAATCAGATCACAAGTGGGAAGCACTAAATACAAGTGTAAACAATCTGCAAAATGGACTGTGATGTGATCGCTTAAACCACTTGCCAAGGTGGTCGGGGACACAGTCGCTGCATATCTTTTGTAATGTAATCACTAATAGGTCCTGATGCATCCCCAATAAAGATATAACAAGTAAATGCTGTTAGTGTAGGATGGTGGGCTGGTATTATTATTATTACAGTTCATTAAGCATTTTGTTGTCTCTGCTCTTCCTCACTTGACTGTTGAGAGATGGATGTTATGACTGTGCACAATACCCTGGGACCTTGTAGTGAATGTGACCTAAAAGAAACTGCATTTAGGCATGAAGACAATCTCCTGAAGCTCAAGCCGAGCATCAGAATGGGGAAGAAAAGGTAATTTAAGTGGCTTTGATCATAGTTGTTGGTGCCAGATGGGCTGCTCTCAGTGCTTCATGATCTGCTAACCCACTGGAAACGGCCCCCCACACAATCATCTGTAGAGTTTACAGACAGAGTGGTACAAGACAGTAGTGACAGAAATAACCACGGTATGCAGAAAAGCATCATTTAACTATAACACACTGAACCTTCAAGCACATGGGCTACAGAAGACCACAACCGCTGCCATTCCTCTCAGATAAGAACAGAAAACTTAGGCTACAATGTGCACAGGCCCAGCAAATTCAGACAATAGGACAGAAAAATTTTGCTTGGTCCGATGAGTCTCAATTTCAGCTGCAACGTTTAGATGGTCTGGTCAGAATTTGGTGTAAAATGGTCCCTAAGGACCCCAAAGCGCTTTACACATTCAGTCATCCACCCATTCACGCACACATTCACACACTGGTGATGGCAAGCTACATGTAGCCACAGCCACCCTGGGGCGCACTGACAGAGGCGAGGCTGCCGAACACTGGCGCCACCGGGCCCTCTGACCACCACCAGTAGGCAACAGATGAAGTGTCTATCTGCTGATGACTGACTCTGTCTGCATCTGTTTACCAAGGACACAACGACCGAGACTGTTCAAGCCGGGGCTCGAACCAGCAACCTTCCGATTACAAGGCGAACTCCCAACTCTTGAGCCACGATCGTAAACAACATGATTGATTCAAATCTTCTATCAAGAGCTCAGGTAGTGGTTTGGGGAATATTTCCTTGGCACACTCTATACCCTGTAGTACCAACTAAGTGTCATTCAAACACTACACGCTATCTGAGTGTTGTTGCTGACCATTTCCTTCCCTTTATGACCACACAACATTCTTTTACTGTTACCTTTCCAAGTCCAGGAGTATCTTTGATCTTGTTTGCTGCACGGAGGAGACAAGGTGGAGCTGGGGGAGGAGCCATCAACAGGGTGGAGCTAAAATTAGTGGGGAATAGGGGTGGGTCACATGATGGCGATGATGTCACTGTAGCTGTGAGCGCAGCCGTCTTCTGCTTCTTCTTTTTGGATGCTAAGCTCAACTTCTGAGCAGCTCTGAGAGAGAGAAAAGCAGAGAACAAAAGGAAGAAAGAGAAGGAGAGACAGCAGTCAACCTGTCACATTATTATGCTTAAACTACACTGTGACAAAGTCAAAGCAAACAGCAAATATTTTCAGGAGATGGATGGTGAAAGGAGAGGAGGGATGGGGGCACGCATGCATGCACATACAGTGTGATTCTGCACACATCCTGATCCAAAGTAAAACAAATATGCAAAACCCAACCGATATCCTTCAGCACATGCACACACAAAGTCATGAACACATGTACACACAAGCATATTCACATTGCTGTTTACATATGTAGCAGCATCTGGATGGGGAGTGGTTCATTTCCCTTCTTGCTACACGATTCCCTGCGGCATTCAGCTCAAAAGAAGCCACCAGAAATTATATTTATATATACTCTATCTCCTCTCCTCTTTCCTCTCGTTTGTAGCTTTAACTTCTAAACTTCTAAATCTCACTTTCACTCTCTTTCTCCTCTACTTCTGCTCTTGCTCTCATTTTTCTACCTGTCTGCTTCTCTCAGAACAATTGTTTCTCGTCTGAAACTTTTCTAACACTCCTCTCATGCTTCATTTCCTAGCAGAAATACCTCATATACATATATAACAGTCTGGATTTCTATATGAAGCACAGCAACTTTCACTCGTCTTTTCGTCTTTGTCAAGACAGTCGCGTCAAATCAAGTCAAATTGTTTATCTGAATGAATTTAGCTTGAAAATATACATGTTTGCTGATTTATAATGAATGTAATTATGTCATTATTAACAACTTATGAGCACCAGTCTCTGTCAAATAGCTGTTTCTACTTGGTCAGAGTCCTGTGCAAAAGACCTGTTCTACATATTCATATTTCCTAATGTATATTTAGTATATTTTTCTAAAGCCAAAGAGCTTCAATATAACCTGGGCTGAGCTTAAAGGCAGAAGAGAGGTTATGTGAGAGTCATTTTGAGAGAAAACTGAGCAAGTCTCCTAGCAAAAATGTGCTCGAGTGATTTACGTGAGCTACATTTGGATTAGTAAAGAAAGAAATTCTTGAGTTTGAGCTTTTGCTTCTTCAACTTCAATTCAACAAGCCACAACTGAAACTGGCAGATTACCTAACAGTATTAATAATGTGATACAAATTAAAGACCTCCAAAGGGCCACAGGCAGAGATTTCTGCTCAGTTTTTATTCAATCTATCTTCATATATATTTCCAAGATAATAAAAAGAGAGAAAAAGAGAATGAGAGACCTTGCACTCTGGCACGCTCTCTGTCAAAGAGCCATATTCTCACACCATTGGCTTTCAATTAACTGCGGCAGGTTACAGAAATGAGAGCAAGGGGGAGAGTCAGCGAAAAGAGAGAGAGAGACTGAGAGAGAGAGGAGAGATTCGGTGACCCGTAGAACGATGAAGCATTTCACCATTTGACTAACTCCCTGGAGATTTGGGTGGGAAGCTGTGTGTAACTGTTCCTGACTTTGAATGTGTGTGTGAATGCATACTGTTTGCAATAAACCTCCATGAGAAGACTCCTAATTGGTTTTACACTGTGTGAAAGTTAAGCTTACATACTGCAGCAAATGATTACAGGTTTTCTCATGATATCAATATAACAGTGTACTGCCCGTGTAAAATGCAGAAGATTACATAAAATGATTTACTGTGTGATAAAAGTAATAATGGCCTCAAAACTGTGGATCCATTCTGTTTATATGGTGGCATAAAATGATTTTTTTGGGGAAAAAACTATCTTGTAATTTTCACAGGAAAACAACTGTAAGAAGAAGCTGGATGAGTTGCAGGATGCGATACGACAATGATGGATTTATGCATGGTTACTCTGCTGGAGGAGGTGCCTACTTGTAGCACACAGTGCTCGTAGATGAGCATTTTTTTCTTCTTCTGTGCATAAATGCTCATTTGTGAAAGGGCTGCTTCTTGGGCAAAGGATTTATTCTTAATTCTTTTTTGTGACTGTTTTTATAATGCATCCCTTAAATCCTCCAGCCACATCAGTTTCAAAATGCACACATGCATCTATTGACATGTTTGTATCAGTGCTATTACCCTCTTATTATATCCTCTCACCCCGACTAGTTTAATCTGTGGCACAACTGAAGCATGGTGGACACGCCACCTAACTGGTGCCATTTAATGACAAGTGGCCTGGGATTTGTCTAAGTGGATCTATTTCGATCTAACCCTAAAGTGAAGGGCACTTGTTTTCCATCCATCAGCTGTTACATCCCTTCATCCTCTTTTCCTTTACCTTAATTCCTCCACTCTTCTCCGGCTTTCGCTTCCCTCCTATTACTCCAATCCCGCTCGCTCTAAACCATTCCCTATACCTTACCCTTTATTTTATTCTTCTCTCATTATTTTTTATCCTTCATGCTTTGCTGTCTTATTCTCTGCCCTCTATATAGCCACCCATCCATCCCACCATCCATTCAGCCTTCCTCACATGTATTGATTCTCTCAGCCACCCATGCCTCTCATCCTCTCGGTCCCTTGTTAAAAAGCAGCACAGGTCACAAACAGCCCAGCTAATAACATGCTGCTGCTTTTGCTTTTTTCACCCCCCTTCCTTTCACACAACTACAAACACTTTCAATTCAAATGCACACACAGCTGATTTATGGCTGCTGTCCCTCTGACTGTGTTGTTGGTTGAGTGGCTAATTACATTCTTTTTAGCAGACTGTCAGTAGAAGACGATACAGGGAGAGACAGAGAGCGATGGCGAAAGTGTGAGAGCACTGGCTAAGAGGGACAGGAGACTGGCTTTACCGACGTTATCTATTGACACGTACATGCAATCCACGACTGACACACTCCTTGCTCTCAATTAAGACATTGCCATATAATCTGCAGTGTATTATCACTTCTTTTTGCACATCTTTTTGTTCTTCTTCTTTTGGCTGCTCCCTTTTTGGGTTGCCACAGATGACTCTCCTCTTCCATATCAGCCTATCATTGTCCTCTGTCACACCAACCCTCTGTGGTTTTTCCACTTGTCCTTCTGCCTGGCAGCTCCATGTTCAACATTGTTTCCCCATTATAGCCACCATCCCTCCTCTGCACATGTCCAAACCATCTCAGCCTTACCTCTCACCACCTGAGCTCTCCCTCTGATATACTCACTCCTAATCGTGTCCATCCTGGTCACTGCCAATAAAAACCTTAACATTTTCAGCTCAGCCACCTCCAGCTTGGCCTCCTGTTTTTTTTATTAGTGCCTCCATCTCCAAATTATACATCAAAGCAGGTCTCAGTACCATCTTGTAAACCTTCCCTTTCACCCTTGCTGCTATCGTTCTGTCACAAATCACCCTAACACTCGCTCCACCCACTCTACCCTGCCTGCACTGTCCGTTGCTTTAGATGACTAACCCAGGCGACTGTATTAGCACCCAAGGCTGCATTATAAAATATTAATACACATTGTGTTCAAGTCAAGACATGAAGACAAGTCAAGTCAGTTCATTTGTATAGGTCAATGGAAAGACGATGAATGAATTTATGATGTCTGCTGCTCTTCTGTATTGTGTCTCCTAACCAAGCAACCATCCAAAGCCTCCTTTGTTAAAATGCCCACCTTCAGCTATGAAATGAAGAATATGTAGCTTCTGCTACACAGAAAAAAATGCATTTTACATAAAGGTCTATAGAGGTTTCCAAGGTCATACACTGCTTATTAGTTCATTAGCTCATGATCTTTGTTTGCCTGAAGGATATATAAAGAGTTTTAGCACTACGCCTCGTTTCAGTGTGTTAATAATATGGTGTGTTAAATCACTGTTTGCAAGCTGTCGGGCCTTAAACGGATGGAATGAAAGGCAAGAATGTGGGCTAGTGACGACACTTGAGAGCAAATAAGCCTCTTCCTCCATATGTCAAAATAAAAGTTTAAAACACACACGAGAAAAACAGAAACCATAAAATGTGGTCCCAAAGTGAGACAGCTGATATGTTAATTTGTTTACCACTATACGCCTATTTTAATCATCAATCAACCATTGTGATCGGTGTCTAATTGGTCCCAAGTTAACATTTGATGGAGCACTTCTTTTTAAAGAATACAGAAGAGAGATAGTGAGATGTAAATGAGACAGCCCCCCCAGTCTCACTGCTATCCTCCATCCAAAATAACAACGCCCTACCAATTCACCAATTCACCTGGGACCTATTCATTTAATCGGCTACCTCCAGCACACACACACACACACACACACAGCCAGCCAAAATCCCCAAAGATCCAATCCCCGGAGCATGCAGTAAAAAATTCCTTCACTGATAGAAACTCCCTTCCCCCAGTGACTAAGAGCATGCACACACCACCGCATGTCTCTATCCTCTGGCCCAGCAACCCTCTGGGGACAATGCAGCACAGGGAAGATGTAGTGCTACTGCGTGAGTGTGACATATTCACAGACAGATTGCTATTAATGAAAGATATTACTCACATGCACATTAGGAAAGGTAAAGGAAAGGTCAATGTAGAAACTGAGAAACTGTTAATAAAACGGGGAGAACAGGAGAGTTGTGAAAGAACAATAGGAGAGGAAGGAAGGGGATAGAGGAAGAAGAGAGCAATTAAGGGAGAGAGAAAAGAGAGGCGACAGAAAGAGGAGGCTGAAGGAAGATAGGGGATCAGGTGAGTGGAGATATAGTGGACACAGGGATTTTGCCATGTGCAGACAGTGAGCAAGGGGGAAATTGTGTGCGTGTATACCTGTGTGTGTGTCTGTGTGTCTGATAAGAGTGTCTGTATGCAGTTCACATCTGAGAGTAAAGACCAAGATAGGCAAAGGATTTACCACCACTGCATGGCTGCATCCACTGAAGGTAAACACACACAGAGTCAAAAATCAAAGGTGACACCAGGTGAGCACATTGGTATTTCTCTGCCAATTAAACCGAATTCCTTCACAGACACAAAATACACAAATAAAACAGACCCACTGACACTGACATCTACAAACACATCCCGGCAAACCATTAAACAAACTGGATTCTTTCACTTACAAGGTTCACGCTCATAAATTGACCAAAGACAGCTGGCTTTATGTTTGTAATGTCAACCAGATGTGCGTGGGTTTGTGTAAAATGGCCTTGATACTCGGCAGTTCATGGGGTCAAAGAAGGGAGTGCGTGCATGTGTTTGGGTGTCTTCCAGTACAATTTACGACCGGTTGCTAGTGCTTTGAAAGACAGACAGCATTATGTCTGCACCACTGATGCCCGACACTTATATATCAAACACAGGCACACACATTTCATTATCTGCAGATTTAGAGGGGAGAAGACGCGTGTGAGTGAGTGAGAAGGAAAACCATCAGTATCATTTAAAATGTGATTTAAAGCAGCTCATTAGATACGACATCTCAGCAATGCTTCAGACACTGTGACACACTCATGGTGCGGTGTCACCCATGAATAATTTACTCGTTCATTTTGAGCTTGCCATGTTTTTTCATCAATAATTTACCCATATTACCCGTGTCTTATTTATGTTGTGCTGCTCTGCATTTCTCCAGATTTGATTACACAGTTCATCGAAGACTGATGACTGGATCGTTGATAGACACACAACCCAACCAAGAGATAAGTGAGTACTCTTTTGTGCATTATACTGTATAATAGTATTCCATTTTTTCATCACCTTTATCTTACAATAAGATTATTTGTCAGCCCATTATTTTAATTCCTCCTGCTTCATTGAACCAATTGAGAATAAAGAGGCGACGACCTGAATGAGGGGATTTCTGGACCTTTAAACTCAGAACAAACTAAACTAAATGATGAGACTTGTATAAATGAACTAATGAGTTTGCCATTTCTGTGCAACAATAAATCTACTACTCTACAAAATGCCACTGAATCCCAAGAAAGTGATGGTTGTGCGATTAAATGAAATCGGTAGTGCTGTGAGTAGGGCTGCCACAAACAATTATTTTGATAGTCGACTAGTCACCGATTATTTTTGCGACTAGTCGACTAATCAGATCATGCATCCATTGGACGTAAAATGTACAGCTTATTGCACCAGCACGCATGTGCTCTTATATAAATATCATTAGCTTACAGCTTGAAGTGTTTAAGGTATGTGCTAACTAAAAATAAAGACAATATGATAGTTTATTAAAGTTTAATGAAATCTGCAGATTGTTTCGTTGGAGTTTAATAAACTCAGTCTCGTCTGCTCCTTGCTATCTAAAATATAACAGGACACCGGAGTATATTCTCGAGCATCTCACACTTCTGATAATCAGCTGTCTGCTTATTCAGCTGTGTAAAAACTATAACTTTATTTCTCAGCCAAACCGATTTACTCAGGAACAAATAAAATACTAAAAAAAAGCCAAACAATAACATTTTTAAGTTATCTAAGTGACTTATATATCATGTTTAACCTGAGTAACGAAAGACGGCGGTGGCTTTGAAAACGATTTGCAGGGAGTCCGGTGTTCTCACGGGCTCTAATGAGCCTTGAACCTTGGCTAACTATCGAGCTAGTGGGTAACAGACGTCTCCGAAAACGTCGGAGCGCTTTTGAAAATATGTGGTGTCTTGATAAACTGAGCAGATATTTGAGGTTTACACAGCTCCATTCTCGCCTGAAAATATGTTAAACTTTATTTTGTGACCCAAAGAGAATAATAAGAGTAATATTAAAACTAACTAGCTGCCGCCATTGTTGGCAACTGCGCTGGGCCGCGCTATGAATTCTGGGACACAGCTTCTTCTTCTTCGGGGTTTAACGGCAGCTGGCATCCTTGTACATGCAGTACTGCCATCTTCTGTTTCAGTCCGTTATTACACTCTTAAATCCTACTACTTATTCCTGCGTCTTTTGTGATCTTACAAAGCTTCAAACGACGCGTTGACTATTAAATTCGTCGTCGACGATTTTAATAGTCGACGTAATCGTGACTAGTCGACTAATCGTGGCAGCCCTAGCTGTGAGTATGCAGATTCCTTGGCTTTCCGTGCTTGTGATTTGTCATGTTTAGTCAAGCTTTAGTCAAATTTAAATACAAAAGAACAAACGCAGCAGATGTTCAGATATATTTACAGCTCTGGAGAGAAATTTAATACTGCACCTGATCATCTGATCATGTTTAATTACAATGCCTGCTTGTTGGAATGATTCGTGGAGTGTACGGATCAGATGAGAGAGGTGATCTTCTTGGCTTTCACTCACTGCGTAAAGTGAATCTTACCTGGCAAAGAAAGAGGCAGCAGCGGAGGTGGCAGTCGCTGCTGTGGTGGTTGCAGCTGGAGTGTGAGAGGGAGAGTTTGTATGTGATGATGAATTTGTGTGTGAGGGCGAGTGTGTGTTGTAGCGGTTCAGGGCAGCTTCGGTAATTCCCTCTCTGGAGACTTCTGAGATCATCTGGGAGATCTGATGAGAGAGAAAGACTTTTTACTATAATTGACAAAACCAACAAGAGTTAAATAATAAATAAAAATACTAATTAATTAACAATATCCACAGGGCCTGGAGACTTAGACACTGTTGATGGGAACTTCACATTTCATTACATGATAAATTATGCAGTAGGAATGAGACAATTTCTAATTTTTGGGAAGCACTGCTCCGAGGCTGGTATTAATGTGTTGCTGTCACACACAGAAATTATGAGTTTAGTGGAGACTGGACAAAATTTCATAGAGATTTGGAAAGATTGTGTGCAATTAACAACGTTAGTGTTAACAGTGAGCGCTAACAATAATTTTCACAGCAGTAGCTGAAATGTGAAAATGTAAAAACCCATCAAAGACACAGTGAAAGAGAACAAGAACAGACGACTGAAGGAAAATCAGAAACA
Source organism: Perissodus microlepis (assembly GCF_051167445.1). Lineage (NCBI taxonomy): Eukaryota > Metazoa > Chordata > Actinopteri > Cichliformes > Cichlidae > Perissodus > Perissodus microlepis. The sequence continues at coordinate 14,504,130 of NC_140461.1, read as the reverse complement.
AAGACTGGCAGCAAAGTCAGTATTTGCTGCTCCCTTCTCCCACCCAGTCAGACGTGATAAGACTTTGTCTCATGAATACTTTGATTGTGCTAAGTTTGTGCATGTACTTCATGACAAACAAACTGCACACACACACACGACTGCTATTTATCTCTACCCTTGTCTTTTCCGGATGGTCAGATATGAGAACACAGTCTGGTTTTCCCCACCCATTTTGTTTCCTGTTGAAGGATAACTTATTGCATGTCCCTGTGTGTGTGTGTGTGTGTGTGTGTGTGTGTGTGTGTGTGTGTGTGTGTGTGTGTGTGTGTGTGTGTGTGTGTCTGTGTGTCTGTGTGTACAGAAAACCTCTCTAGTGATCAAAGTGAACCAGCAGCAGAATGTTGTCTGCATCCTAAACAGACATAAACAAAGAAACAAAGACATTCTCTCCTTGGTTTCTTTCTTTCAACCTCATGTATACTTTTGTCAGATCGACCCTTCCTTCTTCTCCTCGCTATTCCCTGTTTTTATTAATAATCTTAACATATCTAGCTGCATTCTCTCCGCAGGGTTGTTCTGCCATCATAAGCTATATCCATAATTGTGATTTATTATTAGATCAACGCTTGTACCATTTGCGTTTTATTAGACAGAAGAAAGACAGATGGATAAAAAGTACTCATAATGCTCTAAATAAATTACATTTGCTTTCTTGACTGAGTTACTGTTTTTATCAAGTGCACAAGACAAACTTGATGTAATGTGTATCATACAGAATCTGGAATGATTATTTAACAGGAACCAATTCCACCTCAACTTATTGAGGTGGAATGGTTGCTAAAATAGTTACTTTAGCGCTCCTCTTGGAGTGGCAGTAAGTCTTTTTACTTCTGATAACTACAAAAAATACATTTACATAGCTAACCTGCCATATCTAATCAGTTAGATATATTAGATATCTAATGTTTTGTTTCAGGGTTCACATGTTATCTGTGGAAACTTTTCAAGCTATCTTACAGCAGTACATTTCTGCACTGTGTTGTCATGTCCATCACAAAAAATTGATGTACTTGCTTGAGACAAAAAATAAGTATGTCTTTATTTCTCTCTTTCTCTTTCTCTCTCTCTCACTCTCACTCCCTCTCTCTCTCTCTCTCTCTCTCACACACACACACACACACACACACACACACACACACACACACACACGTGTATGTATATCATTGTGGGGACAACTCATTGATATAATGCTTTCCCTAGCCGCTTACCCTAACCTTACCCAACCATAAAAAATGAATGCCTAAAATTGACCATAACCTAATTGTAACCCTGACACTAAAACCACATTTCGAGTCTCAAAAATGCCTTCAAACTCGTGACCGGTATTTTGGTCCCCACAAGGGCTGTCGGTCCTCACAAGTATAGTAAACTTCCAATTTTTGGTCCCCACGAAGATGTTAATACCCACACACACACACACACACACATTAAGAAGAACTGATATAGCACAATTAACTGATTTGAATGTGAGTTTGCCACAGCTGCATGTACTCTATGCCGTATGTGTTTATGGGTTTGTGTGTTAAAGCAAATCATTCATGACACAGATATGGATTATTGATTATAGTTCTTTATGTGCTGCCTACAGCAAGACAGCAAAGCACCTAAATCATGACCACACACTCCAATAAAGGAATTATAGCTTTTGTGTGTGTTAATGTAAGTCCCTTTGAATATGTCTATATGTGCTCTTGCCATGCGTGTCTCTGCATATGTGTGTACCTGTGCGCTTAAATCAGCTCCAACGTATTTATATTTATTGCTGAGGGCTCCTGGGGTCCAAGTTCACCACCTGCTGCCTTGATAAATTACCTATTGTAAATGAGATGCCTCTATAGTTTATATACCACACACCTTTGTACATTTACAGCTGCTTCAAAAGCTCTGACCTGGCTTGGTGCTCCTGCATTATTAAACGAGCTGCGAACATATGAAATGAAGGTCCAGCGAGCTACAGGACTACCTGTGCTTTTGTGCTGGCTACTCATAAATTCTGATGAATAAAATAAGGAAAACTACTAACACAATGTAAAAAAAAAACCCACTGTCCCACACAATGTTATTATGCAAGCTAGGTGGTTTAATAATGTATAGCTTTGAGTGCTGGTGCTGCAGTTCAGACCACCAAGGCTGGACAGACATAGAGACACCAGTTTATAGCCTACAGTCACTGCATATGATTTAAGAGTCCACAGCTATGATACTGGCTCAGGGAGATTCTACTGAGAGTGTGCAATGTGTTTAGTGGTGCTATGATCTAAAAGCCTAAATCATGGAAACATGTTGACAATGGCAGTGCTAATGTGTAGCAGGTTAATGTTAATGTTAGTGTGGGTAAACACAAGTATAGCTGAGGCTGGTAAAAATGTCCCTTTTGCACTTATCCAATCTCACCTCTCACCAAATGTGGTGTGTCTTTGTTCAGGTTAGGCATTGCTCTTCTTTTACTAAATTAGTGCTCAGGTGACCTGTAAGTTTTGGCCAGACATGCTGGCATTAACAGGAAGAAAGTTCTTTCAGGCGACCATTTAACTTTTAAAGCAGATCCTTTCTTTAAAATATTGTCATGTTGCAATACCATTTACACTTTACTGCCATTCACACTAATCACAGCAAAGCCCCTGACTATCACCAAATGTGGTATAGCTGAGCTGTTTGCACTGATGTTCTTTGTAATCTACCCTTTTCATTAACATGTAATTTCCAAAAAGCAGCAAATTCCAGAGCTAAAGTAACAGTGAAAGTGCCTTTCCTCAAGTTGCCACCTAAGGCTGGCTATAAAAGTGAGTCAATCCTTGGACATTCCTGTTAAAATGCCCAACTTTACAACGGAAATGATATGTTTATAGCCTGGTATTAAAAAAGGTTATTGTCTGTGTAGCTAATTTCCTCCCTTTGTAGCAGCTGCATGTATTTTAAGGTCTAAGCATCACATAATCTACTAGTTTGCTCTCTCCACGTCTGAGGATTTTTATGTTGTCCATCTGAACCTCTCCTCTTAATTGGCTCACACTCTTGGGTTTGCTTGGTTCAGCTCACTGTCTGGTCTCAGCAACTGTTAACAACAGCATTATACTTCTGTCCTCAGCCTCCACACCTTTTTTGTAGCTGACTGTGTGTTCTCTTGTGTTACATCTAAGACTTTGCCAAGTGCTGTTATTGGTTTGTAATGGGATTTTGTGTGTGTGTGTGACTGCATCTGTGCAAATAGACTAATTCAGTTTTATTGTACCACTGAAGCAGAAGCAGTGAACTACCTTTTCTTTTACACAATTTTCTCATCTGTTTCTCAGAAGACGGATCTGTTTCTTTAGTTATTTTGCACTTGATGCAATCGCAAGTAAATTTCTTTCAGTTATTGTAACCTTTCTTTTTACATGCGCATGGCTGAATAAATATTACATTTGAAATTGTGACACTCTGAACTGGCAGCTGAGGCAGGACCCTCCTTTATATCTTTCCGTTGTGCTTCCTCATGTCTAGACAGAGCTGTAACAGAGTCTGAGCTTTGACTGACAGGTGCACAGATGTAGGCAGCTGTAGCTGATATCTGTCTGCTAAGCTTCACCTCTTGAACTCGTCCTCTTGTGTTGTTAGTGTCATTTATTTGAATTAACTCCTAATTATTAATCAAACATTTACTATTAATTAACTACTAATTAAACTACTGTCAGGGCTAAAATTATCATGAGATTTCAACAGTTTTGCTGTGTTTCTCTGTAGCAGTGGTGTGGTAATGGGTGCCTTATCTCTGTCATTAAGCCAGCCACTATTTGAGAGCTGTCATATTAATCCTACATGAGTGCTGCGCATACAGAAAATTGATGGTCACCTGGCTAAAGCATTTACATAGCATTTTGGATAAAGTACTCATTAAAGTAAATTATGTCCCATTCAGATTTCCCCACAGGACACAAAGGCTGAGCTGCTGTCTCTATACTTTACAATAAATTAGGTTATCCTACATTGAATGAAACTTTAATGATTCCTGTGGGGATATTAGGTCACAGCAGCAGATAAAAGGATATAGATAACAGCAGGACAAATTGAGATGACTGAGGATAATGCAACAGCCAGAGGTGAAAATAATGCAGCTAATCAATGAAAAACACAGCATCTGACTGTGTTTTTACAAAATAACCTGATCCTATGACTGTATCAGTCAATGCGGGACTTTGACAAATGTGATATTAGATTTTCCAGGTTATTAAATTAAAAAAAAATACAATAGCACACTATACTTCTGTAACTTTCACACTTTTCCTCTATATTATTTCAGTAATCCACATCTCTCACTCCCCTCTCGGAAAACAATAAAAGCTGACCAATTCATCTTCATTACATCACAAACACCATTTCCCCAGCATTTACCTTACTCATCAGTCTCTCTTATTTTATTCTTTCTCATATTACAGGCGCCCAACATACAATCTGCACCTTCAGTTTTGTATAAGGGGAATAGAAATTGTGTGTTGTGTGTCCACACGCGCGTGTGGTCCTGTCTGATCTTATCGGTGCAATAAACACAATCTGTAAAACCATCTAAGCACTTACTTGAGTGGTTTGGCGGAAGAGAGAAAGAGGCCGCTTGTTCAAAATTAAAGTGGGGGAGGAAATGCGAAAAAATAAAGAAGTGAGCACACGGAGAAGGATGTTTATTTATTTCTCACAGAGGTGGTAGAGTTACAGAAGCAGGAGTTTATGTGTCAAACTATGAAGGAAAAGAAAGTAAGCTTGGAGGAAACAGAAACCCAGTCATGAAACGTAGGCAATACATAAAGGGAAATGACAGAAATGGATGTTGAGAGGGAGTAAATTATCGATATATTTGTAAACCTGAATCCTTAACACCCATAATGAGGCAAGGGGGTTAAAGGCTCAAGTGTCCTTAATGTCAAAGGGCAAGAAAATATTGGAAACACATTTTTAATGTAGTAAATTTGACGCCAGAGTTGTTCTACTCTGATGTAGGTGTTCCTAATAATTTGGCCAGAGAATGCATGAGCGATAGAAAGTGTGTGAGAGAAGGAGAGAGGAGATGAAAATGAGATCTGCTTAGTTATATGATATATTACATAATCAAATCAGAAACACAGAAACACTGTCAAGGCTACATACAAGAGGCCAGTATGTTGAAAGTGAAAACCAGTTAAAAGAACAGAAAGTAAACTGAGAGGAATGTAGGTTTATTTTATACAGGAAAACATATAATATGAAGACTATTAGCTGTGCTTACTCTCTATCAAGCTCTGACATTTAAAGGTAAGAGCTGCCTCTTCTCTTTCCACCCAGTAGGACTTTGCCATATCATACCACACTAGATAATACCAGCCTAAATCTGTACACGATATAGAAGTGTCATATTGTGATATCAGTCATATAGCAATGCCATGCATTTATCTTCTCAAGGACACACGACACAAGCCCAAAAATGTCTGAAAGTGAGAGCAGCATGTCAGCTGCTGCTGCTAATTAATACCTAAAGAGGGAGTCACTTTAACAGGAGGGAAGTGGTTTGGCTACCCCCAACAAAGCATAATACTTCGTAAAATGTGCAAGAACACGGTTCCTGTTAAGGTAGCAACAACAATCTTCCTTCATCTGTTGATATGCGAACAGCTGCTTATGTGCGACCCAAAATTAAACAAATAAAATGACTGAGCATCGCTGGAGCACTCACTAGTTACACTCCATATGGTGGATGTAAATCACAGATGCAGTTACATGGTGAAAAATGAGTTCTGTAAATAAAAAGCTATAGGCAACAGTATTAGGCCGTTATTTATGGTGGCCCTGAGAGGCCAAACGGACTGCAATTTAAGAAAACACCAGCAATTAAAAAAAATGCTGCAAAAGCACACAAAACACAACGGTATTAGGAAAAACGACAATGGAATTAGGAAAAAACAGATTTCCAAAAACACAAGGGGAGTCTTTCTGGGGAGACAATAATGCGACGGTCTAATTGCAGGAACCAAAATATGCTAAGAATTGCACTGGAAGACACTTAAAAGAAGTGGAGGATCTATTTTGTGTTTTGTGAGGAAAGAAAAGATGAGAGGTAAGTGTGTTAGCCTAACTATTAGCCTAAATATCCATCATCAGTATTATATGAATCATGATTAAAAAAAAAACGCCTACCATGTTTTGGGTTCCTCCAACTGGTCCGTCGGGTTATTGTCTCCCCAGAAACACTTCCCTTGTGTTTTTTCCTATTTCTGTTTTCGTTTTTCCTATTTCCGTTGTGTTTTGTGTGCTTTTGCAGCGTTTTTCTTATTGCTGGTGTTTTCTTAAGTTGCAGTCCGTTTGGCCTCTCAAGGCCTCTGTAGTTATTGTATAATTTCATTTAAAAGTCCCTGGGATAACATTCCCTAGGCTACTTTGTGCTTACATTTGACTTATGTTCTGTCACTACTACTTTATTGTAATGCTTCTTCTACTGTTGGCAACTTTTTTGTAATATCTTCATATATGTTACTGGAAATTTGCTTGAAATGTTATGATATCATTTTGAGGCTCTATTGCCCACTCCTACCATCCAGATTTACACAGTAGGTCAAACCTTCAGTTCACAAACTTCTTTAATGTGTAGACCAACTATTATTATAGTCTGGCAAAAAAAACATATTTTATACAAAACAATATGATTGCAAGTGTGTTCTTTATTCGACATCCTGTTTCTCTCAGATAAACTGAAACAATCCATACACAATAGGCGCAACAGATTCACGGTAAATTAGAAAAGCTAATCTAACCACTGTTGGAATCACACAGAGGCGCACACAGAGGCGCACACACCACACTGTATAAACCTGTTTTCAATTAGCTGCTTGAAGGACAGCACGAGGGCAGAGGTAATGTTGGATTAGCGTTTTCATGCTAGAGAGAGGAGTGAGACACACAGATATATTCCACCAAAACACTCCCATAGCAAGCCTGCAGAGCTAAAGTGAGCCTTTGATATGGACGTGATTTTTATAGACAGTTTGGTTTGTCGCAGAATGAGAAGCTCTGTCTACAAACTAATTAAAGGACCACATGTCACTGAACTCTGCTTTTAATTTAGAGGCTCAGACATTTACTTCAGACACTGAGCAACTTATAAAAACATAAATAAATAAAAACCTTTAGACCATTATATGTTACTGGTCACCTTTTTCCCTTACAACAATATAGATCCATCAAAGTTAAAAATTATAAAACTGAAAAAGGTAGTGTAATTGCCCCAACTTTTAAGTCCTTTTGTTATTCAAGATTTTAAAATTGTGATTTTTATTAAAGCTTTTCTCTCTTTAGGTTTTATGATTTTCTTGTAGAAACTGACTGGTGGCACTCGTAGGGATCATTTCATCATTTTGATCCACAAAACCCACAATTTTTATGTGTCTGCACACAGAGCCTGACAGAGCCCACCTCTGTAGACCACCTTTGTGAGATCCATCTCCAAACAGAGTTTTAGATTTTGTTGATAGCTACAGCGAAGAAAGCCTAGCTAGTCTGAACTTCATTTGTAGCATACTCTTCTGGCCTTTTGTGCAGCATTTTGGATTTCTTCCCTTAGGGTGGATTTTGAATGGGCTCTGTTATTTTGTTTTACTTTATCTCCCAACTAAAGGCGTGTTTTCAGTTTATTCCATTCCTCAAGTCCGCACTGAGTCCTCAGCCTGTAACTTATGACATACAGTCAGTGCACTTAAAAAGTTAGTCAGTCTACCAGCGCAGAGCAAGTCTACAAGACTGAACTTGGCTAAATAAAAAGTGTGTTAATCAAGAATATAACATTATCTGTCCATGTGAAAATGTCTGTTGTTGCCATCTATGTTGAGGGTGAGCAGAAACATGACCCAAATGCAGGGCGCGCACACAAAACAGTGTAATGTAAAATCTGACCTTTTGAGTCAGGAGACAAAGTCTATAAAAATAACCCAAACATAACAAAATTCAACAGCTTTAAATAGCAAAACAAATGCAAGGGAGACAGACACTCTGCTTGGGGATATATAAATATACATTGCTATACAAGAGGTAATTAGGGATGGTGAAAAAGCCTGTGGTAAAAGGATGCAGCTAAACCTAAGAAAATGACAAAGGAAGTAAAGTGAGATAAAAATCCCAACAGCTACCAAAATAAAACATGAAGTAAGCCACAACTGAACTAAGAAACAGAGACAAGACTGATGGAGGGACAGGAAGTGAACAGAGGGAAGAACTAAGAACTGGAGACTCAACAAAGAAAAAAGAAATCATAAAACATACTCAAAGCAAAATGAACTATGAACTCACAGAAAATTCAAAACCATGGCTCCATAACACAGGCACCATTACAGCCTAGTAAAGAAATCCCACTTGTTTTCACTGAATTCGTGTCTCCTTTTGTCCTGGACTTCCCATGGAACTGAAAAACAATCCTAATAAATATAAAACGTGGCAGCAGTCACCTCTTAGACTGCTGACCCAGCAAGAATTTTATGTCAGCTATGCCGGCAGACAGGCGGCTTCTTTTCTCTGTCTACCTACAACCGCTCCCTCCCTCTCTCAATTCATCTCTTGTTGTGCGACCCCTGACTAGAGACTTTACTGGAGATTTTAATAATTAAAATGAATTAAACCAATAATTCACTTTAATGCGCTGTTGTGAGTAATGTTCCTGAACAATGGGACACACGATTCTCATAAATCCCACTGATTCCTGCTGCAGCATTTGAGCACAGAAATGCTTTACAATCCCTGCTGTCAATCTACGTGTTTGTTGTCTCCCTCACTTTGCTGAAGAGCGCGAGCATGTTGGAGGAGAATTCTCATTTGGCCTGCATTCAATCATCTCCTATTGTAAGACCCAATGAAAGCTCCACTGATGCTAAAACATGAAGCTATGGCTCTGTTTTGTCCTGCAAGCAGCAAAGCAGATCAAATTCTCAGGCAAAGAAGAAATGCAGAGTTTGTCTACATCTCCCTGCAAACCCTTATGTCCCAGAATTAAGATTGTCAAAACATAGTGATGTTAAAATGTCACGTGCGACGGCTTATTATCGCTTGTGTCCTGCTTTAAACCTTCTCTTCATCATTCTGCTCTTTAAATCTAGTCTCTCTTCATTTCTTCATCTTTATGTCCAATTTTCATTTTCTTGATTATGTCTCCATTCAGCTCCTCCCCCCATCTCCTTCTCTAGCAGGCGTTAGTCTAAATGAGGGTGATTTATTATCGCGTTTCTCCTTTCCTACTGAAGCACCATTACTGCAGACGCCTCGCCAGAAACACACAGGCTCACTAGGATTTTACAATTCCCAGCGCACATACTAATTCATATACAGAATACAGAATGAGCTCATGTAAAGAAGTTCCTACACATCTACACAGAGCTTCAAAATACGCCGTTTGCACACAATGATGTGCAAGTATGCATGCTGGCTGACACACTCTTATAGCCCAAACCCTTTGCAGACACAACAAGGCACACTCACACACAAATATACTCAAAAATGTATCTAAATGCAAATTACAAAACAGACAAAAAGTAGCCTGAAGGGAATGTATGTGGTAAACACTTTTAAAGGATTTAAATTTTGGACAGCCAGGATTAGCATTACCAATTTAGCATCTGACCCAATGTCAAGTACGTTATAATCTTAAGCAATGTCCATATTTTCTTTCCTGAATTTTATGATAGTGGTAAAATAAAATGTGCATCTGAACCAAAATGTTTTTATAAGATTACAGGGATCTTTATCTCTGACCACCAAAATCTAATCTGTTCATGGTTGAGTCGAAGTGAACGTTTGTGAACAGTTTGTAGAATTTCCTTTGTTCAGGCAGCTTTCAAAGGACTGAGATGTGCATACACATGAATGGAGAAACAACAAACGTGACGCAGGCACATAAAAAGCAAAACACCTTCCTGCTTTCATGCTGGCTAAGTTGAAATCAAAGAAAATCTTTTAAGTGGAGCACGGTCAAAAAAGCAACATGAAACGATGAAACTATGAAATGATGTGTAAAATTGAAGTAGCGGATGAAAAAAGTGATGCAAACTGCCCTGAACACCATGTTTGAACAGTTTATTGAACATAAAGCTGGTGTATAAATGTACATATGATGTGAAATATCTGATTTTTTTTTCACAGTCTCACAATAGTGAAGAATTCTTCCAAAGACTCCTGGATCGTTATCCAGATCAACTCAAAAACATTAATGACTTCTTCTTTGACCCTGCGATAGACTGGCGACCTGTCCAGGGTTTACCCCGCCTCTCGCCCTAATACAGCTGGGATAGGCTCCAGCCCACCCTGATAAGGATGAGCAGAAGAGAATAGATGGCTGGACGGACTTCTAGGTTGAGCCAAGCCCCCACATGTGCTGGAATCTTCATGCATAACTTTCTGCACAATCCTGCTAACAGACAGACAAACCTAAACCTCATAACCTAAAAGAAAATTAACGCCTTTTTATTTTCTGAGAAAATGAAATTTAGCAAAAGAGAAACGCTCTTTCAAATCTGAACTCTTTGACTGTAATTCCCACACAGACATACTAGAATACATAAAAGCCTGCAAACCTAATTTATTCTGACCGGTAGAACATGATAACAAAACAATTCAAGAGAGTGTACAAAGTCATTTCCATCTATCACTCCATCTCTCTGTATCTGATTCTAGTCGTGGGTTGAATAAAAAAAATGTAAAAGCAGATGGGATAACAGCAAGATAGAAGAGCGGATGAATATGAAGCAGACAAAGTGTGAGAACGGCAGGAGAGATAATAGGGGCGAAGTAAGGGGAGAGTAAGTGTGAAAGAAAATGAATGAGAATGAAAGAGTGAAGAGGGACTGGGGGTGTATGACATAGAGTCCCCGGAGTCCTAATTATCACTGTATGAATTATTACATCTGTATAACACGTTCATGTTAACACACACACACACACACACCTCTGGATTTCCCCTGGAGTCTCAGCACCACTGCCTCTCTCCACACACCTCTAGACCACTGTTCACCTAAGGCGATTTCTCCCTCCTACCATCCTCCTTTTTTTGTGAAGTTGTGCTTCTTCTCTTCCTGTATCCTCCTAAAACATTTTCTTTTATCTCTATTTTCCACTTGAATCTTGAATCTTGCTTGGTGCTAACTTAATGCTTGATATCAACATGTTTTGCTTCCCTCTTGTCTCCTTAGTAAGGAGATGGCGGGGTGTGGTCTGTGGTGCCACTGCAGGGGAGACGGACGCACCTGAGTGGCATCGGCAACCACGCCTCGCCTGCTTAAACTGTGGGCTAACTCCTGTCATGATTGTTGTTGTTGGTGTTTGTGTGTTCGGCTGGTGGCTGAAAAGCTCCAGCCATGTGGAAACGACAACCGTTGATGAAAGCGAGTCAATAAAGATGCTGAAAAGCATGAACTTGTCATCGGGTCTGCCCTGGTTTGTTTACAGCTACCGTTTGTCTTTGCAAATATGGACTAAACAAATAAATATTCTTCTTATTTACAATCTCTTTGTTTGGGAATGGCAATGCTTTGAAAAACATAAAGTATAATGTTGTCATCTGAGATGCTGTGAGGCCAAATCACTCTAACCAACGTCAGATAAAATATGTGTGAGCTGGGTTCTTTGAGCTGCAGACAGTGAGAAAATCTAAACAGAAGTAGCCTCGATAGAGACACACGATAAACATGGATGTAAACACCAATGTGCCCCAGCAGTCCAGTTCATGTGATCATATCAGCTAGGACGCATCTCAAAACCAAGTGTGAATAGGGTCTCTGTGCTCGGGACAGACTGAGATAGGATCAACAAATATTCCAGAAACTGAGTGGTAAGGATTTTAAAGTATTTCTTATTTCTTTCTGAATTTCTTTTAACATCACACAGTGTGTTTGGTTCCTATCTCTCCTTCTCTCCTTAGCATGCATGTATCCCACTCAGGAGGCATGTGTCACAGCTGAAAAATGTCTTTTTAGAGCATATTGAGGCCTGACAGCAAAAATCTCTATAAAAAAGTAAATTTTTAACAGTATCTACATCCCAGTCATAACATTTTTTGCGTTTGCTAGACAGTCAGCCATATATTTATTATAATGGAGGAGAAAACTTTTAGTTTAAATTGTCCTTAGCTCTTTCTGAAGTACAAGAACAAACATTTCACGTAAGTTACGGATGTTAAGTCAAACATGCAAAATGACCAGTGTAAATGTACCGAACTCCTGCCTAATCTGTCAGACTCACATATAGAGACTAGTCATCTTGCCTGTCATCATTTGATCATATAATGATATAGTTCTGCTGTTTCCATGGTGATATTTGCAATGCACTTGTGGGAAGAATCGGTCCAGATAGTCCAAGATACACACACGCACAGACACATACGTTCCCACCGCCAAAATACACACATCTATAGGTGTTTTACCTGATATGGATAGAGTGTGACTCCTCCATTCGTTCTGTTCAGGTGCTGATGTGCCTGCAGAGCTGCCGTGCTCAGTACTGCTCCAGTCCCATTATTACTGCTGCTACCCCCATTATTTCCAGGGCTGTTTACTCCAGTCACTGGCTGCTGCTGCCCACCAGATGTCTTTCCTGAACTAGGGGACCCGTTTCTTCTGTCCACTCCACCTCCGAGGCCCAGAGAGCTGGGCTTGGACCCCAGTCTATGCCCTGCACCTTGAGATTGCGGGCTGCATGATCCATGGCTAGGGCTTGGTGTTGGGGTCTGGCTGGGAACCGGAGAAGGGGATTGAGAGGATGTGTGGGCAGGCTGAGAAGCAGCAGCAGCAGCTGAGGGGGAGGAAGAGGAAGGGAGAAAAAGAGGCCATTCACGTGACAGAGGCCCTCCTGGTGCTCCTGATGACGGACCCGGAGGTGCTTGAGACCCATATCGTCCACTCAGGGCTGGAGGGGAAGAGGCTGGAGATAAATCCCACTGGTCGAGAGTCAGAACCATCCGCACAGCTTCCTGTTTGAGCTGAGTAAGGTGGGTGGCGCAGACATCGCATCGACTGTCACGCTCGTTCCACGCCCGGCGAGAACTGTTGGGCACCTGAAGTTTATCGTGGAGAAGGAGCGAGAATGAGGGATCCTGGAAGGAGGGAGAGAAAAACAAAAGGAAACATTTAGACTCATGACTGAAGGTTTGAATGAAAGAAAAATGAACAAGAGCAGCTGGGAGTGAGATATGTTAAGAAAACCTTTAAGATAACGAAGGATAAAACAGGAGGAAATCATAGCCATGTTGAACAAATCTTTACTATGAATATTTATAGAAAAACCAAGAAGCATGTTATTCAGCCTCAGGGAAGGAGTGTAGTAAGACAGACACACCAAGTGAACAAACAAGTACACACAAAAACACAGACAGACACACACTATGTCCTCAGGGTCTAAAGGATAAAAGTATGACAGAAGCTAGCAGCAAAAAGTTGTCTCATACAGGAATGAAAGCAACTGACCTTATACGATCCCCCCCCCCCCCCTTTTTCTTTCTTTTACTGAATTTTGCTAGTTCAGTCTGATGTGTATGTTGTAAGTGAAATGCATAATGTGACTTTGCACCTTTGAATCATCTGTTAGCATATTTGCTTAATAAACAAGCAGCCACTTATTATTACATAAAGTTAGGTGTTTGATTATTAATTTCTATCAATTAGGAATAACTTAATTTATTGCTAAATTTTAAAAACAACCACTTTTCTATTCATTAAGGTTTAGTTAACCATCAGTTTTAGCAATGAGAAATTTTCCATAAAAACCAATAAAAAATAAAATTGTGAGTGTTTCTTTTATATTTATGTAAGTAAGTAAGTAAAATTTATTTATATAGCGCTTTTCACAGATAAAAATCACAAAGTGCTTTACAACACAGGAAATGGGAATATAAAAACAATATACCAGTAAATAAAACAATGTAAAACAATAAAACTATAAAAACAGCATAAGAAGAAATTAATCAAATGCTTTTCTAAATAAAAATGTCTTCAGCTGTTTCTTAAAAGAATCAATGGAGTCCGTGCAGCGAAGAGACAGTGGGAGAGAATTCCACAACCGTGGTGCCACAGTCTGAAAGGCCCGATCACCACGAGTCTCATAATAGAGTTTAAAAGTATCTGAATGAATGTATTTATTGCACACTAGATGGAATAGCATTTAAATTAATACAATTTCAAACAAATAAAACCCACTTGATATTTTTTTTTTCACGCCACCAGCTCTTTACCTTCTTTTTTTTAGACATATTTTATCTGTTTTATGCCATATAATAATAATAATAATAATAATAATAAACTTTATTTATAAAGCACACTAAAAAACCAAGGGTATACCAAGGTGCTTGACAAAAATAAAATAGGAAAAGGGAGATGGGAGGGAAAAGAGAAAGGACCTGGCACGTATCAATTATAAAAACCTTGACAATCATAAGATATAAAAGTAGTTCACAAGCATAACGGATAAAAATGTACAACGCACACCAAGTGTTAACTAGGTGGAAAGGCAAGATTAAACAAATAAGTCTTCAGCCGTGATTTAAACAGTGGCATAGAGTCAGACGTCCGGATAGCAACAGGAAGGTTGTTCCATAAGACCGGGGCAGCTACAGCAAACGCACGGTTACCACGAGACTTCAGCCGAGAACGAGGTTGCTCCAGAAGAATTTGGGTAGCAGATCTAAGTGCTCTGACAGGAGTGTGTAACCTGAGAAGCTCATTGAGGTAGCTCGGCGCCAAGTTATTAATGGTTTTGTAGGTGAAAAGTAATATTTTAAATTGAATACGGTATTTAATTGGAAGCCAGTGCAAGCCAGCAAGAACAGGAGTGATGGAAGAAAACTTCCTGCTACCTGTCAAAAGGCGTGCCGCCGCATTCTGGACAGTCTGCAATCTAACGAGAAGGGTGGAGGAAAGGCCAATGTAAAGAGTTGCAGTAGTCCAACCTGGAAGTCACAAATGCGTGAATGAGTTTTTCCAGGTCAATGTGCGGAATATAGCACTTAGCCTTAGAAATGAGGCGCAGCTGATTAAAACTAGACCTCACAACAGCAGACACTTGCTTGTCAAATTTAAGCGAGCTATCCAGTAGTATGCCCAAATTACTGGCATAATCAGAAGGAGAGCTAGCAAAAGGCATCAGAGCAGCACACAGTTGGTCGCGGGGGATTTTACTATCAAACACCACGATCTCCGTTTTCTTTTCGTTCAGGACAAGAGAATTACTCTTGAACCAACCTTTAACCTCACGCATGCATTCACGAAAATAGTGAAAAGACATAGCAAGATCGTCAGTAATCTCAAAATAAATCTGTATATCATCAGCATAGCAATGAAAGGCAATATTATACTTCTCAAAAATTGCCCCAAGAGGGAGCAGATATAGCGAAAAGAGAATAGGGCCTAATACAGATCCTTGAGGCACACCACAGCGTACAGGTACCGAGGAAGATGAGAAGTTGCCCAAATTAACCGAAAAAGACCTGTCAGCAAGATAAGATTTAAACCAGTTGAGGGCAGTGCCTCTTATACCCAC
The DNA here is from genome assembly GCF_051167445.1 of Perissodus microlepis. Lineage (NCBI taxonomy): Eukaryota > Metazoa > Chordata > Actinopteri > Cichliformes > Cichlidae > Perissodus > Perissodus microlepis. Next base: position 14,488,584 of record NC_140461.1, on the reverse strand, counting down.
AGTATGCTCAAGTCTTAGTAGAAGAATGTTATGATCGACCATATCAAAAGCAGAGGAAAGGTCCAATAAGACCAGGACCACAGAGCGTCCAGAGTCAGTGCTTACAAATAGGTCATTGAGAACTCTAAGCAAGGCCGTTTCAGTGCTGTGCCGTGGCTTAAAGGCAGACTGAAATTTTTCTGCAATGTTGTTTGCGTCTAAGTACGCCTGAAGCTGAGAGAGAACTAGTCGCTCCAGGATCTTGGACAGAAACGGAAGCTTAGAGATCGGTCGATAGTTCAAAAGATCATAACAATCAAGATTCTTCTTTTTCAGAATAGGCTGGACTACAGCATGCTTAAAGGCCAGTGGGACAGATCCAGAGAGTAGAGAAAAATTCATTAAGAATAAAATGCTCGGTCCAATTACATCAAAGCAGCCCTTAACAATGCGTGATGGGAGAATATCAAACACAGCATTGGTGTTTTTCAGTTGATCAACCAGCTGCTTCAGAGTCGAAAGCGACACGGGCTCAAATTGATGAAAAGTTGAATTACACTCAGAGGAAAAGACAGGATAAGAGGCAGACGAAGAGGAAAGCTTAAGGGATGAAACCTTATCTAAAAAAAGAATTTGAAAACGCTCACAAAGAGCTTGTGAATACAGTAAAGGCATATCAGGACAGGGATTAACAACAGAATTAAAAATTTTAAATAGCATACGGGGGTTGTGACCATTAGCCACAATGACTTTGGAAAGAAAAGATGCCTTAGCCATTCTAGCAGCAGTTTGAAACTGTGAGCGGCTGGTCCGTAACATATCATAAGAAACCTGAAGTTTATCTTTTTTCCACCTCCTCTCATCACGGCGACAGACACGTCGTAAGGCACGTGTAGTATCATTTAGCCAGCAATGAGAGTAGGTTCTAGGGCGCTTCATTTTGATGGGAGCAACAGAATCAAGAATAAAAGAACAAACAGATAACAGGATATTAGCACAACCATCAACTGAACAGAGAGAACAGTCATCAGGTACAGCCAAATCAGAGGTAGATGAGAATAATGATAGCAAAGTATCAGCATAACCATCAGATGAGCGAACTGAGCAGCAGTCAGGAATTATAGGCGCCAAATCTAAAAAAGATACAGCAAACTTTGACACAGCTTCAGAGCTGAGTATGCGTAGCGGACGAGAAAGAGCTCCAGGCTGCAGTCCAGCGGCAGATGAGCCAATATCAAAGGAAATTAGAAAATGATCTGAAATCCCAGCGTCATTTATATCCTTAATACAAATATCCAGGCCATACGTAAAGACCAAGTCCAAAATATGGCCTTTAACGTGGGTTGGTTCATTTACCCTTTGAAGGAGGTTAAAAGAGTCCATTAAAGCAAGAAAGTCTTTAGCAAGCAGGTCATCTTTACAACAGATGTGTATGTTAAAATCACCAAGAATAAGAACAGAATCATATTTAAAAAGAACGGAACCCAAGAAGTCGGCAAAGTCCGAGATAAAACACTTGTTATATTTGGGCGGTCGATAGACCAACACACACAAAGTGGTCGTGGAAGCAGTCATCTCCAATAACTGGACTTCAAAACTAGCAAAGTTAGGTGAGGAAAGTTGCCGAACATTATATACGTTTTTAAAAACCGAGGCTAAACCACCTCCCCTACCAGAAAGCCTCGGTGAACTAAAAAAGGCACAGTCCAAAGGAAGAAGTTCAGAGAAAGGAATGAGCTCACCAGGGCGAATCCAGGTTTCTGTAAGGAATAAAACATCAAGGCCACTAGTAGAGAATAAGTCATTTAAAACAAAGGTCTTATTTACCAACGACCTGACATTAAGCAGTGCCATCCGTGGCCAGGGTACTAAGTCACCTCTAGAAGCACGAGGCAGAGTGCATAGATTGCTTCGACAAACTCCCCGTCGGCGCGATGTTATCCAAATCCGAGTAGGAAAGCGTGTCGCAGAGCGGGCAGATGCTTGGTGATCAGCCGGGTAAATCCAGCGACAAGTAAGCAGTTTAGCGCCCGGGCAATCCAGGGAGGAGGGAAAAAATGATGGCGTGTCCAGATTAACATGTACATGGTCCGTAATTCTGGCTCTGAGAAAGGCCCTGAGACGGACGCGACGGCCACTCCGTCTTCCCCGCTTCCTGTAGCGTTTCTTGTGGAGACTAGGAAGCGGTAGGTAGGAGAAGCCGCAGGACGAATCCAGTTGTGGTAAGTTAGCGCTGCCCACACTCCAGCAGGGGTCGGCCCGAAACGAATGAAAAGAACGAAGATTTAAAAGTGTTTGCCTGTCATATGTAATCAGTCCACAACCACTAGATAAACATAAGACTAGAAAAATAAAGATAAAAAACACAGTGCCGAGGTCCGTAAGGGAAAAAGGGAGGGTAAAAAGCGGCGAGACGGACGGCAAGCCAAGTACACCGGCGCCATCTTACACATAGGCCTGAAGATATAATGGATAAACCATAACATTAAATGGTAATTGTCTAGAGATATATGGAAGACTTGTATACAGATTGTATCTATACATCATATACATTAAAAAAGTAAGCACACCATGGGAAGATCAACACATCAATCTTTGGTCATTTAGCAGCAGACCGGCAGAAAATAACTATATTTCCTGAATCAAATACTCAAAACTCCAATCAGTAAACATGCTGTTGAAAAAGGCAAACTATACTGTATATGTATGCAAAGCATATTCACTTTTGACACTACACTTCTTACTGTACCTTTTCATTAAGTATTTCATTAAGAGGGCACACTAGATGTTAGTAGATTCTGTAGGCAAAAACATACATGCACATAGCTTAACACCACACAGTTGGGGTGTAGGGGTGTCCACACAGGAAGAGATTCACTTGTCACACTTAAGTCCATTGGCATGAAACTTTTAAGTCACTGGATGTCACTCACTATACAGTGTATCTGGTTACTACAAATCACTTCCTGTTGGGATACCATTTAAGTGTGCTCCTCCAAAGATAGTCCTCTTAACACCTCTATACTAAAGTAGCTTCTATAGAAAAACAGTGCTCTTTTTCTATATACTTTGTTTAACCTGTTCACCCAAACAAAAAGCCTTACTTTTAACATTGTGATTGATATGATTCTGTAATAAGTATACAGATAAATAGATAAATCAGCTCTTTAGGTAAGTTAACCTGACACAGACACCACATTTGAAAAATGTCAGCATTAAAGGCATTGAGGTGTAAAAACAGTGTGTTATGCCTTTTTTGGTTAGAAAAAAATGTGAAGAAAAAGAGACTCATACTATAGGTTGAGTCAATACTTTATTTATATTGCGCACGATGTAAACCAACGGTTAAACATGAGCAATGGAAGAAAAAACCAAAGTAACACGGGTCAGTTTGTTTATTTTTCTCTTTTATATCCTTTATATCTCTCTTTTTAAACTTTTTTCCGGTTACTCTTTGTGGATGCGTGTGTGAGAACAATTATTGTGTGCAGAATCACGATATTCATCCAATCTCTGTGGACTTATCTGTGCCTTTGTGAATAGATATTTATATATTAAAAGGTGCGTGTTGAGCCTGTATATGTTTTTCCAGACTAATTGGAACCACTTGGATAGAGCAAAGCCACTTTAAATCTCCTGCCATGACTCTTTGGACTCAATATCAAAGTTAACAAGCACACGCACACCCTGATACAGATCTGCATCTAAACCTCATTTGACTCTGGTGAATTTTTTTTTTTTTTTTAGGTTTTCCATAAAGCATTAAGGTCTTTATCTTGCAAAGGTCATTAAATAGAAATGGCTTTTCCTCATAAAATTTAGCTTTGCTTAGGACCCTTGAGACTGATGGTAGGATTCAAATGACTGTGATTTTGTGAGCTTATTATTCACCCAAATGCAGGTGTGGTGTGCATGTCTGCTTCAGAGCTCTGTAATTCAATTAAACACCTGTGGTAGATGGTGCTACAAAGTGCAACCTTCCTGCTTTCAACTAGCCCACCTCTTGTGTAACAGGATGCGCATCCTCGTTCCCTTTTCTGCCTAAGTGATAGTTACAGACTGAGTGCATGGTTAAATGTAAAAACCATCTCATGGCATTTTAACTTAGAAAAGATTGAATAAGAACCGAGAGCATCACTTCTCTGCTATTTTATGTGCCTCTGGATGTACTCTACCATGCACCCTAACATGAATCTTTTCTAAAGGATGCTATTACCAAGCACTGCAGTATCTCAGAGCCATTGCTTTCAAATCTTGTTTTTGGTAAAGATTCATACAGCTGTTTAAATAACCCAAGACACAGTAATGTATGCGCAAACACTTCAGTCTCAACAGTTGGGACTTTTGTCTGAACATCACAGTACATCATGCCAAGAAGATGTGTATGCACAGTATTTACCAAAGAGATGAGGGGGCACTCTTTGTTTACTGAAGTTTAATCAATACATGAGTTGTGGAGATGCAGAATTTCTATGTCCATGTGTATATGTGCATCCAATCAATATTCATGCGATGGATATCTCTTAGCAGATTTAGACATTAAGATTGAGACAGATTATTGACAGAGAAGATATAAAAACATGCAGAACAACCCTTCTGGATCTATCAAGCCGCTCAATATATCATACTCGTGTTATTAACAGTTAATGGGCTGTTTATCACATTACTGACAAATAATACTGCTTTAACACAAAGGCTTCCCAACTGTATATCTGTGTGTGTGTGTGGTCAGCTTCTTTGGTGGCTCTTATTATGCTAATAACATAATAGGAGCCTATTAGAAAATGGGAAAAAAAAACAGTAAATGTAACATCCTGTCTGCCACACCTAATAAGACTCTCTCAATGACAAGCTTGTAGCTTTACAATCAATACACTGTATGTATGTATGTGTGTGTGTGTGTGTGTTCATTTTAAAGTAAAACGTACCCTCTCAATGTGAGAACTGCCTGCTTGACTATGTCAACAAACCACTAGACCACAAGATACACACACACGCGCGGCATGAGTTCAAATCCTGCTGAGTATGTAAGCGTGTGCATGTGTGTTTATGGATAAAGAGTAACTTGTTCTTGTAAAAACTAAGCAGCATAATGAACAGAACATTCTGTTAAACATACACATACCCACACATGCAGTAATAGTATTATACAAACATACTCCTGCCTGACGTGAGACAATAATAGCACACTTCAAGTGGCAATAAATCGACTACTGGAGTGAGACTGTAAGGAGAAAGTTGAGGTGAAGCTTAACAGTAAATACAACTTCTTCTTGTTAGCTGCTTCCTATAGGGATTGCCACAGTATCCTCTTCCATCACATAAACCCTCTGCGTGTCCTCCTTCACTACATCCATGAATCCTCTCTGTGGTCTTCCTCTTTTCCTCCTGCCTGGCAGCTCCATATTCAACATCCTTTGCCTGGTATATATGCGCCAAATCAAACATGTAAATCATCAATGAGATTTATAAATACAGGTTGACAGTTTTAATTTTCCTTTTCTTTGCATGGGAAGTGCTTTGACTGAAGGGGGAAAGCATTAATAATGATTAATAGTCATAAAAATGATAACATTAGGTATTCTTAATGTAGTGGCTTATGGTTTCAAATTACATTACTTTTATTAATGCTTATGTAGGAACCCTAAATTCTCCCTGTGCAGCTCAAATTTTCACTCTAGACAGAGTCTATTTCTCTTCATCCTTGAGATCATCACCAAAAGGACTTTTTGGTAAATGGAAGAAGACTGCTGTACTCTCAAACTTATTGTAGATGTCCAAGAAAAGTGTAATGCCATGTCAATGTCAAATAGCGTTGGCCACTGAATTAGTCAGCACAAAGCAATAAAAGAAGACAAAGAATGACAAACTCAAAATGAATAGGAGAGAATTATCGAGCATTTAAACACATTTAAGTAAAAACATGCGTGAAATGGGATAGGGATGACTCTAGAATGGAAATTCTCATTTCTTATATATGTTATAAGTAATATCTTCCCATTACAGCCTTTACATAAACATTCTAATTATTGTGATCAGACCAGACTGTTCATGTTAGTTATAAAATATGATTGAGGGAGACAGATAAAATAAACCACTGTGAACAAATTGTGAAGCATTCTTCTCATCGGTGCCAAAACAATAACCCCGCTTTGCGCTTTTCCTGTTTGTACTGAGTTGGAAAAGTCCTATCTTTGCCAAAAATTGGCAAAAAGGGAACATTTAATCTCTTTTGGCATCTTTTGACCCTTCTCTATCACCCTGTCACACATGCACACACTTAACTGTGAGAGCACAGCAGACAGGCGACTAAAGCAGCATTAAAGTGGACACGGTGTATGGTCCTTGAGATGAGGGTCTTGTTGTTCCCAATTAGCTAAGATTTGAGAAGCAGCCAAGCTGCCTGACTGAAAAAAAGGAGAGCTGTGGTTTCTGAGGGGAAAGATGGGGAGGGGGGATGAAAAAACAGGCAGCTTTTGCAAACGCTGACCATGAACACAACACCTTGTACACACAAAATGCAAATGTACTTTCTGTGCCTGCTCGATGACCCCATTTCTGCAATTTTTCCCCTACTAATACTTCATTTGTTATATTCAGCTCATCTTTCATTAGAACAGCATAACTTTGAGCTGAGTTAAGTATCTTACCAGACAAGGTAGGCTCTATTCATAGGAAATTTTGAATTCCACCAATATGAAACACTCTGCAGATTAACAGAGATTTTTAGTGTTTTGCACAGTTTGATAATAACTTCTCGCTGTGAACTGTCATATTCTCTGCTCTCCTCACTTCCCCTCCTTCTTTCATCACACCTATTCATCTCCTCAACCCATCTCTTCACCTCTGACTTCATCAGTATTCTGTGAGTGACTCAATCACTCGCAGCATCACAGATAGTCTATATGTGTGTGCGAGTGTGATTCATTTCCTCCTACATGGGAGACAAACGCATCCTCGGCTCTACGCTGCAAAGATGGAGTGACAGAATAAGGGAAAAGCAGAGAGAGATGGCGATTGAGTCCAACGTAACTGAAAAGTGACCTCAGCAACTCTTAGTGGCTGACAGTCAGTGTGTTTGACTGTGTGCGTTTGTATGTGTGTGTGTGGGTGGATGAGTGCAGACTGGACACAGAAGGATGCTATTACTGAGATTTGATGAAAAGAGACAGCTCGCCCTCACTGTTTGTGTGTGTGTGTGTGTCTGTGAGTGTGCAGGAGGTAAAGGATTCAGGAAAATAGGCTGTCAAGCTCAACAAGACACATCCCTTTCATAAGCACACACACACACACACACAAATACATGGAAAAAAATACTCTTTCCACCACTGACTATGAGACAACACTTTGACCCACCTCCTTTACTGTATTCCTATTTTCTGTCTGTAACTGATTCCACTTCTTCTATATTTAGCATCAGTTCATAGCATCCTATCACATTCAAAACTAAGAAAACAGAAAAGGTGGGAAGAGAAGACAGAAAGAAAACTGACTGACGTGTATTATATGTGTAGTCTTCATTGTTGTTTGCCAGTTTATTCTGGAGAATGTATGTAATCAGTTCCATATGAGTGACAAAGCAGAATAAATCTTTCCTTCCCATGCCTTCACTCATCCCTCTGCTCATCCATTTCTCCACTATTTGCTCCTGTATTTACCCTATCACAGACACACAGGCACTTCTCAGCAGGTCTGGAATCAGTGAATTCATGCAGAAGGGATGCAGACGGTCTCTTGCACCTGCTCTGACAACACATTATATAAGCTCATATACTTCTATGTAAGCACACACACAAATAATGTAAACTAGCAAAGACATGGAGCTGATAAGAGACTGATAAAAATATTATAAATTTCAACTCTGTTGGCAGCCCATGATCGCAGTTATGATGGAAACTGTGTGCATGTGTGTGAATGATTGAGTCTGACGTCTTCGCAGGATGAAGGTCAATAACACACAGGTTATAAATGACATCACACACATCAAACCCATGGATAGGCACATATACGGTATATTTACCCAATGTTGCAGTGACCAAGGTCAAGCACAGGTCTCACACACCATTACGTCTAAAACATATACCATCTTTTTTCTCTCTTGTACACATACAGACACTCTCCAGACACTTGTTCAACTACTCATTAATGCAAGTATGTAAACAGGCAGTAACATGGTGGGAACTTACTGCATTTAGGCAGATTAGGTAAGTATGAACTGCTGAAGTTCAAACTGAGCATCCTAATGGGGAAGAAAGGTTATTTGAGTGACTTTGAATGTGCTAGATGGGCTGGGCTGAGTATTTCAGAAACTGCTGATCCTCCGAGTGGGTTTCTGCACAACCGTGTCTGGGCTTTACAGAAAACGGTCCAATAAAGAGACAATATCCAGCGAGTGGCAGTCTCTGAGGACTGTTTCCAGCACCTTGTTGAATCTATGCTAGAAGAATTAAGGCAGTCCTGAAGGTAAAGAAGGTAAAAAGGTAAAGTATACCTTAAAAAAGTGTGCACTGTGTATGTTTGTGTTACATACACAAAGGTATCACACTCCAAAATTATACAGTTGAATAGTAGTTCAAATTCATAGCTTCACTGTAAGGAGAAAAAAAATAATTTATAAAAACAACAACAAAGAAGCTGAACCAAAGCTGCTGAAACTGTAGTTTTTACCTAACTTATACCAAGAAACATTAAAGAATCAATCAGTGGTCAATGTAAATGTCAGTGTGGATCATTATCATGGACCAAAACGCAAGATACAAAACATACAAGTGGAAGAAAATCCCCAAATTTCAGAAATATCAAGTGGGGACAGGAGAAAAAGACAACTTCCAAAAAGCAAATTAAATCCAAATTTAAGGGAACCAAACAAGACAGAAGTGAAAACCAAACAAACCAACAAACAAAAACAAAGAGGAGTGGAAGTCCATTTGAGAAAATCACTGCGAAAATCACTGGAAATGACTGAAAACCAGAACTTAAACAGATAATGGAACACAAGGCAAAGTAAAAAAAGAAAAAGTAACGGATAGAAAATGATAGAAACAGAAATTCTAAATCAAGACAAAAAAAATATTATTAATGTCAATAATTAATTTAACTATATGTGATATTGGATTGTATTAATCCTAAAAAAAATATACCGCTTAAACGATTATGACACCACTGAGACTTAACTATAAATGTGAGAAGAAAATACACGGGTAAAGTAACAAGAATATTTGTGCAGGGAATACTTCATGATGACAAATAGAGCCTGCGTAAAGAATCCATAAAAAACCACACCAACAATTCAGTGCAGATAGATAAAAACGTTGAAATGCACTACACTTAATAAAAGCTACATTAACTCCTTGTGTTTAAAAGCTACCTAAGTGGAAGATTAGTGTTTTTGTTGCACACATCAGAAATAACCCTTAGCAGAAGCTCTTCTTTAATAGCATGTTCGCAAGTGCCAGAATATTAAGCAAACCAACCGCTGCCTGCACAGACTTTTCTCTTTCTTTGTTTCCCCTCTGTGACAAATAACTAAAGAACCCCGGAAGGTTTCCTCTTTCTCGCTCATTTATTACCTCCAGCCCCTCTCTTTCCCTCTCTGAAGTATGTCTCCTTTAATCACCTTTTTAATTGGTCATTCCCTCATATGATCCAATAATGGTAGTAGGAGTTAGATTGGTTAGGACATAACTGTGACCTATTACACTAACACACAAATGCGTACCAGCACATGTGCATAAATCCTGTGAAGCATTCATTTAAATGAACAGACACACAGTTTGCCTGCACACATTTACACACTCGCTTGTGATGTTGACACATGTTAATAACAAAGAGAAATGCATTAGAAAGTTTGTGTTGTCACAGCAGTGTGAAAATTAATTAGCATAAGCATGTGCCTACATACTTCTGGTGTAAATTACTTGCTGCAATATTTTCTTTGATACTTTCGGGGTATTCTTGTTCATTTTTTTATGTGGATGTTTGTGCTGCCCGACTTTTGATTGTATAATGTTAGGGCTTCAAGGCTTCTTACTGTATGACTGACAATTTATACAGTGTTCAATGTCATAAAACATATTCCAGAAGAGTAAAAACTGCAGTGGAAACATAACTTTCAGAGGAAGTAAACACTTTGTAAAACCTTATGTCATGCCAAACTTTCTAAGCAGGTCTTAACAGAATTTCCTCGCAATCCTACACATCCAGTTTTTATGTCTTGGTGACATAAAAAATAGTATGTATTAATTTAAAAGATACTTCAAAATAACAGTCCAAAGAAATGCCCAGGTGCATTTAAAGATGGCTGTAGAGTGCCACGACGTGCTTCTAGAACAATCAACCAACCAATCAAAATTTTAAAACATGCATAAAACATCAAATCAAGTTGATGATACAACATGAAATTTAATTTCTGCGCATTTTTCAGTGGAGCACGTGTATATCAGCGTCACCGCCATCATTAGCCCTTTAGTTAAGCCAGACTTGCCGTGAGTAGCCCGTCTCTGAGAGAAAGAAAGCAGGGTGGGTTCATTCAAAGAGGACAAGCTTTTGATGCTTTTATCTGTTTGTCTTTATGGATGTTTCGTTGAAATCTTACTTTCCTTTGAAATGTTGTGGGCAAACAACTCTCATGAGACAGACCATGTTGATGACACATTTGTGTCCGCAGCCAGCCATTCATGCAGTCACTCTTCGGGATTGACAACCATAATTAATTGGCTGTGCTCATCAGTTACAAAGTTGTTTTTTTCTTCACCCACAAACATATAATGTCCCAAAATAGCCTTGCTTGACCTGCGTGTGTGTGTGTGTATGTGTGTGTAATGTCAATCAAAGAGGATGTAAAATACTGGAAACAGATGCTAGAGACAGATGAGATCTCTTTCTTTGTCTGTGTCCTTCTCACACGCAAACAGGACAAGTGTTCATGTGAATTAGAAAAGACTTTTTACATTTTTGCTTCATCAATATTTCAGCCCGTCTATCTGTACATCCACTGTTTGTTATGCATGCTGCCTTCTCATTAACAGCCCGAGCTACAGATCTTGTCCCGGCCTGTACAGAGTTAAATTTACAGTCGGGTTCCCTGCTAGTGTAAATGAGCTAGCTGGCTGGAAGACAGCCTAGTTTTTTTATTAGCTGCCCATCCACAACAGTGCCCAGTGCTATAAATGAAATAGCTGTTTAAATTGCTGCCTCTTTTTTTAATGTGAAAGTTACTCGCTGGTGCCTGTTTTTAAATTATCTGGCTATCGATGGTGCTTCCTGACTGTAAATGAACTGCATATAAACTCTGCAGTCTGTTTTTTGTAAATTAGTCCACCATCTCCACTGTAAATGAGGTATATGCAAAAATAATCTTCTTCACTGTGCTAGCTAGCTACCAATTAGCTAGTTGTCTGCACCTGAATATAGATGAGGGAACATGGCTAGTTAATTTAGGTGAGAATGTATTCTATGTGAATGCCTGTTTCACATTGGATATCTGCAAGCAAGGCAAAATTTCACACCCCGCTCTGTTCACATCAGAAAGAAAGAAACGATTAAACAAACAGAGAACAGGTGTAAACATTGTGGCACACCTCTAGTAGATCTACCACAGCAATGGTGCTCTGTGATAGCTTTGGTCTCCAAACATCTATGTATGGGATGCTCTAAAATAAGCCATCAACCATCAGCCCCAAAAGGATGCCAGGGACGACAGAATTTCCACTTCAATGGGTCAATGCTGTTAGGCAACACAAGGGGATACGTGTACAGCAGCATGAAGGATGTTTTATTGTTGTGACTGATTGGAACTCATCAGAGCTTGACAATAAAATGCCAGGTCTTCACTATGCCTGGTGAGAAATCTCTGATTTTACATTATATTTCTAATATGCTCCATATTAAGATCAAAAGGATCCAAGCCTTATGACGTGCACTACATAGAGACTGCACAACTATACTTTTTTCCAGCTTCAGTCACTAAGAATATAGGACATTTAAAGGATGTGCTTATGCTTCAGGAGCCACACAGCAAATCCTTTTCTGTCTTTTCTCTGTTCTGTTTTCACCCTTTCCAGGCATGGGGTTACACCTTGTCTTGATTAGTTGTAAAAATGTGTCTGACTGAGCACAAAATAAAGTATTCGCTCATAATTGTTTATTCTCCTCTTTTTGTCCTCCACCTAGTTTTTAACTGTCTTTCCCCAAGCTCTTCATCCCATCCTCTTGCTGCCTCTCTTTCCTTTCCCCTCTCTTCTGAATCCCTTTCTTTTGCCCCCTCTCTCTCTCTGTGACAGTGATAAATTGCCCGTCGGGTTGGGTAATCCATCTTGCCGTATCCCACACGTGAATACACACTCTCCGACGCCCTCTCACTCCTCCTCTGCTCCCCTCTTTTCCTCCACTTTTCCTATCCATCCGTTCTTTCCCCCCTAGTATCCTTTCATTCCAAGGTTAGTGAAGCACCGGAGGAGCTGAAGGTAAAGATCTGCCCAATAACCTCCATTTATACCTTTACACAGTATGTGCACACACATGAGAAAAACAGGTAAACAGATGTGTTTCGCAGGCAAATGATACAATATATAAAGTCACATCACCAGTGGATGGCATGAGTTTTCCTCTCTAATAGTGTGGCAGAAAGGCAGTATATCAAGTCATATATTATGAACAACAAAGACTTTAATTACTATCCTTTTTTAAATAAAAAAAAATCGCACATGTTGAGTGTTAGAAGTGTGATTAGCAGGTCTTCAGTCAGTATTGTCAATTTTTAGTTACAGAGCTCCAGACTATCACTCAGCTGCCCCTAATTTCAGACGAAGTAAAGTAATGATAACTAGGGTGTCCTGGTGACCTGATAGTGAGTTCATATGTACCATTTAGCCCAGTTGCAACGTCTTTGGTTTCATGTCATTCATGTCAACCCCTCCCTTTTACCCTCTATTTTTGGTGTTCCTCCTCTACAAAAACAGCACAAAAAAGGCCAAATGGAAAATTGCCTACATGACTAATAGTCTGCAGCTGTGTAAGTAGCTCTGTTAAGTTCTTATTAGACACAAGGAATTAAGAGAAACACTAATATCAGGATGAATAAAAATAGACTGATTTTAAGAACCATTTTCAGTTTTTTTCTTTCTTTAGCACAATATATTAGCTCTGAATATAAAGCACATCTAAGGATGTTGTTACAATTTGCAAAGGACTGACACATATGCAGGTTTGACAATCACCTAAGCTGGAGGTTCATGTGTCTGTACTATAATTTTCTGAAACTGATAATCCAACATTAATATGTCTCACTGTCTCTGCTTCTCTTGTATTAATTAACTATTAAACAACTATCTTTGGCACTCTTCAACAACACTGCGAACATCTCCCTGGAGAGGCAGTTTTTGTAGATCTGTTTTCCCTGAGCTGGATATATCCTACAAACTACAAATGATTTTGAGAACACATAAACCAGCTGCTTTACAGGTTACCCTCTGCAGGCATGGGCAATACCTCTATATACCGGTGAAGACATTTCATTGTGGAAAATATATCTAACTAGTGATTATATATTTCACTCAGGACCAACTCATTTGTTAAAATATTTCTGTTTAACAATACGGAAAAACAAGAACACATTTTAAACAGCTAAAATTGTTAGAAATGTTTTTGGTAGAAAAAGCTAACTGCACTTTGAACAACAAATAATGCAGAAAGATTAAGCCAGTTTGTTAGTTTACTCAGCTTTATAATCATATATATCATATATATCAATCAGCCTGCTAACGCTATTTAATATGCCAAGATTCACGAAAGTCAACTGAGTGTGCTTGCTCTTCTCCAGGCTTCATGCTCGCACAGTAGCACTCATTCATACACTTCTGCAAAGCAAAGCACAGTGCTACACTGTTGCCCAGCGAGGTCCTCAAAGGGAACAGCTGGGGCTGGAGAGCTTTGCTCAAGAGCACAGTTGTTACTGAGAGTGGGAAGACTTCATCCGCATTTCACAAGGTCACCAAACCTGAATTCGTAATGACAACCATTCAGTCACAAGGCTGTAATATGAACAGCTGAACTACTCTTGCCCAACCAGATATGATCAATCAGAGATGAAACAAGGAGTAAAATAAGAACTGGAGAGATATGTGAAGGTAAAGATTAAAAAGGGAGAACCCTGCTTTTCTATGGCAGCCCTGTCCCTTTTTCTGACAATGTGTGTAGGTAGACGTACAGTCAATAGCAGATAACAGTAAACAACAACAACAACCAGAACAACCTCTCTAAACCGAGCCCACAGCCTCCATCTGCTCAAGGTAATTGGAAAGTTTAACGGTTAGAGGCTATTCTCTGTGTCTGATTGAAGCGCAGACTGGGAACAAACAGCCAATTTACTTTCTCACTCTCTTCTCTCTCTCTCCCAAAAGCAAACACACACTTTCCCTCTTTCACCCTTGTCCAGTCTATAAGCATTATTGCCTCTCCCTTTCTTTAAACCTCTGTTTTGACTAGGTTTTTATGCTCTCTTTTCTTATCCCCAGCCTTTCCTATCTATTTTTTTAATCTTTCACCCCCTCCATCATGTGATAAGAGGAGGAATGGGAGAGGAGTGATGTGAGGTCAGAGGGAGTGCTGTTATGATGAGATGGATGATAAGTATTAGGAGGAAGTGGATGATATTCATGTCTGTTGGTCAGTAGGCTCGAGAGGGTGATAACAGAAAAGAACGAGAGGACAAAAAAGGACAGCAGAGGACAAATCTACTTAAGATTTCGTTTTAAGAATCTGCTAGGTTATATTGAAGTCCTATTCAAAGAGGTTCTTGATCAAAAGCCTTTAAAAATACTACAGTAGCTGATACACAACTATTTCAGTGAAATCTACCATGAGGGTCAGAATGAAAACTGTCTACTGCTTAAATGTCATCCTTGTTCTGGTTGCACCTCCTGCCCTTTACAATGCTCTGACGCAATACACTCACAGTCCTGCTTAAAATACACACACACACACACTGGGTTCTCCTGTCATCCTGTCTTTGGCATTCGTCAGCCTCTTAACTTACAGTATATAGCTCAGCTAGGAATGTATGTAAATACTCATAGGCACTAATTTTGCAGGCCAACAGTGCAGTGTATTTAAAACAGGAATGCCATTACTGTACTTGTAAAAGACGCCCAGCTGACCCTCAGAGCCCTGCTTCTAGTTTTCACCCTAAAAGGCAGGCATGTTGGCACTGTAGGGACTCACAATCACAGTCACACAGTACGCAAGGCCACCGCAGCTTTTTGTAGGCAACTCTGTCGCCTCTTCCCACACACTCATCTTTTCTTCTATCCTTTCTGCTCCTCTCTCTACATCCCACTCCTCTTCAGTTTCCCACATCTATACTTTCAGCTTTCAATATGCTTCATTGTGAGCAGCATGCACAGTAGGCTCCACTGGTGTGTGTGTGTGTGTGTGTGTGTGTGTGTGTGTGTGTGTGTGTGTGTGTGTGTGTGTGTGTGTGTGTGTGTGTGTGAAGGAGAACAATACTGTAAAGCACTTTGTAGATTCTGGTTGTAAGGCATTTAATGAGTGCAGATCATTTACAGTGAGGGAGAGACGACTTTTTTTTAGGTTAAATTACATTCACTATTAAAATCTACACTATTCCCCTGTTTATGTTAATGAAAATATACCCTGGGGCATAATTAGAGAAATAATAAAAGAGAAACATAATATACTTGAGAAGGTCCATTTTCAAATGTAAATTTGTGAGACTCTTGATCAAACAAATTTGTCAATTCGTTTAAAGTCAGTGTACTGTTTCAAAATTGTGGCCTAGGGAAAGAAAATCTGTTGCCAAAGTAAAAAAATAAATAAAACTGAAAGCCATGTTTAGCTGTTTTGTTGTTATTTTTAAGCCAGAAATGACACTGTGTGATCTCATATCTCTAAAAAAGCAGAGATTGTTAACATATCAGATACTGGTGAGCTCATATTCTAAATATAAACCTGCAAGCCAGTGCAAGCACTGTAGTGAAACATGAATATAGTTTACTGTATTTCATGTGTGTGTGTGTGTGTGTGTGTGTGTGTGTGTGTGTGTGTGTGTGTGTGTGTGTGTGTGTGTGTGTGTGTGTGAGACAGAAAACAAGCTAATCCTTTTTCCTTTGAATACTGCTTTTAAGCTTCTCTAGTTTCATCTGTATTGTTCAGGTGAATTATAATGACTTCACTTTATAGCCAGACCACAGTTCTAATCATTGAAATGTCGGCATCAGGAATAAACACATAGACATGCCTGTCTGAACCACATGACTCCTTATGCAGAAACTACAAAAAAGAGGGCGGTAGAATATCTTTAATTACACTCAGTATTTTACTGAAGTTAAAATGATGTAACAATGGGATTTGAATACCATAATCATAGTTAGGTAGATGTATATTTTCACAAAAAATTATATGTATATATTTTTTTTATTTACTGATCTAATAGTATTAATTTAGCTAGTAAAATTGCCCGTAGAAGAGATATAGCCAAACTTAACTGCCCCTAATTCAAAAGTTCAGAACTAAAACACACAGACATGCACACACAAACACACACACACACACACACACACACACACACAAACACACACACACACACACACACACACACACACACACACACACACACACACACACACAAACCATCCTTATCACCCACACCTCAGTCTGTCATGAGATTTTCCTAGTGCGAGATGCTGAAGATAGATGTGCTATGTGTGACTGTGTGATAGCCTGCGACTGTTGGTATGGGTGTGTGTTTGCATGAGTGAATGTGTATGCTTCTGTGTGATTTATCAGCTTGTGACAGCAGGTTGGCTAATGTTAGAAGTGTGGTTAGCAGGTCTTCAAATAAACCGTTCAGCGAGCGAGACTTCACAGCGTCAGAGAGAGCTGGCGCTGGCACCTGCTGCTGCTGGAACACTGGAACATTTTCACTTTTCATCTTGGCTCTCGATGATGGAATCGAAAAGTTTTCAACTTAGATATAAACAGTGTCAGAACAGGTACAGCATGTTTTGGGTTTTTTTTACACAGACAAACAGACTGATGGAGACAGATGGATACATGCATACATGATACTTTGCAATATATGCCATTTTTCCATAGGTCCATGGTCGCAGTTTGTAAACAACACACAGGTAGAATGTCACATTTTCTTTCAACACTCACACAAATGCCCAATATATAGAATCAGGACAAGACAGACAGAAAGATGGCTGCTTAACTACTCGGTGACGGAGAGGCAGTTGCCATGGTAGCTGTGGGCCCCATGGCAGCAGGTGCTGTTGCCACTTTCTCTACCATTCAGCAATGCACACTTGTCCTCAATAACCTGCTCACACATGCCAGTTTGTGTTCATTTGTGTGTGTTTTCATATGAATCTCAGTGTACTTTGGTGTGTGCACGTTAGTATTAGTTTGCATCCGTCCAGTTGTGTGCCAGGGTGTGTTTGGGTATGTGCACTCATGCATATGATTTGCCTGTTGTTGCAATCTTGCCAGTGTGCAGAAATGGTGAGTATGTTTGTTCTGAGAGGAATACTGAGGTGCTAGAAATTTAAAATTTGGTTCTATTTCTGCTGTAATAGGCGAACTACAGCAGATTTTTGCATTTCAACATATGTTTTCTCATTTCGGCCTTTATTAGAAAATAGATTGTTTTAAATCACAGTGAACAAAAAGATGGAATAAGGGGAAACCCAAATAAAAACACCCAAACTTCAGGAAGCATAACTGAATCTTAATTTGGAAATTATTTTTTTTAAACCATTGCTAGTACAAAGTAATGCAAATGCTTTACAAAACAGGGGGAAACAGCCTTGCCAAGTAAAAAAAAGAAATTCCCTAAGGAAAAACTTCCCAAACTTGCTTAAATTAGCCCGTGGCTGCAGTTCAAGAGTCAAAGTGGCATCTGCTGTACTAACACTCTGCACATCCATCTGCTGGATTTTAAAATGTGCATATTTTCCTACTAGTTTCCTATTTAATTCACATTGGCAAACTCAGATTCACCGTGTGCCCTCTTTCGGAGCAGGCAGAGCTTTATGCAGCTTCTCTGGCTGCAGGGGATGGAGTCACCACACAGACACAGTTTGCTGAATGTAGCAGCCTACTGGCAGGGGTAGTTAGTCTAATTAAGTGTGTCCACTCTGGGTCAGTGACAATAAT
This sequence comes from Perissodus microlepis, assembly GCF_051167445.1. NCBI lineage: Eukaryota > Metazoa > Chordata > Actinopteri > Cichliformes > Cichlidae > Perissodus > Perissodus microlepis. The sequence continues at coordinate 14,470,431 of NC_140461.1, read as the reverse complement.
GACAATAATAGCAATATTAGCAAGAGCAGTCTTCAAGAGCAAGAGCGGTTTCTTCCTCTCATTCCTTTCCTAAATTTAAGTATTTGTTTCTCTCATCTTCATTTCTCTAGAGCCTCGTTTTGCAGAAAAAAACAAAGCACATCTGTGAGTGTGTGTATGCCAGTGTTTCGGCCACTTTGAACTTAAAAGGACTGTTTTGGGGTGAAGACTCTGATTCAGTGTTAAGGTTACATGTAGGTTTAGGTTGGGGTTAGGGCAAGAGCTGAGGTTTGACCTTTAGTTGTAGCTAAGCTAAGGTTAGGAGATGTTTTTTGTTAAGTGTAGGTGACATCTGAAAAAAAGAGAGAGAGAGAGCTTGTATGTTAGTGTGTCTATGTTGCTGGTATCTCATCTCTGCAAGGCAACATTTGTAGGCATAATAAGATGAAGGGGGGGGGATTCAGAGTACAAGCAAAAGGAGGCATAAGAGAAGGAAACAGCAAGTACAGACTATGGTTTCTGGGTGCTGCGTTGGACCACTTTGTCTCCATACCCTTTATCCCTGCTGGATGTTAATCAGCACATTTATGCTGGTTCCAGCTTTTCCCATAGCAAAGGGGTCTATTTCAAAAGGGCTGGCAATTGTCCTAATGACATACACATGGTCAGAAATCCTTTTCAAGCCTCCAAGTGTGCTCCACCATTATTCACACTCATTTGAATTTAACACACATGAAATACCAACTTTCTGTTTTTAATTAATAGATTTATTTTCCTAGAAGAGACCTTGCCAATACATTTACTGACACCTGCTCATCACTCATTTTTGTTATTTTACATATTTGCATGCATTCAATCTGTTAGCTGAAAGGAGTTCTACAGTCTCCTGACGTACTGGCTTGTCTGCTGACTCAGCCTCTAGGGGCAATGGTCAATATTTTACAGCTTCCTGCTTAAGAAACACACTTTTGTTTTATGACTTCCTGTTTTTCTGCCCATCCTTGTTTATTCATGCAGATAAATGCAATGTACCTGAACACAATCAAAGCCTACTCACGTGATTGATGAACTGAACTTGGATTACAAATGGAAACCAGAAAACGTCCATCATCCAAAGCTGTTATCAGTTTATAGTGATTATTTATGACCCAGCATTTGAAAAGATTTAGTTGTATTTATGTTACCTCAAGACACTTTAAACTGTTAGGCAAAGTCCTACAGTAGAAAGAACTATTATGATCAAACAATGCCGTATGAGCATGCACTTTGATGAGGGTAGGAAGGAAGAACCAGACTCCAGGAGAAGCAGCTGTCTGCCCTCACCATTTTGGGGGTGAACAGAAAGAGAATATAGAAAACAAGAATATGGGGAGATTTCTTGACCTCTGTGGGTGACTTTTGTTTGGTGTGCCTTTGTCTGTAAATTCTAAACACTGCACAGTCCATGTAGGATATAAGTGCATTAGTTTTTCAGGTCATTTAACATATAAACAAAATGTATGATAGAAATAAATATCAACCAAATTTTAATCAACCAAAATACTTAAATATTAAAATATATGTCATGTCAGGACAAGTGCTTTCTTAGAAACACAGGAGTGAAGTTACTGAATTGGCATAGAGAGTCTGTCTGTATGTGTATGTCTGCAATGTGCGGGTGGGAGAGTATGGTGGCAAACTGACACAAACCCAGTGAGAACCTCTGCAATTCAGCCTGCATCAGCATCTCTCCCTCTCTGCACACACATATCCCTCCATCCACATCATCTTGCTGTTATTGATAAAGCCCCCTCTTTATATGGTAATGTCTTTCACACCTGAAAGGCATCAGGAGGGCATGATCGCTCTCTCTCACACACAAAACAACTATATATATATATATATATATATATATATATGCCAAAAACACACACTAAGACGCACTATTATTCATGTGAACTCATATAATTTCACCCTCTCTCCCAACACTTTCTCTCCCATCAATCTCTCTCAAACACAAACACACACACACACACACACACACACACACAAACAACTACGAGGAACCCATTAACACTGATGGAGATATGTATGCCGCTCACATCTGTCACATGTCGCTGCCGTGGCAACACCAGCTGCCGTGGTTACCGAAGGCCTGCTTCTGTAGTGTTATGGGATTTGGTTATTATAGGATAGCTAGCTACCTGTGTGCAGAAAAATATCCCTTTGAGGACAGATTGCTGAGCAATGATACTCCACCATTTGATCTGATATGTGGACTAATTACAGACTAATCACTGGTTGTAGGTGACAATTACTGGGATTAGTTAAGCTGATTAGATCCACAAGTGTATCAACATCACTTGTGTTCATGGATTGGAAAGGCGGCAATGGCAGACAAAACAATAAGCTTCAAATCTCCAGGTCACCTGATGGTCAAATAAACCTCTCATCATCTACACGTTTTACACTCCTACTGATACAGCATTAGTGTTTCCATCCTTTGTGTCAGATGTGTTCAGATTGCTGAACCTCTGCCCAAAACTGCATCTACAAATTAAGGAACAACTTCAGAATAGTGTTCCTCAACATAAAATGAGGGTTCTAACATACATAATATAATCAACGGATTCGGAGAATCTGAAGAAATCTCTGTGTACTAAAGAAAAGGCTGAAAATAAGTTTTTGATGCTTGTGATCTTTGATCTTTGTGGCGGAGGGCTTTCGCTTTGGTGGCCTCAGAATCTCATCTCTGATTTTTGCGGATGATGTGGTTCTGTTGGCTTCATCGGGTGAGGGCCTCCAGCTCGCACTGGAACGGTTCGCAGCCGAGTGTGAAGCAGCGGGAATGAGGATCAGTACCTCCAAATCTGAGGCCATGGTTCTCAGCCGGAAAAGGGTGGAGTGCCCACTCCGGGTCGGGGATGAGTTCCTGCCCCAAGTGGAGGAGTTCAAGTATCTTGGGGTCCTGTTCGCGAGAGATGGGAGAAGGGAGCCGGAGATCGACAGACGGATTGGGGCTGCAGCTGCAGTAATGCAGACGCTGCACCGGTCCGTCGTGGTGAAGAGGGAGCTGAGTGTAAAAGCGAAGCTCTCAATTTACCGGTCGATCTACGTCCCTACCCTCACCTATGGCCACGAGCTGTGGGTAGTGACCGAAAGAACGAGATCGCGGATACAAGCGGCGGAAATGAGCTTCCTCCGAAGGGTGGCTGGGCTCTCCCTTAGAGATAGGGTGAGAAGTTCGGCCATCCGGGAGGGGCTCAGAGTAGAGCCGCTGCTGCTCCACATCGAAAGGAGCCAGCTGAGGTGGTTCGGGCATCTGACAAGGATGCCCCCTGGGCGCCTCCTGGGTGAGGTGTTCCAGGCATGTCCCACCGGGAGGAGGCCCCGGGGCAGACCCAGGACACGCTGGAGAGATTATATCTCTCGGCTGGCCTGGGAACGCCTTGGTGTTCCCCCGGATAAGCTGGAGGAGGTGGCTGGGGAGAGGGAGGTCTGGGCCTCTTTGCTTAGGCTGCTGCCCCCGCGACCCGGCCTCGGATAAAGCGGATGAAGATGGATGGATGATCTTTGACCCTTAGGCAAGACTGCATTAAGTATGGGACACTTCCACAAACCACTACCCATAAACACAGTTTACTGTGCCATCCACAAATGCACTTTAAAGCTCTATGATGCAAAGAATCATAGACCTTTCAAATACTGAGGTCAATGAATGCGTATGTGGTGCTTTGCTGTTAGCTTCTAGCATGCTAACCTATACGTGATCAAGACGCAGAAACACCGCCATCTTCATTGGTGCTAAAATTAAAACGGGCTGATCTCATCTGGATTGTTATCATTCCTCAGTTCAAATCCTTCAGTTCACACAGTTTGGGAGTGGAGTAGTGCCTATGGAACTGGCAGCTTTCACATCTGGAAAATGCACAAAACTGATTTTAGAGAAAACTGATCCTAAAAAGAGAGGGGATTACAAAATTTGCAGACAACTGCATTCTGTCCCAACTTTTGTGGAATTGGGGTTGTATTTTCTGTATTTACTTTTACAAGGGTGGCTGCTTATATAAAACAGGAGCAGACTTTCAAATATTGAGGTCAGCAAATCCATATGCGCCGTTTTGCTGTTAGCCTCAAACATTATAAGTTAGCTATTGTTAAGACGGTGTGAAAGAAATCCATTATTTTTATTCATATGATACAGTGTGTTGAGTCAGGACTGAACCAATGTATGTTCCAAATACTATACCATACAAAATAATGTATAGGATGTATTGGTGTATTTTAAACACCCTTTCAAGCACCATAAAGCTGCTCCTAAAGTGGTCTTTATATCCCCTTACATGACAACCTCACACCTTTTCTGATTTATTTTCTTGTTAATTTTTCAAAGCTTTGACATCTAAATTATATGTAAACACTGAAATGATGGATACACGAATTCTAGGTACCTTCAAATGTGCACAACACGTGCTAGGTTATCAGGTTTTCAAATTTTTTGAAAATAAAGTGCAGTTAGCAGAGAACTGGGATATTTTTAGATAATAACTCTGGACTTGCACTTTCTGGCTGAGTTATAGTAACTTGGGCGTGAACAAGCGACTATGCTAAGTAAAAAAATAACCACTGCATGTCAGGACCATAGAAAGCTTTACTTTTTCAATCTGACTGCACACTAACTGCAATGATCCCCGCCTTAGTAGCTGCTGACAGATGTTTAATCTACAACCACATCTAGGCAGACACATCAATGAATCTGTTAATACAAACATTTTAAGTGCATAAGGCATTTATATCCAGAAGAAACTCCAACGGTTAAGTGCACTGTACTTGACATAACATGTTCTAATTGACAAAAAAAAGTACAGATAAAAGCAATCTTAATAAATCTCATACTGACATCAAGAGGTCCTTGGGGAGGGCATATATATTCACAAACATATCCTTCTTTGGCTCTATTCTTATGTCTTGTGGGAAACTGTATACGTTTCACTTTATAAACATGGATGGTTTTAACTTTCCACTGATCTAAAACAGTCACTTTGCTAGTGACTTAAACATACACACACATAGTGACCCACTTTCCTGAGCTAAACTGGACAAGCAAAAACAGATCACCCTCCATCCATTTATGATTTGGGCGTGTATATAAAGGATGAATACACAAACACAAGTCAGACATGCAGATATACACACCACTGCAATAAGGACAGAGGCCTTAAGTGAGTGCAGCTGTGTAGCCAGATGTGCTTTAGAGTCCTAGTTACAAGCGTGCATGTATTACACTGCACTGTTTTACTACACATTGCTTGTACTGCCCCCTGCCTTTCTTTCTAATTTCTCGAGCTGACCTGAAATGAATTTAGATTTAAATGAGGACGTTTAAGTCAAATGACAAAGACAATCAGACAATAAAACGATTTTCCTACTTTTCAAATACTCGTTTATCTTAGTTTCACTTCCCTCTCCTCATCTGCAAACCGTCATGTCTCCTTTGCGCCAAGAGCAATAAGGCTGCTCTTGAATTATTTAATGCATTAATGAGGCATTTTCAATAAGATGAAAGGGGGGGGGGGGACCTCAAACAAAGCAGCTTGTTTACATTAACTGATAGCTGCGTACACAGTCTATAAGTGGATGAGCATTCAAACCGTGGTTTGTCTTCGGCAATATATTATCTTGACATTTAAGAACAATGACAAATCATTTTATGGATGCTTGTTTTTATGCATGTTTGTGAGCAGACTTGCACACACCTACACATTGAACTGCAGACATCCAGACAGCAAAATATTCAAAAGGTAAGCACGGCGAAGGTCATCATTAGCATAGTATTAACGACCCTGTGTGTGAATGTCTGAGCACTTGTATTACTCACATTGTGGGGACAAATGTGTTTACACAGTCACACTGTGAGGACTTTTTTATGTTTAATGGGCATGAAGAGTGAAACAAATCATTAAATTTCAAAGTGAGCAATTTGATTTGAAGGCTATAATAAGGGTAAGTCTATGGAAATTGAATGCAATGTATGCAATGGCTAAAGAAATGGTAATATGACTCTTTATGTGTGTGGGTCAAGCATAACTTGCATAACGTTGTGTAGTCAGATCCATGACACAGACAAAGGCATGTGAACGTGTGTGTGTGTGTGTGTGTGTGTGTGTGTTAGCTGTTTAATCAGATGGTTGATGTGTGTTTGTGTTTTAGCTGTGCGGTGGGTCACATGTGTCACAGTGTCCTGTGGGACTAACACGGGGTCTCACGCTGACAGTGCATCAGGAACCCATACACCCACACAAAATACACAAGCCAAATTGCTGCACTGGCATATTTGGAGAAGGAGAAGGATTATTAGGTCAAACTACTTCACCAAGGACTTTAGTTCAGCGTTTCTTGATGCAGAACACCTGCGTAGTTTAAACCATTCTTGTAAAAAGTGTCCAGGTTTAAAAAAAAGAAGAAAACCAGTCAGGAAATTCTAGATGGCTAAAATACCTGAACCATTAAATTTTTCAGTAACAGCCCAGAGGGTTTTTTCCATCAATGAAACTAACCTCTGCTCTTGAAGTGGAGTTTCTGCGCAGACAAGAGCAGAAAACACATGTAATATAGGTAAGACACTTGAATTAGCAACTTCCAATTAAAGTTTCTTTATAACGTGCATAACTTCATCTCATGAGTAAAAGCAAGCTGAAAGGAAGAGAGCAGGTTACATTTGTAATTTGATATTTTTCCTGCTGGGTATTCAGCAAGACAGTGCAAATTCTTTCTTTTTTTTGGTTTAATTAAAAATTATCTTTATACTTTAGCTATCCAGCACTATGGTCAACCTGCTGTGTTTAAATGTGTTTATAATAAACTGATTTGACTTACAGGTTGTTTTAAGTTTCTCAGGATTTAACCACTTCTCTACTTACATGAAACGTATTCATTTTACTGATAATAGGTGTTATTAAAAAATTATTATATTGATTTAATACACTTCATTAGCTGTGGGTATTGTACTGTTGAATCAACACTTTTCAAGAAGTAGTGTCAGGTGTCTGTTTGAACTTGAGGATCGAACACTCTAATACTATAAAAAGAACCAACCCCAAGGAAAAAGAGTCAAAATAACTAATTTATGCAAGAACCGCTGGAGCGACTGAGTCACTTCACACATGAGAAACTTCTTAAAAATAAAAATGCAAACAACAGATTTAAAAGTACAGAGACACGTGTTTTCTCTTCTTAGTGTGAAACTACTATCAGAGTCTTCAAGGTGTTGCATCCACAGTGTAAAACAATGTAATACAACACATTTTTTCCAATGTCAAATTCCACTCCTGTTCATACTTTGAAGGTTAAATCAGTGAAGCAAATTGGGACAAGTCAATAAAATCTATTTTTTATTAACAGACCCTTGAGCCACATGAGATATTTTGAAATTCGATGACCCCAAGATTTATGCACTAGATTCATTGATACTATTGAGCTCATTTCCACATCTTCATCAATCCATTTTAATTGCTTATCCAATTCAGGGTCACAGGCAGGCTGGAGACAATTCAGCTGACATTGGGAAAGAGGTGTAGTACACCCAGGACAGGTCACAATTCTCTCACAGGGAGACAGACCACCATTCACACTCAAATTCACCTCTACTGCCAGTTTAGATTCACCAAATAACCTAACATGCATGTCTCTGGACTGTGGGAGGAAACTAGATCACCAAGAGGAAATCCACACAGGCAAACTCCATGTAGAAAGTCCCCATCCAAGTAATAAGGTGAACACCCACAAACTTATTGCTAACTATTGCCCACACACTATATGCCATCCTCATTTCCATATCCTCTTCCAGTAAGATCATACTATTTTATGCCTATATTGAGACAGCTTTTAAATGAAGACATACACAGTACCTAAACTAGTTATAATGCTGATTGTTGTGCATGCGTTTTTTCTATGCTGCAAAAAAGTTAGCCACAATGTGAACTTTAATCAGCCTGAAATGAACCCAGCCTCACAAATGACGCTTTAATTAGTGGTCTGGCAACTGAGACTCCCAACTAACCCCCGCTGTTCCTAACAATTTCCAACTGTCATGCTCTCGAACTAATAAAAATACAGCATTTCCACACCACTTGAAGTCTTACAGTCTTTACAGCAAATTCCACTATGCCACTCTAAGTCTACATCTGAATCAACAGCTTTGCCTTATCAGCCCCGTGGCATATAATTTAAGCCTATTTGTTACCAATTAACTCAATGTCTGATATGAGGCCCATTGTTTTATAACTAAAATTCAGTCAGCTGTAGCAGAAGGACATCAGACCCAAAGGCAAAGAGGAGTCAAAAGTTAAGTTTGTTTAGTGATAAGTAATGTCACATTAATTCATAATCAAGTTTTAAAAACAAACAATAATAAGAAAACCTATTCAGTGTAGAAAAGGTAAGAAATGTGAGCTGCATATCTGTATATATGATGCATTTGTATGCCCAGGTGAATGTACACTCTGGGACTATTGAGAAATGCTGCACTAATGAAAATAAAACTGATTATATAGACTACCCACAGAAACAAATGATACACCTGTCAAAGAAAATGAGAAAAGGCAGTAGTCCAAGTGGATTAATACTAGTCTTTGAGGTTAGTGTCTTACAGTAATCCATCACATTAATTCCCTCAAAAGAAGAAAAGCAATATAGACTAAAGCGAGCTCATTGATTTTGGTAATATGTTCAATCAGGCAAAATGGGAAACTCCAAGATAGAAATCAAAATGATCTCGCCTATGTTTTTCATTTTGTTTTGGCAGTGACAGTATTGGATAAACAGCTTCACATACAATTATGATCCCAAATCCCAAAGGCTCTTTGGTTTCTGCTCCTTTTTCTTTGCAGCTGGTCAAATGGGGGTTGGACAAATTACAGCATCCTTATGATTTATGGCAACAATAATGCTGACGACACAGCAACACAGTAAGCAAGAGCATGATTACAAGTCCCCTCTTTCATGAGCAACAAAGTTAATAAGTGCCAGTGACCAAATGCCACAGTTAATGAAGGAGCAAGTTATTTTTGGATGCTATGAAACTGAGCATAACCACTTGTGTGTGACTTCCTACACACTTTTTCAGATACGCTATAAGACAGAAGGACAAACAAAACTAAGAAATTTACCTTGCTGGAATAAGGTCCAGGGATGAGCAGTTTTAGTGCCTGTCGTTTCAGCTCTGTCAGCCTTGCATTGCAGTTCTCACACCATATCCCTCTTTCACTTCCAGGGGAACTTCCACTGCCTGAGGCCGGCGATCCTGTCCCAAAACCTGGTGAGCCGCCTAGCGAACCGGGTGATCCGGTCCCAATGCCAGGGGAGATGGTCCCAGGTGACCCAGAGAAGGATCCTGGTGAGGAGATTCCTGAGCCTGGGGATGGTGTTCCCGTGGAGCTGGGCATGGAGCCAGCACCCTCCGGGGCGGGGCGTGTGCCGGAGCGGGTGGTCTCATCATAGGCCTTTCGGTACCATGTGTCCGGGAAGAAGGAGGAAGATTTGGTCGGCGATGTGTCAGGGACCTAAGAAAAATTTTTCAGAAGAGAAAAAATTAATGATGGTGTATTTCCAAGATGCAAATTTTTACAGTCACTGCAGGAAAGTCAAACTATGTATATAATATAATCATTGTGTTTATGTGCATTACACCGACAGCACATGGCCAGTATATCAATCTGCACCTGCCTTTGTGTACTAATATAGAGATATGTTTCTGAAATAAAGTTAAAGTAAGTAAACATTTCTTTAATTAAAAATTCAACAACTAATTGTTCTGCTTTAACAAAAAAAATGAATACCCAAATCACAGATCCAGCATCCATTGTTATTCCACAATCAACACTAAAAATGTTGATTTCTCAAAAAAAAAAAAAAAAAAAAAAGGCTAAGCAGACAGTCACAGAGTGTCCTGTGAATAACCCACACAGGAAATGTGTGATCAGGGATCAAGATTAGACGGAGTCTTACCTAACATTAGGACATTAAATTAGATAGACATTCAGTTAAAAACCTACAAACAGAGAATGACATTAAACATTTCCTGCAATGGAACAAGTCATCCTACTGAGTGCTTCCATAAACCACTAAATAGGATTAAGCCAGGATAGACCTGTTATTTTGTTCTACTCAACCACATGGGAACATCAAACAAGCAGCAAAGAGTGGAGAATTTGATCTTTTGCGGCTGGGTAAATCCAGTCAGAGAACAGACCCATTGATGTGGTGGAGGCTGTAAAGGTTGGGCACTCCTGTGATCTTTCTCTCGAGGGCTATAATAAGGCAGCAAAGAGTTGAGGCTGATAAATGGGAACGCTCAATCATCTCCAAATGAAGAGGTGGTTATATTGTGCCAAACGGCGTGTTATAAATTATTGTTAATTAGTCTTTGTAGATGATAGGCAGTGACACAGGTGTGACTATAATAGTCTTCACTGATTTAGCACTTTGGTGCTCAGCAAGTGCTACTTCTGGGGATCATTCAGTGAAAATGCATGCCAGTGTTGTGACACCATAACACCATAAGCACTGATATTTGAAGTGTGATCTTCACAAAGCAATCAGCAGCAGGAACACAAATCTTACAAGAACCTTCAAGTTTCATGTTTATGTCACCCTGAAAACGAAGCAAACGACAGTCTCCTATAAAAAATGGGTGGAGTGTGAGATGAAGTGCGTGCAGCAGTGAACGGATGATAAGTTTTAATGTTTACCAGGCTGATTGGGAACAGAGGTGTGTCCACCCCTCGGCTGCTGGAATGAATAACCTACCCCATATTTTCTGCTCCGGCTGCTCACAGACCTCTCCTTAGTCCCCGACAGTGAAGTCATGTTGGAGGTGAGAGGAATGGGGAGGAGGAGAGGAGAGGAGAAAGAACCTCTGCTACAGCTTCACATCCAAAAAAATAAAAAAAATAAAAATAAAGACCACCGGATCGATTTCAATTAACCACACGCCCCAGCAGTTTGCTCTTCTCGGGCTGGTGGTAACCTCACGCCACTTCCAGATGCATGTTGAACCCAGTTACATCCCCATGCTGCGTCTAAGAGACACACAATAAAAAATCACAGATGGTTTCGGTCTCTTCTTAACAAACCGCACGGTTTGTTGCGTCTAAAATAGCCCTCGAATTACTCCTAAAAGCAGACAGGAATCACACAGGTCGGTGAAAGAGACCGCTCCCCTTCAGCAGAGTCTATGAGCTGAATGAAGCTCTCTGTTCAACAGCGCTCTAGAGTGGCACCGCACTCAGCCCAGCCTCTCTCCATCAGCTCTGCGTCTCAGGCTGACCAGGTAAAGCAAACACCCCCCACCCCCCTCAGGGGGTAGCTGAAATTCCGACGCACGGCGCAGGTCTCCTTCTCTAACGTCTCATTAGACCGTGTGAGATTCGGCTGGTTCAGATCACTGCTACAGAAGTCATCTCCGCGTTGTTTGTACTTTGAGTGTTACTATCTGCACCCTCCTCTTGACTTCCTGCGGCTCCGCGCTCTGCCGAAGCCAGCAGTTGACTGAAGAGACAGGAGCAAGAACTCACATCTGGATGAAGGCGGGGCCAATTTACCCCTCATCTGCCTCAGGCCAATGCACGTCCAAAGGTGCCAGTTGAGTGACAGGTGGATTTCTGCCTGATTAAAGTGGAAAGTGGTGGAGTTTAGGAACATAACTTTAAGGTGTTTTTTTTTTAAAAATGTAAACTTTCAGGTCATTTTGACCAAAGCTATAAAAACTTTGTATTTATGCGAGATTAATTTTTGGACAGTATGGACTGAGAAAAATGATACTTACATATAAATAACAATTAAACCGATTTTCTATGAGGAAAATCCAACAAATGGAGGCATTTCAAAGACTTTACTTATTTATTTGTATTTTATTTTTTTAGTTTGGTGTCTTGGTGTCTTGGAAGTACTTGGATTTTAATTCCTGATTACAGCCCTGAAAATCTCTCAATCAAGCAGGCAATGGTATCAGATAGAATAAAATGGGTGAAGAAAATCATCAAATTACAACGAGACCAAAAAAATGTTAAATAACTGTGTGCTCAGTGTCAAAGACATCTCAGCCCTGTTGCTGTAAGCTTAACCACTGGCCTTTGACCTCTGTCCGTCAAACAGAAACAAAAACAAATAAAAAAGTGTCAACTGTGACTTTTCAGCAGGTAAAGCTGTAGGGTGGTGAGCCCCTAATTGAAGAAAATATCTGTAGAAAGCAAAGCTAAGACTGTAGCATTAAGATCCAACCAGGAGCAGCAGCAATACTTCTACGTGATGGAAAGTTTTAGGAACCCATGTGAACACAGGATGAGTGGTCACACAGTGCCCTCTGTTGTTCCCAGGAGGGCATTGCTGTTGAAACCAGACACCAGGTAAGTGAAAGTAGACTATTGAACAGACCTGTTTCCCATCATTTCCCACTCTTTTTCCTTTTTAATGACTGCGTAATGAGAGAAGATTTTGCTTTTTTTTTCTCTTTCTTGCTTAGTTTTTCACACTTTTTTACCAGAAGAGATTTTGCTGCACTAAAGGTGAGTGTCGATTTTAGAGAAAGAAGTGGTATTGTGAGTGCTCTGCAGTTGGGTAGTGTCGCTTTGACTTACACTTTTAACACAGAAATTTCAAAAACAAACAAACAAACAAAAAACCTACATGCATGCTGTTTTTAATTTTGCAAATGGTTAGCACTATCGTCTAACAGGACAAAAGTCCTGGGCTCAAATCCGGGGTTGTGTAGCCTTGCTTTTTGTATAGTCTGCATGTTCTCCCTGCCCATAATTGTGAAAGTGGACTTGTATGGTTGTCTCTAGGTTTTCGCTCTGCGAGAATTTGGACAAGCAGGTTGTACTCTGCTACCCCTATGATAAATTAGATCAGCTTTAACGCTGAATTAGAGCACAGCAGTAAAGAACAAATAAATAAATCAAATAAAACGAAATAAATACAAATAAAAAAGATTACACGAATAGCAAAACAAGCTTTTTTTATGTGTTTCTGTAAAACTCTGTGGATCTGGAAGCAAGTTACAGTAAAAAAAAAAACAAAGTCACGTGACTGTCTTTTTTTCTATGTGTGTATATATGTAACTTATTGAATTTGGTAGCTTTTTGTGAGATTGGAAGACAAGATCGCTTTAGAGTTAATACAGCAAAAAATGGGGGCAGGTTCAAAAAATTCAAAATTAAACCGGGTATGTTTGGGTGGCATTTTTTTCATATTATATTTTTATTTGAATTATTTAATTCTTGCCTCCTACCCATGCATAAGCCTATTAAACTCTCTTCTAAACAGTATATAGCTGCAAGTTGTGCACACATCCTGTGCTCAACCACAACACTAAATCCGTGAACAGCCAAGCGTGTCCTTCTCGCTTTTTCAGACATAAAATCACGCCCTCCGGTCCAGATGGTGGCGGCAAATCTTTTAGTGTGGTATACAGTCCACGAGAAATAACAAACATTTGTTAACAGGAATTGTCTGCACGACGTATTGCTTTCACTGTTGACTGCAGGTTTTGTTTCGAGGTTAGGAACTCCTTTTTTTCGTGCAACTTTTGGTAACGGTGAATGTTTACATGCAACAACTATGTCAAGGGTCTTAACTGGAGCTAAAAGCTAGCGAGTGGCACAAAAATACCGAGTTTAGGGTTCCTAAGGTAAGTGGCTAGTTGTAGCTCTTGTCATTACTTCGCTTGACTCGGGCAGAGGTGGTCAGTCAGTCGCTATTTTTTTATGGGTCTACCTCGTAGTTTGGCGGCAGTTAATTGATTGCATTGCTTGTTTTAGTTGATCCGTACGTCAACGTTATTGTATTATATAAAGGGCGGAATAGTGACATGGCTTTAGTGTGACAAGTGGCGCATAACTACAATACGGAACTGTGTAAACCCCCGTGAACAAGTTTGTGATTTGTTAGAAACTAGATTTTTATGCCTGTTTACTAGCAAGCGAGCCCTCTTATCTGGTTGACCTGCAGCACATCTTGGGCGTTGCGCTGTTACTGCACCGTTAAACTTTGTTTTTCAAATGTTTGCTGTGCCGTTTGCACATGTATGGTTTTCTTAAAACCCAAATTCATAAATGGTAGAGTTTCCCGTTAAAAAGGTACTTAGACGCCCAGTTCCAGGACACTGTTGTCTCCGTGACAACAGCTTTCCCGCATATTTGTGAATTCACTACACATGTCAAGAATAACCTGCGGATATCGCGTTTAGTGCCAAACTCGTCCAAGGCGAAAGTACGGCCTACTAAGTATGCCGATTGAGCAACATCGCCTTACTTTACTTTTTTTTTTTTTTTTTTTTTTAAATCAGGCATAAAGCTACTGCGGCTACCGGTTTATCCACCCTGGCGCCTACTACGGACCTTCAAGTCCCCCAAATAAAGGAAATAAGCCCCGATTAATGTCAGATCGCTGGTATTCCGGTGTCCCAATGAACTCCGGGGAAAGCTTTCCACAAGGAGGAATACACCAAATATTACAGCAATGAAAGGTAATCAAAACTTTTATGAACGAGAACTCTGAGTTACATTTTAGAAAGTCGTTGAGACAGCCAGATGTTTTTATATGAACACACAAATTTACTTCCAGGTGCACCTAGAAAAACAAGAAAAAAGGAACCTAAAAAGAAGTCGCCAGAGAAAGACCCCTCAGATGCGGTTTCGTCTCCCAGCACAGATGATTCCAGTGCTGTGCCAGGCAGCGGCAACTGCAGCGACTGCGGCCTTGTCTTTTCAATAGAGGCTAGTACTCCAAAAAATGAAAGGGAGAAAATGAGGCTTGCACAAGAAGCCTGCTTGACCTCCACACCAGTCCACAGCACCACCTTTGATGTCCCGTCAACCATTTCAGGCTCCCCTCCTGAAGGGGAGCTACAATACACTGAGTTCATCACTCAGATAAAGGTATGGTGTAAAAGTGAAATTTATATATTTTTATAATCCCACATAGCTTCAGTGAATTCAGTTTCCTTTTGTTATGTTCTGTTTTATGTCCTAATTTCCTTCGGGATTAATAAAGTATTCTGATTCTGATTCTGATTTAGACAACAGCGGTAGATTCACAGTCAAAACCTCAACAGAAGCGTAAGAGACCGGTTAAACAAAGACAGACAAAGACGCAAACGCAGACCGATGGTAAAACCGATGATCCTCCAGTCAAGTGCCGGCGTGGTAGGAAGCCAAAAAGAGAGACTGGGAATTTAAATAAAGAGAAATCATCCTCCCGCTCCAGGCCAAGATTTGAACTCCAGAAGGCTGAAGCAGAAAGTCAAGGTAGTGTATTGTTCAATACTGATGTCCCCAAGCACAGCCAGTTCTGTGAAGCCACATTTTTTACATTTGTTTTTTTATTTTGCACAGTCTGTCTTGCATGTCATGTGTTTTTAATTGGCATGGAGAGCTGCAGGTGTGCTCTAATTCTGTCTCTTCTTAACTCCACAATAGATGACTCTATGATGTCTTCGGATCTTTCAATAGAACTGAGTCATCATGAAGAACAGCTGTCTACTTTGTCCTACCAGAAGGATGACATAAGTGATGAGGAGGACGAGGAAGAGCTCCCAAGTTTCCTGATGCGGACAGACGAAAGTAAGCGAGACCACAAGGATAACTGGAGTCTGTGACGGTACAGGACACTTTGAGTTGATTTGTTTATTTTTGTTTTGACTTTCAGAGCCCCCATCCATTACCGAAGGAGCATTTGTGTGGCACAAATATAGAAACTATCCATATTGGCCTGCATTGGTGAGTACATAATGGTGACATGTGATAAAATCACAATTTAGCAGATTCTGGTTAATGTTTTCCTTTTCTTTTATTGAATCAATGCCTTAAATGCTTTTTTTTGATAAGTGCTGTCAGTCAGCCTACTATTGTATATCTTGAATTTACTAGATGATGAATCAAAAAAAGTGTTCACTGTTAAAATGACAATAATTGCCCATGAAAAATCATTGACTCACCTTTTTTTGTTTTTTTATTTGTTGTTTTGTTTGCTGTAGGTAAAAAGTGTGAACAGAAAGCACAAAAAAGCCAGTATCATCTTCATTGATGACTCAATCATTGAGAAAAAGAAAGGGTAGGATGTTTTCTCTTTTTGCTTTGTTGTTTCTTGCTTGTGTCTTTAGGTGATACATACACTCACCAGCCACTTTACAAAGTACACCTTGGTTGGACATGTAGGTCCACAATGTGTGGGAAAGTCCAGTTTATAAAATATTCATGGCAGTCCAACTGGCAGCAACATCCATTTAAAGTCATTTAAATCACCTTTGTTCCCCATTCTAATGCTCAGTCTGAATTTCAGCAGGTTGTCTTGGTCATGTCTACATGCCTAAATGCATCGGGTTATTGCCATGTGATTAGCTAATTAGATATTTGCATTAAGAATTTGAACTGTATCCAATGAAGTGGCTGATTAGTGTATGCACATTACTTAGTGTTGTTACATTTATGTTATTTAAATAAACGTTTCAGTTGGGTGTTTGTGTTTCTAAAGGTTTGCTGTGGCTCTAAAATGCTTGAAACCTTTTGACTGTGAAGAAGCTAATGAACTCATGGTAAGAACTGCTCACAGAGTATGTTCTGATTTCTGAAAATGTTCACTTGACACAACGGTAAACTGTTTTTGCTTTTTTGTTTGTTTTAAACAGTGTAAAGCCAAAGAAAGCTATGATGCTGCAATATCATGGTCCCTGGATCTCATAACCGACTACAGATTTCGGATTGGTGAGTTGCTTATGTAATGCCTCAGCAAGCAGAAACACTGTTGTGTGTGATATGTTGTTTAAACAATATTAGGATGATATCACTGAATTAGCTGCTGTACTAATCATGTTTTATCTTTGTAGCATGTGGCTCATTTTCTGGCTTCTTCATACAGTACTTTGATCACGATATGAGTAAGTTTCATCCTTGACCTGGAATCACAAATTTCAATGAGGCTAGCACAGAATTAAAAAGTTGAATACGCCTACAGATTCGCTAGGCCCCGATGTTGCTCTTGACTGCTGGTCTTAATTGGTTTAGGTTATCCTGTGAGGAGGAGGTATCCAAAGGCAGCTTCAGAGAGACTAACCATCATCAGTGATTCAACAATGGAGGAGCCATGTGAGGTTAAGGAGGACAGCTTTAGTGAACAGCAGAAGGACATAAGGTGTTCAAAGAGGTTGCTGCCAGATCGGACCCATGCTGCCCACAACCGCGCAAATGAGAAGCTCGTACATTTCATTGTCAAGCAACACATGGTCGACGCACACCTCCTGGTACGAATGACTCTGTTGCTTTTCTGCTGGTGTAATTCTTGTTCCATATCATTTAATCCAATATAGGTATACCAAGAAACTGTTCAGTGTGCATAGCAGTGACTTGGCCGATAGAGTTTTAGGGGGTGATTGTTTGTGTTCCTCAAAAAGCTACAGTTCTGGTGTCACTTCACTAAAATTATGTAAATGTTGCAGCAGTGCTGAGTAATGAGTGCTGCTTTGATCTTTTAGGACAGCCCAAACTGAAACAGAAGCAGAAAGCAGAGTTTTTTACCAGCTCAAAATAATTTAATATTCTGAGTAATTTGGAATATTTGTTTTCCTTTATGCCACCAAAGTTTTATGAGATGAAAACTCATATTTGGTTTCTGTGGCTCAACTTAGGCTTGAAACTTTCCTGCTCAAATTATGTAACTTTTCAGCTTTTGAGTTATTGACTGCAACAGTGCCGGATCTAGTGCACCGCTAACCTGACCCCACTGTGGGCTGCCCATTGTGGGCTGTGTGGGTACGCCAGTACTGGGGGTAGTGGGTTTGCCCATTTAAAAAGCCCATAAAGGGCCCCCAAAAGGTAAAACTGCTGCCAGCCCTGTGTGGGAACACCCAACTGTGAGCCCCACGTGAGAAATGTGTGGGTTTGCCCCAACCCACACAGCTTCACAGTTCACCCACTGCACAAGCACGTTTGTAGGCCACGGTTTTCATCTGTTTTTACAATACAGAATCACAATACATATAAAGACCGGGTGAGGTTGAAACACCAATCAACAACAAGGACTTTGAAGTGCTGCAAGAGAAGAGCCCTGTTCTGCCCTACTAATGAAGTTACAATAGATCCAAACAAAAGCCTTTCAACTGTAATTCTTCGTGGAAACCAAATATGCCTTGACTATGACTTCCTCTTTTAGCTGGCGTTACCATCTTGGAAGTTGAGAAAAAAAACACATGATGACCAGCTGACTTAAAACATGTAGCCACTGGTGACCTTTCATCTGAATTCCTTTTGTTGCTTTTATGTGCAGAGATCCTTTTTTGTTTTAATAAATCTTGATTAGTTTTCACAGCATATACCAGCCCAAATGTGGATTTCAACAACTAAATCATAAACAACAGATTTGTTTTTTGTTTTATCTTTTATTTTAAACTTATTTCCAGTGTGTGGAAACAAATGCACGTCTCCTTTGGCCATAGCATCACATTTGGAACAGTTACATAGGTCTGGAAATTAAAGATAGTCAAAGACTAGACATTTAAATTCTACTTGCCATCATTTATGTTCTTCTTAGTTCCTTGTTATAGTAATGGAAAGAAGGATCGGGATAGATTTTTATTAACACCTTTTTTTTTAAAATTTCATTTATATAGTACAATACTAAGGTTATCATCAACAAATGCATATTATTTTTCTGTTATAAAGGTTCATGTTTTACCTTGATTGATGACATACCACTCATGATTATATGCTATTATTTGCTGATAACTGCTTATAGCTGAAATGCCCTAGTTTGCCGTTAGGTAAACGAAAAGAGGTACTTATAAGTGAGTACGAATATTTTGTTTGTCCAAACTATTTATCAAGACCAGGTATCCTATGCTTTTATACGTTTCTGAATTGCGCGCTCTGTTAGTATGACACCAGAGCAAAGTCTAAAGCAGTCTATCTGTTAAGACGTGGAGATTTATTTGAATAAAGTGCGGGTGGTAGAGGCCACAACGAATGTAAGCTGACCTCGATTTTAGTATACTTACAAATTTAAGTTCACCCCAGTAATGTCCAATACTTTCAGGAGCTCAACCAGTTATGCAAAGAGTGTGCCAGAGCATGCAAAAATTAAACAAACATATGGATGAATATTGAAAGTATTTGCATATGAATGCTATCATTTTTTTTTTTTCAGTTGCTGTTCTTTTTAAAATCTGACATCTGAGCTGTGCCACACTAAGATGTGATGGCATAAGAAACCATAATTGGTTGAATAAATCTCTTCCCATTGTATCACACTTCCTACAGGCTGTGATCCATGGACAGGAGAAGTCCAGGTGGCTTCGCTCCTTCTTAAGTGACAATCGTAGACGAGTGGTGAACATATACCTTGAAGATGACCATCAGCTTGACCAAGTCTACTGCTACCTAAATGAGCTCTATACAGCAGCTGTGGCCAACGCCCCCTGCGTAGCTGATGTGAAATCCATGGATCGTGTCCCTTTTGTCCTGGATGTTCTTCTTCCTGAGGTGAGCTAAAGCCTGCATGAGTGCTCACAGGTTTTGTTTGCAATGTTTCCTGATATGCAGTTCAGTTTCTGTAGTCCAGGTGTTATGAGTTTGTTTCTGTGCAGGCCATTATTTATGCCATTGCTGGAGTGGACAACATTTCAGTAAAAACAGCAGAAGAAAAATACCTCAGAGGGCGGCGTATAAGTAACAGGTAAGACTTTCATATGTTAAATTTTTAAAAAGAATGACTTCATTGATAAATACTAATTTTTTGTTGTTGTTGTTGTTGTTTCAGAGAAAGGCAGCAGTTTGATTTAAAGATTGAGCAGCAAATGAGGAAGAAATCGCATCCAAACACTTCCATTATTCTCTGACTGTCGGACTGAGTGTCAAGATTTGTGACATTTTGAGTGTTTTAAGTTTTGTTCATAAGTAATGCAGCCATAACCGGTGTGCCTTGCAATCAATCACTGCACTGTTTTTTGGTTTTTTTTTTGTATACTTGTAAAAAGTGAATATCAAGCATATAATAAAAGCTAAATTAAGGCCATGAAATGTAATCATGAAAGGCGGTTTCATCACCTAACTTTATTCCGTAAGTGGAAATGTACACATGGCCAAATCGCTTCTCAAGCAGCTCAAGTATTAATGATCTGTCTGCATGTGCTTTTGTCAGAGTTTTACATAAAATAAAAAGTGTTATAAAACTTTTTGTTGAACTGTGAAGGTTCTCATACACACTAAAGGGACAGTCACACAGAGACCGATTCACAGAGAAAGTCATAGACAGGCAAAAAAAACCCTCTGCAATGGTGAAGAAAGTGGTGATAAACATTCCCCCACATCAAGGTGAGCAAATGAAGCAACCACCAATGAGAGAGAAGGATACCCCTGATTCACATATGATGGGGTGGAAAATGAATCCGAGGCAATGGGATCCTGGAGCGTTTATAATGTCCATGCCAGTAATTGACAGTTGCTCTATGGACACACCTCAATAAAAGGCCAAATGCCAACAGACTTCGTCACACCAGCAATAATAAACAGAGTTTGCTCTTGTGGGCCTTTTTCCAACCCAAACATTTAATTAGAAATAATTCTGTAACTAATTTTATATACTATTATTATTGTACTTACAGCAGTGTAAAGTCTGGGAAGAAAATTACATGATTTGCCAAAGTGAAAACAGCACAGACGGCACCTGCCAGAGACGGACATAAAATTTTCTTAGAATAAAAATGCTTCTGTGCTGAGCAAAGCAAAATCTCCATAATAACATTTAAAATGCTCTTTTTTTTTTTTCATTTTACCAGCTATTGTTGCGCAAAGCCAACTGGACCTTGTGTTATAATAATGTAATAAAATAATATTAGTACTTGAGACTATAAACATTTTTTTCAGTTTAAATTTTAATTCTAATAAAGGTACTCAGCTTTAAGCAGTTAAGTAGAACACGAGCAGAGATAAAAGAAGGAAACTTAAAAAAAAAATAGCTCTATTTTCTGTTGCCTACATTGTAGAGGGTGAATTTGCCTCTAAACAGGAAAATGGAACAGGGAAAAAATGCAGCAGGTTTCACAATAAAAAAATGTACAGACCCAATATCTGATTTAAAAACATGAGGACTTCATGTAGGCTTTAAATCGACAGTTATCAAATACCACTGAGCAGTCCCTACCTTTAAATCTAATCTGTCTTCTTCCTCTCCTCTTCTGTCTGTCTTATATTTCTCCATCTCTTAGTGAAGTTAGCCCTTTCTTTTCTATCCCTGTGAACTGCAGCAGCTGGACCTTTAGCTAGCAACATACTGTGCGACAAACTGCACACATACAGTTTGTGTGTTTGCTGATGTTGAGCTGATAGAAACTTTGCATTTGAAATTAAGTGACACTTAAAAATATTACTCCCTTTATGCCCCTTGCTCCTAGATGCCGAAGGGCCGCAACAGCTACTTATTGGTACATGCAGTCATTAAATATCGATAAATTAAGACACCGGACCACTTTGCCTCGTTCATCTCTTTTTACCTGGTGAATAATACACGAACAGGACTGGCTTTCATGTGTTACAGTTTAGGCTCAAATCAGTTTGATGTTTGAATGCTCGCAGTGACGTCAATAACTTCCCGCAAATCTGTGAAACTAAAAATAACTGTTTTGAAAATGTAAGGAGTAGAAAGCGCAGATAATTACTTTAAAATGTAGGGAGTAAAAGTAAAAATGTGTCAGGACAAAAATACTCAAGTAAAGTACAGATACCCGAATAGTCTACCTATGCACAGTAACGAAGTATTTGTCCCTGCTGTCTTTTTGTCAGAGGCAACCACCCCTTTTACTCTTGGTGGTATCCTTCCGTCACAAATCACAACTGACACTCGTCTCCACCCACTCCACCCTGACTTGATGCCAGCAAAATCATGTATCTTCACTACCTTTCCTTGGAGCTTAACTGTTATTATGGAGCTGTTGCTTTGCCTTTCTGCCCATCATTGGAGCGTTTTCACCACACGGCAGATGATCCGCGTGTTGACCCCTGAAGGCAGCAGCTAAAAAAAGAAAAAGAAGAAGTTTGATATTGCAAAGTCATGACTTTCCTGTTTTAGTTTCTATTGTTCAAACAGAAGCAATGCCCAGACTGAGGGGGGCAGCAGTGCGTCCTCGGTGTGTGTCTATTCTGTCGGAACCACAGCGAGGAAGAAATGCGTCAGAGCACTTTTCGACTGTGGAAATGGCGCTCTGCGTTGTTGGAGCCTGAAGTCAGAGGATCCTTTCGTGCTTGTTTGTCAGGTGAATCTCCTAGAGGGCTATCGGTAGGAGAGGTACTTTAAAAAGCAACGGATTATGACAGAGGAAGAAAGGAATCGAGATAATTATAAAGGAAAACGAACCAATTGTGGCTCTGATATAGCCATCAACATTCTCGCACAGGTAGTGTAAACGTTGGTAGCAAAAGCTAGCGGCACATTGCCTCACGTTTTCCAGGTCAGCTTGGAAAGATGTAATCGGGCTAGCTCGGCTCACTAAATGAGTTTATGCCGAGTAAATCCCCACACAGATTCACAATGCGGGCGTCACTTGTGTTAAACAGAAACTAACTCTGCTGCGGTGTTGCCAGAAGCTACAAGCTAACTGCGCTGTCTGGCGTTACGTTTTAACTGAAGCTAAACCACCAAAATGACATCAGTCCACCTATATACTCAGATTCAAGTAAAACAAGACTCGTCGCTGACAGAGCTGTGTTTTTACTAAGATGTCAACAATGATAAATGCCAGTTATAGTTATTAGCTGGGGTGGAAAAAACAAACATACCGCAAGTTAGATGCACACTGCTAGCACAAAGTTAGCTGCGTTAGCGAAAGTATTGCTGTACCTCGGGCTAGTTTAGCTAGCCACCCTTACTTTACCTTCGACTAGTGGTTAAAACGTGATGGTTTTAGTTTCAGTCACCGCTGTAGTTGACTTGTTGTAGCACAAACCTGATAGTCTACATGAAATGACAACAACTTCCAAATAGTTAGTTATGCGGATGGCTAACCTTAGAGTTAGCTTTCTTAACTTTAAGGGGGAAATTGAATAAACTGTAATCCTGCATGACCTTGCAAGCTAACTCGGTAACCTGCTAATGCAAGAGTGTATCAAGGCTACTACTTATTGTCCAGCACTAGATAACACTTGCATTGTTTCATTTATGTTTTAAAATTTTATCACCATTGTGCGTTACTTAACAATGTAAACAAATGTTTTGGTACTATGTAGACGCTAACGATCCAGACAACATGAACCGGTTACTGTGGTTTATGAAGCTATATAATGTTTTCATGTTGTCTCACATTTTTCATCATCGCTATATGTACATGTTCTGTCTTGTAGAAAGTTGAAAATGTTAGAAATGCATATAGGTGTCACACAGACTTGACAAATGTTGACACACGTGATCGCTATATGTTTGTTTGTTGAACCCATACGTGCTTTTTAATAGTGTTTTGTTGTTCTAAAAACATTTGCCTCCGACAGAGAATATATATTTATTATTTTGTAAATGTTATATCTGTGTGTTCAAACTCATGCCCTGGCATGTGGCTGTTGGACTACAGGCTTGTTGCGCGGGAGTTCACTTGAATCCAACGTGTTTCCTTATGTGGCCACAGGGGGCGGTATTGGGTACTATTGTGCAAACTAAACGTGACAGACGAATTTTTGTCAGCACTGTATACACACCAGAGTAACGCAGATAATGCTATCTTAGTGGAGCACTAGTGCAATGACGGGGCTAGTCGACGGCATAAACATGAGCGTACTTGTGTTAGTCATGGTAATAAAATGAAATAAACATTAAAAAAAAAAAAACTTACATGAGTAAAGTTTTAGGAGTGGCCTGCCCTATGTAGGGAAAATTGGAGTATACAGCTTGTGAACCACAAAATAAAATGACCTTGAAATCTCTAGTTTACAGTGCTGTTGATGTAGACCTGTGAATTTACATGTTTTGGTAGTGTCAGTTATTATGAACAGAGGGAAAAAAAGGCCACTTGAGCAGGTTGGCTACTCGATTATTGTAATAGCGCTTCACTTCTCATCTCACTGTGAGAAGAATGTGCTAACAGATGTGCAGCTGTATGCCACGCGTTGTGGATTGGAAAGCAAGCCCATTCTCAGCCCCAGCTGTCCAAAAGTTTGCTGACAGCATGCTTCCTGACAACTGGGGGGGCGCAGGCAGTGTTTTGAAAGAAAGACCTCTTTTGTGTAGAAACCTAGTCAAGCACAAAGTGGTTTTAGGGATTAGTAAGGGTTCAGGAGGACTTTTAATTTGTTTTAATTTGTTTGTGTTTACTTAATGAGTAAATAGCTTGGCTAGGGTAATATGGAAGGAGGGAAATAGATGTTTTTGACTATTGACAGGGTTTTTACTGGCTCAGAATGCGCCTGTGGGAGATGAATACATACAAATCAAGCCTGACTTTGTTTCGTTATTTGACATAAATATGTGCATTTTATTTCTGACCCCTTTGATAAATAAAATGTCTGTCATTTTTGTGTAAATGCAACCCAAATTAACAAAATTGGTTTTATAATTTTCCTTTTGGCTCTGCCCTTTTTTGTAAGCTGCCCCCCAAAAAATCTAATAATAGTTTTATCATATTTGGCCAAAATATTGGGTGAAATGTAAATAAAATAATGTTTTTAACATTTAATTAATTCCTTTTTATGTTTATGCAGTGAACAATGCATGACCTGACTGCACAAGTCACCAGCAGCTTGCTGCCTTTCTCAGGAGTGACTGTAGACGCTCTGGGGGAAGATGAGATTACGCTAGATTCTGTTCTTCATGGGAGGTTTACCGTTGGTAAGAATATTTCATTATTATTTTAAGCATTTAACAGCCTTTTTTTCTTCTCTCTTATTTGTAATAGCAAATAAAGGATATGGAATACAATACCATCATCGTCATATGAAAACATGTTATATAATGAACTATTAAAACTATATCACCCAGGTGGGAAAAGAATCAATAAATAATACATGAAAATAAATCTGATGAGCTACTTGGTTTATGACAGTCTGACATCAGGAAAAAACATTTTTTTTCTTTTTGTCCAAGTCACTGCTTAATCTGCATGTTTAGGACATGCGGTGTATATTGTCTGACCTTTGACTTTGACAGACTTTACTATTGGATGGACTTTTGGTTTGAAAAGAATTTCAGCATGTTCTTTCAAACAAATAAAAGAGCAGATAAGTTATGAATGGAAGCGTAAATGGTAACTCATCTTTCCAGACTTCCATCCATGAACCAAACTTCTGGTTTGCAGGACAATAAGAATTTCAAGAACTTGCAACACCATAAAATAAAGGCAGACAGCAATCCAGATGTTAAAGCTGATTGTTTCTTAAATATAAAAATTCATTCATACACACACGTAGGTTTTCATTTCTTCTGTTGTTTTTAGTATTTTTTTTGTTAATTATTTTGCTTCACATAATTCTTTTACCATGTAAATAAGTTGCTGATGTTGCAACATTGGATAATTAAAAGGGAGGAAGAAAATCACCTCAAAATCAAACATACCAAAAGCCTTTTTAAAAATGTTTATTTTTTTGTAGTAATTTCCTGCTTTATCATCACAAGGCTAGCTTTCAGCTTAAACTGCACAATGACCTGCAGCTTTTAACTTTAACTTTTCTGTCCTTGTCTGTGTATGTAGGTCGCAGCGGGTTGGCCTGGCTGGCCTGTGGACCCCATTTGGAGGTTGTCCATGCAGTGACAGGAGAACGGCTGTCTGCATACTGCTTCAGTGGTGGAGGGGAGCACCCACCCAATGTCCTTGCCGCCAGAGACTTCAGCTGGCTGAAACGGTTCGGGCTTTATTTCATGATTTATTTGGCTCATTTGGATGTGGATGTAATCAGTGAAAGTTCACTATGAAGTGCATACATAATTAAAATAATGACAGTGCAAATGTTAAGTCCTCTGCTGGTTAATTTTAACAGGTCTGGTTTGCTGGTTGGCTTGGAGGAAACAGAAGGCAGCGTGCTGTGTCTTTATGACTTGGGACTGTCAAGAGTGGTGAAGGCTGTTGTCATACCAGGCAGAGTGGGTTGACCATAGTTTTTACTATTTTAACATTTAGACTCAAGTTTCTAGAACTTTAGTTAACGTGAACATTTTCTGTTTTTCTTTTCTAAAACTCTCTTGCATCTAGATCACAGCTATTGAGCCATTAGTGAATTATGGCGGAGCAAGCACGTCAACACAACACCTTCACCAGGGTTTGCGCTGGTTCTTTGGAATTGCGGCCGTAGTAACGGATCTCGGTCACGTACTCCTTGTGGACCTCTGTCTCGATGATCTTTCCTGCAACCAGAGTGAACTTGATGCTTCAGGTGAGAAGTTTCAATGAGGAAGTGATGTGTAGTATGCTTTCATACTTTTGTGGATGTCTGTACTTTCTGTTCCCATTTCACCTTTTCATTGTATGCAAACATATTCTGGTACCTATAGATTGTCCTTTTTTTTTTTCTTAAAGAATCTCTCCCTTTATATTTATTCTGTTTGCAGACCTGCAGGTAGTGACTAAATCTCCTGCAGAAATCCCCAAGCTAAGAGAAGTCAGCACAAGAGAGGGCAGACATCTTTGTCTCCAGCTGAATGGACCCAGTGGAGTTGGAGCCACAGCTCTGCAGTACATCTCTAGGACCAACCACCTGGCAGTAGGATTTTCAGATGGATACTTACAGCTGTGGAACATGAAGACTTTAAAGAAAGAGTGAGTGCTAGTATTTCTTCCGACTTCTATCCATAGACTTTGTGTAAAAGATGTGTTTATTTTGCAAATTGTAGTTCCCACTAGAGTCAAAACAGTAAGAATAGCATGTTTAGCATATATATATATATTTGCCTTTCTTCCATTGTTTATTGCAGATACCACTCACAGTTAGAGGGTGGCAGGGTGCCTGTATATGCCTTCACTTTCCAGGAGCCAGAGAACGACCCCAGGAACTGCTGCTACCTCTGGGCGATCCAGTCTTCGCAGGATCTGTAAGTTTTGCCTTTAACTCTGGTTAAGTTTACAAACAAGTATTTTCAAGAACTGCTTCCAGCCAGACTGTGTGTGTGTGCGTTTGTTTGTTTGTGTTTATTTCAAGTTCTTATTTTCCTCTGCATCCTTTTACTCCCACACAGTGAGGGAGATGTGGTCACCCTGCGCTTGCTTCAGTTGGCCTTCAGTGAAAGAAAGTGTTTAACTTCTGGAAAGATCCTCTATGAGGTCTGTATTGCATATAAGAAATAAATGTATATTGATTTCAAATAGTGAATCCTATACTGGGCAGATCCCAGCAAATGCACAGTGTATTCCTCATACTAACTATTAATAACTGTTACATCCTTTTTTAAAACATTTTTTTATCTTACACTCACACAGGGTCTCGAGTACTGTGAGGAACGTTACAGTCAGGATTTAAGTGGCGCGGCTTTCCCTCTCCGGGCACAGGCCACAAACACCCGCCTCCTGAGTTGCCAGACTATTGAGAAATTCAGACCTCATCCTGACAGGGACGACAGCATGAATGAAGGTATTTAAAAGCACTGAACCCTTCTTTACACAGCGTATCTAAACTTTATTGTCTTTATTACTTTCTTCAATCACTTCACACCACACTTTTCTTCTATCCTCTGTTCTTTCCCTTTCCAGTTGCATCTCCAGACACCAGTGTGTCCATCTTTACCTGGCAAGTCAAGGCCTACGGCCAAGGAAGTCTGTCTACCTACATCGGGGTTTTTGACATCAACCGCTGGTACCACGCACAAATGCCAGACTCTTTAAGGTACAATGGAAAGTGATTTCAAAACATTTGTTGTTGTGTTTTCGTTTTTTATTTTATGCATGTTTTAGTTTAGTATATTAATGTAATGCATTTTTGTACTCGTTGTTTTATGGCAGAACGGGAGAGTCTCTGCAGATGTGTCCATACCTTGCTGCTTGGTCTCTGGATCCAGTGGTGCAGATGGTATCTCCACATGTCTTCCTAGATGTGGTGGTACATGAGCGCAGCCTGAGCAGGGGCCTTCCCTTTATTTGCCCTCCACCAGAACAGTACTTTAACCCCACCACTTATAACTTTGGTAGGTTTAACACAACACATGCACCACAGCCGCCTTGGCTTGGAAACATGCAAAAATGTAAGCTTGTATTAGCTTCTAAAATGCTTCTTTTTGAATTATAATATGACAAATGAGTTTTCTCCCTCTCTCTTCTTCCTTTCTTCCATTTCAGATGCTACTTGTTTGCTCAACTCTGGAATTGTGCACTTAACATGCTCTGGGTATCAGAAAGAGGCAAGTTTCTTGTTGTTTCACCTCATCATTGTTTTGTTTTTTTTGTTGGTGTTGTTTGTTTTCTTTCTCTCGCTCTCTCTTAAATATATAGGCATACATTGAAGTTAAACTTATCTTAAACCCACAATCATTTCATTTTTGTCATTAAAACCAGACCCTGGGTTTTTTGAAGAAAGCTGCTCCTTGTTCCAGTGACATCATCTCCACTAGCTACTCTCACTGCCTTATGTCCGGTCTACTTTCATCCCGTCTGGCTGACACCCAGCCATCCAGCCTGTCTCAGGTACATGCAGACTTGTCAGAGTCACGTGGACCCCACTTTTTTACTTCCTCTTTTTGTATAGATTATTTGAAAAAAGATTTTCTTAAAAATTTAGAAGTGAAATATTCATTATTTTTTCATTCATTTGTATTCTCATCTTTGTTCTTCAGGAAGAGCAGCTTGATGCCATCTTGTCTACAGCGGTGGAGACTAGTTCCTTGGGACTGATAACTGGTTGCATTAAGCAGTGGACTGCAGAAGGTACAACTAAAAATAAGATTTATTTAAACTGCTCATGTCACCCAGTTTCACTGCATACATGATAGTTATTCACAAAGATACATTTACCTGTTGCATACCTGTATGTTCTATTAAATCTGTGCTAAACTCTTCTCTGTACAAATTGTAACCACCTATATTGATGTTAACACCTCCAAATTCTCTTCTCCTTCAACAGAACAACCAGGCTCTGCATTGAATCTGCGCTACATCCTGGATTGGGCCTGGAACAAAGTAGTTCAGACCAAGGAGGAACTGGATGGCATCTGTATGGTTTTTTTTTTTGTGTGTGTGTTTGTTTGTTTGTTTGTTTTTGTTTTTTAAACATGTTCTATTAAATTAGAAAGTTACTTTTACAAACCGGATGTTTAACTACATTTCAAAAGTTTCTCAACCTTCAATGTGTACTAGTGATAAACTAAAACTACATGTGTATAAATCTTCTCCATTCCCTTTAATACATTTGAATAGATTTGAATTCATACGTTTGCATAACCCATCTGTGCAGCACCTTTCATTAGATACCAGTACATGTTTGTTCTATTCCTTGTCAGAATTTTACATTATTTGTGAATGAAAAAAAAAAAAAATTATGTATTTTATTTTTTTACATTCCTGTGCTTGTGTTTGCAAATGTATTTTTAATAGATCCATTTATGTGATCCTCTGCAGGTTCACCGCTGTTTGACAGCTCATCTAACTTCACAGACCCTCAGACCATGCAGCTGCTGCAGCACACTCAAAGACTGCTGAGTAACCTCGGTGCCATTTTCCACTGTCTGCTCAGTGAAGCTCAGGAGCTCACACAAAAAGGTGCCCTGTCCACACAGTTGCATGTACAACTTTTATATTTTGCTGTCGTGTTGTTGAAACTGCTTTAACTGACACGTCAACACATATTGGTACTTTTAAGTTGTAATGCGATATCCTTTGATTAGTTTTGTTTTGAAAGCTTTTATGAAGTTTAGCCATTTGTGTATTTTGATTGGTTAGCTCTTCTGGGCGAAGGTCCAATGAGCACTGTACTTTAAAAGTCTCCATCCATCCACAAGAATTGCTACTCCTCCTGGAGTGTTGATCAGATTTTAGTGAATCTTTGACTTTGTCCATGACTACAGGTCCATATCTAGAGTAGAATAACTAAAAGTAGAATAACTGTTGCCGTTAAAGTGGTAAACAACATTATTTAATGGACTGCAAAAAATGCCTGCAGTTCTTTTTATTGATTTGTCAAAGCCTTTTGACACACAGTTGTGGTTTTGGTGTAGCGAGATTATTTTGTCCTGGATGTGACCTGCATTTGTGATCCAAGGAAGAGAATGGATGGATGGGATTTTGATTTTCATTAGATTGTGAAATAGAGCCAAACAGTGACGACAACAACATAAACAACACTTTCTTTTCATACTTTACACTTTGTAATAAACTATGATTTGTCATGGATCGTGAGCTCCTTTGTCACTGACATTCATTTATGTTCTTGTTTCAGGTCTGGTGGGTTTAATGAACAAGAATATGGTGTCCAGTCTCATCTCCAAGTATGCTCAGGTGGTCCTTTGGTTCTGTCGTACTGGCTTGCTCCCTGAGGGTTCAGGTAAAGTGATGCTGTCATACGTAATCTGAAAATGTATCAAATGAAACCCCTAAGAAAAAGTGGAAAAGCATATATTTTTCAAGAGAAACATATTTAAGACCAATTAACAATGTGTCACTAAATAAGTGAATATAATAAATGTGAGAGCACTTAAAAAACGACTGGTTTTGTTTATTTCTGCAAAGAAACATGTCCGTTATAACTAACCCCTGGTTATTTAAGCAAACAAGGAGGACTAGGTCCTTGGAGTAACTAGTCCACATGTCTTCATTAGTTTGTTTATTTGAACTTTATTTCCAAATTATTTGCAACGACTAGAAAATTATTGCTGTATTTATTTAAAAAATGTTTCTCCTGACTCTACTAGATGATGATGCTCTTCAGATTTCCAGGCCTTTCTATACTCACTCAGTCATCAGCAACTATTACACCATACGCAGGGAGGAGCTGACCAGGCTGGCCAAGTGAGTAACAAAAGGAGTTGCTTTAAAATCTAAGCTCCTTTATAACAAACGCAAACATCTATGAGATGTGCCCGTTCCAGGTTTACCAGTTGTCTCCTTTTTTCCTTTGATTATGCTGACCACCTGTTGTTTTCTCAGGGGCAAGTGGTGCGCAGACTGCCTGATGATCGACGGTTTAGTTGGCCAGTGTGGCGAACGCTTGACGAACCTGTGGAAAAGGGATGAAGGTGGAACGGGGCAATTCCCACCACCTACGCTGCATGTAAGAATTTAAATCTATATTTTACTTCATTCATTTTTTTTTTTAAACAAACAATACTTATTATTTAATATGCTTGTATAATTTTTTTAAAGATTCTCAATTGTGTGATTTGCAGGCCTTGCTTGACATATATCTGCTGGACAACATTGATGAGGCTGCAAAACATGCGATTGTATCCTTCAACTCATACTGTCTGTTTACAGAATCGTATATCTTCAGCATGTATGCATTTTAACACTATATACACAACTGTTAGATTGTTAGTGATTATTTTTAGTCCATTAACTTCAGTCAACTTCAGTAAATATTAACACAGATGACCATCTTAAGCACTAATTTGAACTAGCAAAACAGGCTATCATCATTTGTTTATTTCACTCGTGTATTCAAACATTTTCACTTTATAGAGTGAGATGGTGAAAACGCTGTTCATAAACATTAAACAAAGAAATTGTAATTTCATATCTTTATTCTTATGCTTTGTATGCTACACATTCATTGTATATCCTCCTGAGAACTGAAGGAAAAAAAGTATCTTTCAGTTTAATTTTTGTTGTCCACTGCAGAGGACATAATGAATTGGTCGGGTCTCAGGAGGATATGACAAAGTAATAA
This sequence comes from Perissodus microlepis, assembly GCF_051167445.1. Taxonomy (NCBI): domain Eukaryota; kingdom Metazoa; phylum Chordata; class Actinopteri; order Cichliformes; family Cichlidae; genus Perissodus; species Perissodus microlepis. Next base: position 14,438,650 of record NC_140461.1, on the reverse strand, counting down.
ATTATAGGCACTGTTATGCTGCTGTTTAAACACTTATTTACAGTTAGACAATACATTCCTGTGACCCTAAAGTGCCAATGCACTAAAAATGTATTTACAAACAACAACATACACATAACATAGACCTAATGTTGCAGTTAATTTTGAGACCAGCCATTCCAAATAATATATATAGTTTCTAAGGATTTGAGCGATTTATAAAAATAGTTCCCAGTGGCTATATTGATATTGATAATCCTGCTATCCCAGGTAGTTTATATGGTATATTTCATCAGCACATGTAGAAATTGGGGGAACGGACACACGCTGTGATCATTATAGTGAGATTTTAACTTGATTCCTTTTGCTTGTATGAGCCTTGACCTGTTGTTCCAGGTGATTTACCTCTTGTTAGATGTCATGTACTCCTTCCCCAATAAGGACGGCGCATCAGTGGAGTCTTTCCCCACAGCTTTTGCTATCCCTATTGGACTCATTAAACTAGTACAAGGCCTATGGCTCCTGGACCATCATGACCATCAGGTAAAAGCATTGATTGGAAACCGTTATTATGCATTGTAAGCAATAGAAAAGAATGGGTTTGCATGCTGCGTCCTATGTGAAAAGGCCTTTACTAACTCAGAGACATGTGCATGTATAATCAGACCTCATGATATGACAGGTTTTTGTTTGTTTTTTTTGAAGAATTTTTTTTATGTTTATCCTTCAGTAAGTGTAATGTTAATTCCTTCTTTTTTCCTCATCAGAGTTCGTTTGAGCTTCTTTTGCACCCAGCTGCTTCTCAGTTTCACTTTGAGTGGCAGCATGAGCGCGTTCTGCAAGCGCTGATGTGCCAGGGCCAACAGTCAGTGGCCCTACGATACTTCCACGTCACAAAACCTGCGGTTTCCAACACTTCACAGGCCAAGCTTTGCCTGTCTGTGCTGTTGCACAACAGGTACGTTTAATGCATTAAAGTATTTATTAATTCGTTTAATCTCTTTACAAGTATACAGCAGCTGCTTGATCTTCATTAACCAATCTGTTTGCCCTCCCGCCAGGTGTCTCATAGAAGCATGGTACCTCCTCCGGCAGCACTCTAATCGCCTCAACATGACTGAGCTGCTCGGTTTCCTGTATGAAAGCTGCCAGGAGTTGGGCCTCATCAAGGAGCTGCTCAAGCTGCCCCTGGGCCTCAATGAACAGGTAGAGAGATGGTGAAAGCACTGATAAAAAGTTGGTTGTGAGATTTCTGATTTGTTTTCTTATTTATTTTATTTGAATTACATTGTAATTGTTTCACCTTTGTATTTTTAAATTATTGCTTAAATCCCTGGTTATTGGTTTGTGTTTTAGGAATGTTTGGAGAAGTTTCTCCAGGGGACAGGTGGTCTCCAGAACAGAGAACTACTGATGGTTCACTACCTTCAGCAAGCAAACTACATTCCTGCTCTGCAGCTCAACCACACCCTGAGAATGAACTTAGTGGTATGTTTGACATATAGAAGCTAATAAAACGGAAATGGTAGAAATTCTGTGACTATTAGATTTATATAGAAATAAGCTTTTTCTAACCATGTTCTCTTGTTTGTGCTTTTGTTTTTTAATCATAGAACGAACGAGACCCAAAGCTTAAAGAACGATCCAACACCAGGAACACCATCCTGGATCTGTATGGCAAAGTTTTGCCGAGAGTTCAGAGGAAACTGGCAATGGAGAGAGCCAAGCCCTACCAACATCCCAACACCATCCACAGAGAAGGTAATGAGACGCTTCATGTTTGTAGCAGTTCACCTCAGTGGAAACCTGTTTTCACAGGAGTGTGTTGAAGCATTTACAGAGTATCATAATAATCCCGAAGAGGGTTATTCAGCAAATGCACAATGTTTTTTCTTTCTCTGTCCTAGTGTCCCGACCACAGCCACTGTCAACCATCACCAAGCACACTGCTAGAGAGAAGGTAATGTCCAGGGCTGGTTTTATCAACAATGTCCTGAGCAAGATTGAAGAAGTGTGGTTAGGCAAAGGAGCTACACCACAGTGCTCTCCTGCTAACAGGTGAATATAAAATACCAAAATTGCATCTTGAAATTAACTTTTCAATTTTTTCTTTTGCATTTTGATTTATTTAATTTGCTTATTGCAAATTGTTGCCTGGTCATATTTTCCAGCCCCAGGGCAGCTGAGGTTCCTAGCTCTAGCCCCAAGCCATCCTCCATTGGCCTTCCTGAACCATTCCTTGGAACTCCAATCACCATGACCTCCAAACGAAAGTCAAGGTACATCAGTGAAACTGAATCGTATAGTACAGATTTTACCGATCATGAGGGGGAAACGTTGATATTAACTTGACGTGTTTGTCCATCTGGCACAAAGCTGACTTTCTAATTTATTTTTTCATTTCTTATTTTATAAAGATGTTAATATTAAAATATGTTGTATAAATATTAAAATATCTGGTTATTGTACTCAATGTTAAATTTTGGTAAGACAGTATCCTAAATTCATGTTTGTGTTCCTCCTCCATTGTGGCCCAGGCTGATCGATTTGGTGGTTCATCCTTCCTGTCAAACACCTCGGCCTCTTCTCAGCCCTCCCAGACCTCCCAGTGCCTGGGTTTCACCCAAGAGTGTTAGCAAAGCACCTGAACTTTGTTTGCTGCAAACACCTCAGGTTGTCAAGGTCAGTAGATGAATTTAGAATTGCTTGTTGTTATGTAGTCCAGGATTACAGTATTCATATTTTCTATGCTTTTTGTGATATTTAATAGTTTATGATAATACTGTGGAGTACCTTTAGTATTTTGTTACTCACACTTTTCATGTGTTTTCCTCGTCAGCGGGCCCGGGCCTTGGCTGCTTCTGGCCCAGTCTTCTCAGCCTTCACTCCCCAGTCCATCCTGCGCAGCAGCCTGAGGCCCACACCCGTTGCCACGCCTTCTGCTTCACCAGGTCGCTCCATTACACCTCCTATCCGCAGCAAAGAGAACCGTATCACCTTTATTGAAGAGTCAGAATCCCCTGAAGTTGAGAAGGGCATCCGATGGACTAATGGGGTAAGAAAAAAAGCACATGTGGACCACACAGAACCTCTTTTTTCCATTTGTGAGGTTGCAGCTAATTTTAGCTGAGCATGTTAATAGGGGAACCACCTGGCTCTTTTTTTTTTTCCTTTTTTTTTTTTTTTTTTTTTAAATTATCTTAAACAAGAAAAAAAAAACCTAATTGTGGATTATGATGGTCTAATAAATAAACTGCGTCTTCCAATTCTGTAGATGGCAGCAGACAGTGAGATTAGTCGGCTGACCAGAAGCTCGGCACTGTCCAAGGCCACACGTAAGACCTGGTCATTACAGCCTGCTGAAGAAGAAGAAGATGGAGATGAGGAAGGGGAACAACCACGTGTAAAGTTCTTGCCTCCAGAAGGTGGAATTCCCTCTCCACAGCTGAAATGCTCCGAGAGCGAGTTATCCTCCGCCCTTGAAGGCGCTGCAGAACAAAAACAATCGGATGCAACACAAACACATCTTAGTTTTAACCTTGACACCAGCACAACATCTGTTCGGTCAACAGACACCACTCTAGAGTATTTTGATGCTCCTCTTTCAATAAACAATGAGGAAAAGGATGGACATGTCAGTACAGAGAAAGATGATGATGATGATGTAGTGACGGTGAATGTTAAATTCTTGGCTGAAAAAGAACCCGTGGCAACAGCCGAGGTAATGGCCTCACCAGCAACTGAGCAAACCCTTCCTCTGACGTCAGAGGATTCAGAAAAGGAAGAAGATGACGTAAGGGAAGAAAATACACCAGAGGATGTGATGGAAGTTGATCTTGACCAGGAGGCTAAAACTGAGGAAGAAATTCAGTCTAATAAAGAAGATGATCTGGACGTTGAGTCAAGCACCAAGCAAGATGCTGCCATTGTTGACCAAAACGAGACATCTATTCATCTTCAAGGTAATTTATTCTTAGTTATTTTTATAGTTTGTTTTTTCAGAACTGATTTTTGGAGCAGGTTGCACTGCGCTGAAATCCAAAATCATTTGCTGTGCTCATGATTTTGAAAATACGTTTGGCAATACTTCTCTCAAACATTGCTTGACAAAACATGTATTCTACTAGATCGTAACCAGGGAACTGACAGCGCAGACTCTACCACTGACGCTGAATCTCAAGATCTCCCAGTTAGAGACGAGGGCCGGGATATCCAATCAGAGGCCACAGAGTTCAGCGAGCATGCTGAACCTCCTGGAGTAACTGAAACGACAAGTGAAGAGGCAGATCTGGAACAATCAACAGGTCCACATTTCAACTTATTAATCTGTATTGTAACTGATAAAGTTAAACGATTTTACCACATTAGATTAGACTGTAAGGATTTGCGATACTCGAGGTGGTAAAAGGTGTGAAGAAAGTCTTCTAAAAATTGTTAAAGACATACTAATTACTATTATCTGTTGGTTTCAACCAAATGTTTTCAAATTAAAATTACTTCAGATTCCAGATTTTTATTATATTGAATAATGATTTTTTTTCTTGGGCAACTACATGGTAATGATGGTGATTACTGTCTTTTTGTGTTGTTTCTTTAAAGTTTAATAAAGTTTCTGTTTTTCCTTCCATCAGATCTGACAGAGTTTGTTCAGAGGCATCTGTTTGGTAGCGATCTGTCTCCTCCACTCACCCGCTCAGCAATCCACAATACATCACAGAACCAGCCTTCCTTCAACAGGTAAACACCAAAAACAAGAGAAACAAGAGAGTCGTTTTTACTCACAGCTACGAAGGAGTATTTAGGGTCACATTAAGAAAATAAATATTATTGATCATGTTGAGAATAAAGTCAAAATTCTGAGAATTAAAATTGCTATAGGCTCTGAGTTAGTGAAATCGTACTTCAGAATCGGTTTTAGTGACAAGGAAGGAAATGATGTCTCTTTTAGCACATTAACACAGCAGGGTGATCAGTAGTGGTGCAACGGATCAAAAATCTCACAGTTCGGATCGGATCACGGTTTTAAGTCACGGATCGGATCAATTTTCGGATCAGCAAAAAAAGACAAAATTTTAACATTTACTTATTAACTTATTTAAGTATTTTTTGCCTATTAAAACATTCAACTCCAGACTCATTCCACAGAATTATATAAAAACAAATTAAGGTGCAGTATAGGGCAGTACAGGGCTTTGTATCTACCACTCCGCTGTGATATAATGAGTGGTCACGGTCACGTGGCTTTCCGTTTACCTGGAGGTCCACCCATTTGTAGTTGGGCAACAGAAGATGCCTGGGACAGTTCAGCCATAACTTTAAACTTTTCCTGCTCATACATGCCTGGGTACGATCTTGTCACTGAAGTGGATGCGCAACGGGATATCATAGCGTGGCTCAAGCACGTTCATCATAGTTTAAACCCCTTGTTTTGCACAAGGGAATACGGCCTCCCGTCTGCAGCTAAACACCCCAGTAGCTTTTGTAATAGCTTTAGCCCGGTCGGAGTGGGCAGCAAAGGGCTGCTTAAGTGCCGCAAACTCCTCTGCTCCTCCACTTGGACCGCTAGCGCTGGCCATAACGATCGCTTGACAGACTGACCACGCGCACCATACGCATACTTTTTTTTTCTTCTTTTTCGAATCTTCGGATCACGTGCGTCCCGAACCGTGGAGTGGGATCGGTTCGGATTACGGATCAATCGTGATCCGTTGCATCACTAGTGATCAGTACAAGGACGCTGAAAAGATGGTGCAGTCAGAAAAACACAAACTTGCAAGAGTGGGTTGGTAATGGACAGTTGTGAGGTTAGCGACGGTTACACCCTCGTGCAATAAAGAGGATGTATGTTGTATCACAAGACGGCTGATCAGTTTGTTTCACTAAATGCTCTAAACAAACAATTTTGTAGAGGTTGTAGCAAACGTGGCAGTTTGCACATTTCAGCTTTATTCTCAAAATGATCAATGATATATTTTTTTCTTGATGTGGCCCTTACACACCTCCGTACATAACCCATAAGGATACGATACAATAAAGATTAACTGTAAAACCGATCATACTAGATTTTTAGTTGTTGGTTCAAACATTCAGTTCTGTGTTTTTTACCAGAGGAGAAGGAAATGTTTTTAGGAACATAACTTGTTTCATTTGCTTAAGTACTGAATTGTTGTTTTGGTGCCAGGACCAAAGCTGTAGTTAATCCAGATTAAATCTTGACTGTTCTAAAGGAACAAGAATGATCACAATCTGTTTACCAGTCGGTGTACTGCTAGCATGAGTTTGTTTCACAGTGAGATGTTATGTAACTCTGTCTTGTTGTTTTCAAGAAGTTAAAAATGGCTGTTGTTCTCACTCTCTCTCAGTGAGCCTTTAGGTAAAGATGAAGAGGAGACGCAGGCCGATGCTGAAGCTCCCCCGATGTTTACCACCCAAAAGTCTGCTGCTTCTGTAACCTCCTCAGAGCCAACTGGCACCGATTCCCACTGTGAGGAAAACTGTACACGCATTTCACATCAACAGTGGTGCTATTAATATTACAGTGCTGTTTTACAAATTTCTTCTCTGCTTCTGTTTAATATCTCATAGCTGTTGTGAGCGTCAACGACAGCGAAGACCTTTCTAGCTCTGGGTCTGAAGACGAGGAGGATGAAGATGAGGAGGAAGTGTCAGACCAAGAAGATGAGGAGGAGGAAGAGGAAGAAGAAGATTCTGGTAGTGAGGTGGAGATCATTGAGGAGGTCCCGGGTACTGAGAAGCTGCCATCCCTCCAACCCAGTCCATCCTTTGTACAGCAGAGCCACACACACTTCTTGCAAACACAAGCGGAGCAGGAGGCTGCTGTGTTGTCTCTGATCACCCCAGGTGCAGAGATGAAGGTAACAAATGTAGGCCTGAAGGGTTTTGTGTGTCGAGTAGTAGATAGTATACAATCTGAGCAAGTGGAAATTCATTTGATTATTTTAAAAATGTAGTCATGTGTAAATATTTAGAGACATTTGCTACTTTTCATTTGAGGATTTTTTTCATTTTCGTCAGACAGAACAAAATGTTTGAATACGTCTTGTTTGTTTTTTAATTTTGTACTTAAAATCTTTCATGAAAACTCACTTTCTGTGTTTGCTTATTTATAGATGGTAGATGAGGACATAGAGGGTGAAGTGGTTATGGTGAGACTTGGGGCAGATGATGGAATGATGGATCCAGATGAAGCAGTAGAGCAAGGATCGTCATACATGGAGCTCAAACCTTCTACCACCCTTTTGGTACCTGTGGAGCTCGTGGAGGGACAGCACGGCCTGGTTGACGGAGCTCAGATGGATCTTCCTGAGCTTCGTCCAACTGTTGTGGCAGATGAAAGTCACGGCAGTTTCTCCTTGATGTTGGATGTGGATGAGGATGGAGATAAAGGGACAGGCATACTACCTATGGAGAATAATTTGCAATCGTGTGACCCTTCGATTCAGTATCAGGTTATGGATGCTAATGAAATTCTGGCCAAACCTGAGGTTATTCTTTTGAGCACAGAGGACCAGGATATCACCCAGTGTGAAGAAGCCTCAGGAGAAGAGATTGAAACGGTTGATGGGAACTATATAGATGGCACAGAAATTGTTCAACTCCAAGCTGACTTTCAAACTGAATCTACTGAAGCAAACCAAGAGTCAGATGATGCTAAAAAGCAGAAGGCTGCAGAGTTGGTAATGTTGACTGAAGACCATGAGTCTGCTGCTGTTTCAGTCTCTGTCCCAGCTACATTGGAAGAATGTCTTGCAGCCGTGGAATCTCTGGCACAGGTAGAAGTTGCTGATGTAGCAGTGGAAGCAAAGGACAAACGCCATCCTGCTGAGGAGCGGGAAGAGCCTGAGGAGAATGGCCCTAGTGCAGAAACGGAGCCTATCACGGAAGAAGAGGAGCTGCAGGACCGCAAATCATCAATGGAGGCAGATGAGGAAAAAGATGAAGAAATTAAAACAGAGAAGGAAACACAGCAGATAGGTGAGGGAAGCATGAGAACAGATGAAAGTGTTGAAGAGAAACCTGTAAAGCAGGCTTTGAGCTTAAACAGTGAGCTGGATGAAGAGCCTGTACAAGAGCCTATACAAGAGCCTACTACCTCTCAGAGGATGAAGACTCCTTCCACTCCAACACGGAGGATGACGAGGGGGAGGATGGTAACTTTTATCTCTCCTCTGTCAGAGGAAGCAAATGAGCCAGAGGGCGACAGGGAAATGGAGGACACAAAAACAAGCACTCTGGTCCCTACGTCACCGAGTCGCACACCTAGGAAAGGTAAACAGGCTAAAGAAACCAAAGTCCCAGCCAGCACACCTCGAAGAAGTACCCGCAAAACACAGCCAGAGCTTCCAAAAGAAGAGGACGAAGAGGTTGAGGTCATGGATAACAATACTTCAGTTGCGTCAACCTCCAAGGCATCGTCTCCATCCAGACGTTCGCAGAGGGTGGCTGCAACAAGGACCAGTCAAAGGACTCAAAGTGGCAGCGAGGTGTCTACAGCCACAGATGATGAAGTCAAACACGAGGAGGAAGTTAACGTAATAAAACCAAGTAGACGAACAAGCTCAAAGACTCCAACCCCATCCAAACACGCAGCATCTCAAGTAAAGACTCCGAGGAGGTCCAGCCGAAGGATTACGAGTAGCACTGAAGTGGTGGCGACGCCGCTTGAGATCGTGAAAGAAGAATACGAACAGGACGAGGTGTTTGCCTCTCCTGTAAGACGGAGCTCCAGAAGGACAAAGACGGAAGCATCAGAGACTTTGTCCACTGTGCTGGAGAAAGTAGAAGACAAAGAAGAGCAACTTCCTAGCCCTGGCCGGACAACTCGACACTCAAGCCAGATTAGCCTAACTGTATATCCGCAGGTAAGAATTCAGAAAGCTATCTATAATCTGTAAAACTGATATGCTGAACCTTGTAGATTATATTTATTTAACACCAGGACTACAAAACTGCACCGATTATGTTCGTCATCTGATGTTTGCAGATAGGCTGCTCATGTATGATCTTAATATTTGAAGCATATTTCATGAAATGCTTTTATTTTCATTTTTGATTTTCACCTCTAGTTATCATGCATGCCTTTTTATATTTATTTTTTTTCATATTACATGTTGCAATCTCAATCCATCCATCGTTCATTTTTTACATTTAACATTTCCAGGTGAAACTGGTTCCTGTGTCGCTTTCTAAGAGTCCAGAAAAGACACAAGGAGAGACGACTTCTGAAAACGCAACAGAGACGGGAGATTTACACGAGCCCGAACCGCCCAGAAGTGCGAGTCGAACCAACTCCCGTCGCCCCACTAGAAGCAAACTTTGGGACCACCCAGAGGAAGATCTTCCCCTTTTGGACTCACCGTTGGAGGTGGACTCTAAGACTCCTGTTGCTGATGCCCTTATCAAGAGACTTAAAGATGAGGAAGAGAAGCAGGAAGGTATGAATTTAACTTAAAATATGGCTGTGTGGGAGAAGAAAAGAGCAGTCGGTGTGAAGCTGTATGTACCAACGAGTTCAAATTAGTGAAGATTACAAAGGGACTGAATTTATTCTACTGCATGCTGGTTTAACTTGTATGATGTGCATGTAGAATTCAAAATGTATTGATCTAAAAGTGTAACCTCTTAAACAGATGATGCCGTGGTTAAGAAGGCGCTGAGAACAAGCAAGAGGAGTAAAAAGTCATCGGTGGAGCAGGTTCACTCCCCGGGGAAAGACTGGCTGGTCCCACAACCTGAGGATGATGAATCCAGTCCAGGCGAGAATTCATTCATCTATTCCCCCTCGCGAAGACGAACAAGAGGTGAGCCGAGTATCAGTTTGTTCATATTTATTTATTTTTCTGTAAATGGCTGTAACCCTTTGTTGTGTCTGTGTCAGCCCAAAGAGCAGATTCCTCTGAACAACGTGAGGCGCCCGTCACTCGCAGCAGAGTCAAAGTGCAGGTAGGAACTTCAACTTTGTTCACACTTGATTTCTTTTTCTATCCTAAAGATAACGAATCTCTTTTTTTCCTCTTTGCATTTGTTTATTTTGTTTTTATATATCTGTCCCGTCATAGTTATTCTATCAGTTATGAGCCTTTGAACCAGGATGTTGGACGCAGCACACACAAGAGTTTAAACCACTGCTCTACAGAAGTTAGATAACTAAGGGTTGTAACAGAAGTACTGATGAATGAAATGAAAGATCTTTTGAAGATGCCATTTTTCTCTTTTTTTTCAGGATGAAATGTCTTCAGAAGATAATGTAGAAGTCGAGAAAGACGCAGGCGCTACTAAAAGCAGAAAAACAAACAAGCGAACTGCCAAGTAAGAAACTACATCCTACACTGAAACACGGGCAAAAATACAGCGTCCTAAAATGAAAGTAAACTATAGATGGATATATCTAGATATCTATCATAGAGACAGAGAGATATATAGATATAGAGTGATGGCGATAGATATAGAGAGATAGATCTAGATAGGTGCAGGAAATGCCGCATATATACAAAGTAATGTTCATAAATAGTAAATAGAGGCTGAGGTTTCCTGTTACAGGTCTGTACTGTGGTGGTGTTAATGACCGAGTTAGCAAAACAAGTAAAAATACTTGCATACACAGGTCATCAAGAAGGAAAATAAATTATTATTATTATTATTATAAATTATTTAATTTATATTCATGCGTATGTCAGTTGTATCTGTGTATTTTTCTATTTTGTTTATTTAACATCTATATCAGAATCAGAATACTTTATTGATCCCTAGGGGAAATTCTTTTTTGTTACAGTGCTCCATTATAAACAAACATTAACAAAGACAGACAATACACTAACTAAGAATAGCACAGTATATACAGGCATTATATACATAAAAGTCACGTATTAATAAATAGCTGAAAAAGAACATGTGCAAGAAGGGTGTAGCTGTTGCAGTAACCAGTGTGTTAAGTGGATGAGTTGTACAGTGAGATGGCCACAGGCAGGAAGGATTTCCTGTGTCTTTCAGTGGTGCTTTTCGGTAATCTGAGTCTTGGCATTAATACGGATTATACATCATATTGGCAGGTTTTATTTTAACTGAAATTTCCATCCCCCCAGATCCAAAGCTGTCGCAACGCCGCTTCCCTTTGCAGAAGTCGAACTGATCTCGCCTCTGCCCAGTCCAGTCGATTCGATGCCACGAGCACCGAGGAGGGTTAAAGAGGGAGAGGAAGCGACCACCAGCAGGAACCTTCGACGTAAACGTGTCTTGGACACAGTTTTTACAAAACCTGTCACGCGGAGGAAGAAACTGTAGGAAGGTTTGCGGCGGTTTTTAAACCAGTGAACCTCAGACGGCCGCATGGACATTTCAACCACCTCAGCTGTGAGCTGTCAAATAAAAATGTATGCCGGCACTTGAGATGGTCGCATTTCCTCAAAAGCCTCACAGCGCTCCAGATTCAAGATTGACTTCCCTGTTGGGAGGAAATCAAAAAAGCAATGCAGGCAGAAAAATCTATTTTTGGGACAAGGCACGCTGGTGGTCAGCAGCGTGTGAGAGACTATATTTTTGGAGTTTACATGTACTTCTTTAACTTGATTTCATTCGCTTTTACGTCTGTGGCCATTTTGTGCTAGATGTTCTGCTGCAGCCCTCGGCCTGATTCTCTCCACGCAGAACGACTCAAGGGAAAGCAATCATTGTGGATTTTTAAAGGCTCCCATTAATACAACCAGAGACTGAAACGAACTTGCCTCTGATTTAAAGAGGTTTTATTTACATTCTTTTAAAATTTGTTGTTGTTTTACTTTTAAAAGTTCAAGGCCTGCTGTTTTTTCTATTTAAGAAGAAAAGCAACCAACCCAGTGGAGATACATTTCTACTGCTAAATTTGTATATAGTCTTTTGGGTTTTTTTGCTATGTTCCAAATAAAGTTAATAAATAAATAATAAACAGTTATGTTGATTCTGAATTTTTAAGTGTCTCTTGAATGCATTTGGTCATCTAATCATACTGCCTATGCCCTAGTCTTAAATGAAACTTAATTTAAGAGATATTCTGTGAAAGACAGCACTGTTAGCACGTTTGGACTGTAAAATGTTATGGGGGTGTTGTATATTGTCTAAAAACAAAACAAACTTGCACAACGGTTTGCTTATGTAAAACTTGATTTGGGACATGTTAATAGGTTTGATTAAATTCATCGTAATCAACATCTGACACATAGGCTATTTTCTGATGAATGTACGTAGAATGTCTTATTTTTGATGACTGCTCTTTGATAAATATGGCAAAGCTTGAATATTTGTGTTGCGTCTTTCAATTCAGTGCAATCCACCAACATAAAGGTACTATTTGGAATTACCAGAGAGGTGGTTTTTTTGGGATATGTTGTAGCTCAGTGATGGAGTAAGAATTGAATGTCAGCCTCCTTATGACCAGGAAAAATCGGTGGTTCCTCTTTGAGTCTCTTGATTGGAATGCAACACCCGCAACCACTGGGAACCACTTTTGTTTGCAAGGTGCACTGCAGCCAGCATGTTGCAATCAGTCAGTCTGCACCAGTCAGAGCAACTTGTCTGCAACGGGTCTCTTTCAAACGGAGGATTTGACTCAATTTGTTGTTAACTGGTTTTGTTGTAAGATGGTTGCGCTTTGTAATTTTGCAGTTAAATTGCTATCCTGGAACAACTACCACACTGTTTATGGAGGAATTTTTCCATTAATGTTTCGGTCTACGAGGTTCTGGCTGATTTCTGAATATAAGCCATTAAAGGTGTGAGGCTGTTTACCAGCCGTGCATTTGTAAACTGATAGTAGGCTTACTTTGATTTCTGTTTGGTTGCACTAAAATCACTTTGAACACAGCAAATGACCGAAAGCTGTTACTAACCTGGCCCCCATTTTCAAATCAACCATTTCAAAGCCGAGAAGTTCATATGTTCGTTGCACGTGGTCGTGCCAGTGTCCAACCACAGTCTTCCTGGGTGTGACTGTAGCATTACTGTGCTTTTAGGTTTTGATACTGATTTTTAGACCTATCACTACGGTGGCCCTGAGAGGCCAAACGGACTGCAACTTCAGAAAACACTTGCAAAAAGAAAAACGCTGCAAAAAGAAAACACCTGTTTTCTGAAGTTGCAGTCCGTTTGGCCTCTCAGGGCCACCGTACTATCCCCATCTTCTTCCGCAACCCCAAATTTTTACAAGAATAGTTTTAAATGTCTTGCCTGGCTTGCTCCACCATCTTGTGGCAGAAATGGGTATTACACACTACGATACAGCCCTTCAGTTTCAGTCTGTATCAGTGTAACACACATATACATTTTGGATAAAGTAACAGAAGGGTTTTTTCACATTCTCCTGATAGCTTCAGCTCATTTTGGATTTAATTTATTTTGGAAGACAATTTGCGGAAAGTGTCTTTGAATGTATGAATGAAATAACCACAAACAGAATCCTGTTTATGTCAGTTTACACTGCTGACAGCCACTGACAGGAGCCGAAAGCAAAAAATAAAAACATAAATAACACAGGCGACATCCTGTGGTCCCTCAGAGGTTGGAAGTCAGTCGAGCTTTACACCTTCACCACCACAACACCCCAACAAAAAAGGGATGATTTTGGCATCTTTACACCGGCACTTGCCACCAGCTGTTGCTGTGAAATTTGATCTCACAGAAGGCTTAGATGTTGGTATAAAAGCATGTGTAAGTGTGTTGTGTACTCCCCCAGGGCTTTTGTGTCTCTTTTATAATTTATAGTGTAGATGAGGTGAAAGTGAAACCAGCCTTTTCTCATCTGGTCCATCTTGCTGAGAGAGGCTAGGAGAGGGTAAAAAGAAAGAAAGAAAGAAAAGCATATTTCTACCTATAACAACTCTCATGATCATTACTTTAGTGAATAGTCAGAGATCATAAAATGTGTAGCAGTATTTTCTACACATCTGTTATGTTTTTAGAGCTGTATGAAGTGCTTTAGTAATCAATAACATTAGACAAGGATCTGTTTAAATGCCATTCTGTTTTCATTTCCATTCTTAAAATTGCTTCCATCTTTTAGCAAACTGATCCATGTTTTCAGTTAAACAGGTTAAAGTGTACACCAGCGTTCCTGTCACACAGCCCCGACTGCGCTCATGTCACCGTGTAACTCGACACAGCATTGTGTTGTTCTGAGTGAGCTGATCAGTCGGTCTGCCCGTGTCCTGTGCCGATACTCGCCTGCTGCACCATGAGGGCTAAAGTCTCAGACATGCACAGTAAGGACTGTGTCAAAGTGGCTGTCAGAGTCCGACCGTTCAACAAGGTCAGTGTGCTGATGTTTTCTATAATAACCACTATTTATTTTTCTTTTGTAAGCCTTTGCTGTCTCCTTTTTAAATACTCATATTTTGTATTCTTAAGGTGTGACCCACACTGATATGCTGCATACTTTATTTACCCTGATAAATCCTGTTGCTTCTTTTAACATTTACAACGGTAAATAGTAGATTAAATCCACAGGGCTAGTGATTTCAGTCTGAGCAGACAGATGCAGCACGATTTAATAAATAAAATCAAAAAGAAAAAAATGCTCTGTGGATTTGGGTAATGTAACAAAGTGATCAGTTTTCATAAGCTGTCTCTTCCTTATCTATATATGCACTGACCCTTGTCCCCCAGTAGGACTGTACTGAGTCTGGTGAAAACTGTTTCATAAAATTCAAATTGTGTGTTATTGTGTCTCCTACCTTCCCTTCCACTTACCCTCACATTTTCCTTGAAATCTAAAATAAATGCTTTTATAAACCATTTGCTCTCCCAGCTCTTTTTAGTCTCTCTCCATCATTTCATCTTCTTTCGTTTTCTTCCTTCACTCAGAGAGAGAGGGATGCGGGCAGTCGCTGTATCATATCCATGGTTTCGAGCTCCATCACCATCCAGGATCCACGGGATTCCCAGAACCGACGGTCTTTCTGTTTCGATTATGCCTATTGGTCCCACAGCGGTTTCACAAGAGACCACAGGGGTATCTATGTGCCTGAAGAGCCAGGAGGGAGATACGCTGACCAGGTCAGGTCATAAATGAGCTGGGAGTGTGTTGTGCAAGATAAAATCTAGATGGTTTGGGCAGAATAAATCTGAATGGATATGAAGTGAGTTATAAGATTAATAAGAATTAATTTACATCTCATGAGATATCATCCATTCCCAGGACAGCGTGTTCCAAGATTTGGGAGAAGGAATATTGGAAAATGCGCTGCAGGTAGCACTCAGTCTTTATCTGATACTCTCTATCTCATGTCTCAACTCTTAATAACAAATGTTCTAAAATTACATGCGCAGGGTTATAATGCCACATTGTTAGCCTACGGTCAGACCGGCTCAGGGAAGAGTTACTCGATGATGGGTTATGGGCCTAACAAAGGCCTGATTCCTAAACTCTGCGACCGGTTGTTTCAAGCCATCAAAGAAAACCAGGAGAACAGACAATGTCAGGTGAAGGAAAAACACAAGACGATGCAGAATGCTGTGAATGATTCAGTGTGTAAATAATCTAAAATGTGTTTTTTCTTCATGTCCCTGCAGGTCTTTTTCAGTATGTTGGAAATCTATAATGAGCAGGTGGTGTTTGGAGCAAATTCGTTTCTCTGGATATGATACATGCTACGATGCTATTATGTTTCCTGACTCTTTTCCTCCCCTCTCTGTCCAGGTGGTTGACTTGCTGTCTCGGGCGTCTCGGACTCCGGGCGGGCTCAGAGTCAGAGAGGAGCAGCAACGAGGATTCTATGTGGAGGGTCTCCGCACAGTCCCCTGCGAGACTGCAGCTCAGGTAGAGAGATGAATGGAAAAAGGATACAAACCAAACCAAACGACTGCACTAGCCAAAGGCTAAGGTTGCAGTCATGTGCAGTTAATATTAGAATATTTAGGGAATTAAATGCTTTGTGATCTTCTTCAAAGAGAGCCTCACGAAGCAGTCCAGCATGAATCTGTTGGACTCGTCTGGCAGTGAGCATCAGCATTCATCAGAGTCAGAAACTAACAGAGTTAAAGAGGATACGGCCATCAGTCTGAGCCCCACCACACTGGGCGATGTCGAAGCATACAAAGGGACATGCTGCTGTTTAATCTAAAAACCCAAAAATATATTTTTGTTCAGAAAAATGTGTTTGCAGGTGGAGCAGTTGATGGAGCAGGGGACGAGGACTCGAACCACTGCCGCCACCCACATGAACGCCAACAGCAGTCGATCGCACATGCTCATTATCCTCCAGCTCAAACAGGTAAAGAGGTTCTGTGCACACTTTTCCAATTTGTTAACATAATTAATACAAGAACAAACATATGTTGTATAAATCTACTACATTTATGTCAGATCTTCTCTAAAGAGAGCATCACGAAGCAGTCCAACATAAACCTGGTGGACCTGGCTGGCAGTGAGCGTCAGCGTTCATCGGGGTCAGAAGCTGATAGGCTCAAAGAGGGCACGGCCATCAACCTGAGCCTCACCACCCTGGGCAATGTCATCAGGTGACCTGCTGTTTGACTTGATTTACTTTGCATTTACTTTAGTATTTTTGACACTCTTCCCTCATCTCTCCTCCAGCTCCCTGGCTGATGTTGCGGTGGGGAAGAAGGTCGTGCATATTCCTTACAGAGACTCGGCCCTCACAAAGTTGCTGCAGTCTGCACTGGGAGGCAACAGTCGCACTGTTATGGTATCGGACACTCATTTGATACGAGGTTGAGTCTTTGGAAGATGCTTTTAAAGTAAATTGAATATATTTGTTTTTAAGATTGCCACATTGAGCCCTGCTGATATCTGCTATGAGGAGTCTCTCTCCACGCTGCGCTACGCTGAGAGGTACAATAAGCACTGTAAAGTCTTCTGGATATTTCCCTTCTGCTCTATAAGTAACATATTTAATATACGTTTTATACTTTAGTTCTTTTTGGCCTCTCCTTTATGTCGTTCTACACCTAACTTCTTGTCCCTCCACCTTTTCCACTTCTTCAGGGCAAAGCGTATCCAGAACCGTGCAGTGGTGAACGAGAGCCCCACCGAGCGTCTCGTTAAAGAACTAAAGGCAGAGAACGCCAGACTGTTGCAGCGTCTGAGCCGTCTGGGCCAGGAGGGACGCAGGGCGAATGACGAGACCAGTAAGAATCAGCATTTGAATGCAGCAGAATGGGATTCAGAGCTGTTGACAGGTCGTCTCGTATCTTTGTGTGTTCAGAGGAGCTCCGTCAGCTGCTGACCCACAATGAGCTTCAGATCAGAGCCATTCAGACTCTATGGGAGCAGCATGTGCAGGAGGCCCTGAAAGACTGGGAGCAACAGTATGCTAACATCACACAGGTGCATGCATAGATACATACGTAGATGCAGACATGCAAAACACACAAGCAAAGGCTGCAAATGCATTTGATGGAGGTTTTTTATGTAGTGTCTTTAAATGGATGTTTCTTGTTTCCCTCGTCCTCACTGGCAGGAGAGGAGGATGATGCAGATGCATCCTTACATCCTGAACATCAACGAGGATGCTCAGCTGTCAGGGGTGGTGAAGCTTTTCATCCAGGAGGGTTAGTCCATCTGAATCTCTCTGTCTCTGTGCCACAAGATGTATGGTTCTCTCCCTGATAGAAGAAGCTACTAAAGGTGGACAATACCAGATAGTTAAATAGCTTAAACAGCTTAATGTAACAAACATGTTCTGCAGATTTTAACATGTTTGGTGAAATGTTAATCTTTTTATCTTTAGGGGAATGGGACATCGGACTGTGTGACTCCTCCCCACGGTCCATTTGTATCAAGGGTCTAGGGTGAGTTTGCCATCATTGCAAAGAATAAGAAAATTGTCTTTTCTTCTGTATGCATATACACTGATGGGGTCTAAATATTCTTTACATCAGTTTTCTGTCTTACATAAAATTGTTTGTGAGGGGCAGCCAATCAAAAGCTGTTAAAGGCTGGGTATCCATAAAATGAGAGGAGATCCATTAATAACATAAGTAAGGATTATCTTGATGAGTGAATAATGCAAACCGACTGCAGCAGAGTCCAATACTAAAAATATACGGAGCTGGGAAGAAGTCGGATCAGTCCCCTTTTTTGTTTTTATGTGCGTTAGGATTCAGGAACGTCATGCTGTGTTCAGGAATGAACAGCGCAGGGTAACGCTGACCCCGATGACAGGAACAAAGGTTATTGTAAATGGCAATCCTGTTTCCCAGGCAACAGAGCTGCAGCACCTGGTGGGTCTTGACTCAAACCTCAATTATATGATGTGGTTGTGTGACATGCTGTTAAAGTATACACTATAAATATATATATATATATATATATATATTTATTTTTTTATCAGGATCGCCTCATTCTGGGTTCCAACTGCACCTACCTGTTCATTGGTTATCCATCAGAGAGATGCGGGGATGACTGGAGTCGCTATGATTACGATTACTTCCAGTCTGAACTGGCTGCAGCTGAGGGCATCCACCTGGGTGAGCGGGAGCGTGAATAACTCCACATGAAGGGCTCTTATTTTTTGAAGGAAACTCACTGAACTCATTATATTATTCATCTGCATGTGTTTAGGTGAGTCCAGTGCTGGATCGAGTCAGACAGACCCCAGTCTGCTAGCTGTCTTCTTTGATTACATCAAATTGATGCCCATGGTGGCTGAGGCCAACCAGATGAGCCAGGAATTGAGCAAGGTAACGCACGGCCTCTGGGTGAAAAATTCTGTATTTAACGTGTTCCTAGAAAGCAAATATCTTTGGTTTCCTGTGCATCATCAGATTCTGGCCATGTGTTGCATTGTGTTTGCAGGGTGTGGAGTTCAAGCTGGAGATTAAAAATCTGGCACTGTCAGATTCAAAAGGCCACGATCTAGAGAAAGACATCGTTGTCAGAGTCACCTCCAAGGGAACCAAGCAGGTTGGTCTGTCCCTGTATGGGGTGTTTTGTCACTTGTGTAAACTGGAGCGTCACTTTGAAAGATTACAATCTGTGCATGCACTCTGCAGGTCTGGATGTGGTCCAAAGCCAAGTTTATTAACCGCAAGTTTCTGATGGAAGAGGTTTACCAGCAGCATTTGGCAGAGCAGAGCGGAGACAATGTATGTTAGCTGAAAGAACAATGTTGATGTTTGTTGGCTTGTATTTACCTTTACATCTCTGCAGATGTTTAAGCTAAATAAAACGTGTGTGTATATATATATATATATATATATATATATATATATATATATATATATATATATATATATATATATATATATATTGACATCACATATTGTTAGGATGGTCAGCACTTCCTAAAGCATAAACCTTTCCAGACCAGTAACTCTATTACTAAGACTTTTATTTTTTTAGGAAGTAGCCGGGCTGTCAACAGTAACATTACCCAGAGATAAAGACCCATTCTGGGATCCAATTGAGCCTCTTCTCCTGGGCACTGCCCACCTTTGGCTCCAATCGTTGGCCTTCCGCATCCCTCTGGAAGAGCAGCTAGAGGTACAAACTGATATACTCCATACACACTGGCATCTTCATCTAAAAGTATTTTCAGATGACAGTTAAATAAAGTCAGTGGGTGATGATCCCGGTCTGCAGGTGTTGGGGTCAGAGGGCACAGAGGAAGGCATTCTACAAACACAGCTGGTCCCCTGCTCTTCAACTGGACTGTATGTCACACATGCACAGACACACAAACCTTCAGTGCACAGGTATATCAGTAACTAGACGTTCGCACTTCCCAGCCCTCTGGGTGAGGATGACATCCTGATTGACCCATCAGAGATACTGGGTAGACGACTAGACTTCCAGCTGGTCCTGGATCAGTGTTGTGGCTTACGCTGGATCAGAGAGGCCCGCAATCGAGGTGTTCAAATTGGGTAAGGCACATGTGGCTCGGTGTAGAGCACACTGCATTAAATCCTATTGAACTTGGAGATGGAAACCTGGTATATATTTATTGGCACATAGAGGAAGCTGTTAATAATTTTAGCTTTTGAAAAGGTACTGTGGACTCAAGCGTGAAGTCTCCAGTCATGTCGTCTTCTAATAGAAGAGAGTGGTGAAATGCTTTCTTCTCTCCGACATTACTTAATCTCCTTACTCTGTTAGTTTCAGGTTATTTGACTGCAGCCAGCCTCTGTACACTCCAGCTGTTTGGCACAACGTGAATCCTCTGCTGGATCACAGAGTCCACTTTGCCTCCCTCTACACCTCCCAGCGTCTGCTAGACTTCCTGCAGAGCAGCGCTGTGGTGCTGGAGCTCTGGGGCCTTCAAGGTGAGGATGGACATTTTTTTTTATTTATGCCTGAAGTAAGTGAACTCAGTGATAGCTATTATAACAACAAGACATGCTTAATTGTTTTTAATGAACCGAGTGGGATTTAAACATTTAAACTGGATTTTAATTTCATCGTGTGTACATTATGCATCACATTATTAAATTTCTCATGCAGATTTAAGAAAAGCCACAGCTGAAATAGAAAGTTTCTTTAAAGATTGCTGCTCAGTGCTTGTTTTCTATCCCAGAGGGCTGCACTCAGTTGAAGTCTTCACTGGAAGGTGTGCGGATGACTGCAGATGGCATCTTCATCATTGATGAGTCGAGTCCAACAGAAAACACAGTGAGTTAAACGTTTAGGAGTAATTGTTTACGTTGACATGAGTTATTTATTGTCTTATTTATTCCGTGTGTGTGTGTTTTATCACAGCCTGTAGACCCCTCAGACCTCAGTTGTTCAGTAAGAGCTCTTCAGCAGGACTTAGATGAACTAAAGAGTGTTAATGAATCACTGAGGAAAGAGAATCACAGTCTGAGGGAACAACTCAACACAGCCAGAAATGGTAACTAAAACATACACGAGTTTGTGGTTTCTATTCCAAAGAACTGAAAAAACTACCACACATATCACTTTGGAAGCTTTTGACTTGCTCTTTCAGAAACACACACATTTCTCTCTTCTGGTTTTAGGTGGCGAGGGTGCGCGTAGTCGCTCGGTGCGTCCCAGCTGTGATGCAGAGTTTGCCCGCGCTCTGAAGGTTTTCTATCACAGCATGACTTCAGTAAGAGGTCAGCTGCAGCGCCTGCGCAGACACAGGCCCAGCGTACGTATTCACGTGTTATCTTCTGTCTTAGCATGAGTTAGTGTTACTACAATGTGGACATGCTTAAAATCCTTAAAATAGTGAATCAGCACAGAATGAAATATTGACCTGTTTCCATGCTGCTGTTTTATCACATTATTAGCTCCAAGAGTGAACACTTTTGAGCTGCTGCGTTTAGAAAAGTACATCTGCGCTGTAGTTATTTAGCTTATGCCTCCAATAGATGCATGATAACTGAAGCACTGTGAAGGATCTGCAAGTGTTATTGTTGTGAAAACTGTTTAAGGTCTGGCCAAAAGAATTATTGACTTTAAACATTAGGAATATGGTTCCGAGAACGGGAGCTGATGTTATAGCAATTTACCAAAACGTTTGATAAATTGCACTTGAACAGATTGAATCCTGCCCATGGATATAACACTCCTGTTTGCACATCATGCAGGATGTTAATGTGCGTGCTTTCCAGGAGGAGTCAGACCTGCTGGGGCTCAGACTGTTTGTGGATGAGCAGAGTCATTTGCTGAGAGACTTCTCGGAGCAGCTGGAACAGAGCGTCTCTACGCTCAAACAAGATGTGGCCGCCATCGTCCGCCGGAAACGAGAACGATCAGGAATCTGGTCTTGACCAGGGTTTTTATTTTTTAGGAAAGTATACATTTATGTTGACACTTTAATTTCGCAACTCTGCAGATATTCCGGTTGAGGGTATGAAATGAGCAGAACCAGGTTCTTACAAACTAAATTCTTTGTTTGGGTAAATAAACATGACGGGGATCTGTTATGATGTGTCAAAGCTGGAAAAACCATTGAGATAATGAGGTACCTGAGAGCCAAAAACCTTTCTACTCTTAGCTCTGAAGGATGTCACCGAGAGCAGATATCACTAATATCTAATATCTGAGGCACAGCAGCTCCACTCACTTGTTTTAACAGTCAAATTAATTGAGGGGCTGCAAACGCTCAGTGAAATCAAAAGGGGCTGTTTTGAAATATAAATCATGCAAAGCTACTAGTTTAAGAATAAGAGCATGGGGTTAGAAATGAGGCCTAACAGATTAGAATTAGTTCCCATTAATGAACACTACATGCACAGTGGACCATGTTCAACACAGTTTATACATAAAAGTATTCACCATATTTTCTGTAATACTTTCTTACTTTTTATCTGTAAAATGAAGTTTATTCCGGTGGATTATTATTTTAGTACGCTTGGTTAACAACAATGTATATGCAAGTCTACTATTAAGAGTAACTACAAGTGAAGTCTGTTTAAAAAAAAAAAAAGTTTATTAGACTGCATGTATAAGACATCGTTACAGTTCCAAACTGCAAATAAATTAAAAGGCAAAGACAGCTCAAGTTTCAAAATTCACAAAATTCTTACACATTTTTTTTAAGCATCATTAAAAATCCATTGTGTTTTCAAGCTAATGTAGTTCACTTTGAAGCTGCATCACTGGATGACAGAAATCTTCCTCGTGTCTCACTGTGGGGGATTAATGTTAATGTAAGTGAACAAGAAAAAGATGTCAAACAGCTGAGCGAGATCGTCTCTCCTTATGTTGAGTTTATGACATATTTACGACAGCGTCTCTCACTGCAACGTCTAATTTGGAGGTAAAAAGCACAACGGTTGATGTTTGTAAGCAGTCACGATTTGTGAGAGTACAGACAGTTGCTGTAGGTCCAAAAAAAGATTAGCGTGGGCACATTTACAGGAGGAGAGGCAGATGTGAGGCAGATTAGTCATCACACAGTACAGAATTTATAAAAAAAAAATCTATGTACAAGAAATATGCAGGCAGACAAGCTGACAGCACGTAGCTGCTCATGAGAAATTTAAAACAAGACAGAGATGAGAGGAGCAAGGCAACGGCGAAAGGCAGAGGATAAGCCTGGCTTCAACTGAAGAGGTAGACTGTGGGATAGAGAGACAGTTACAGATATTCTACTGCGAGGAGAGATGAGATTCTTCACAAATAAGCACCACATGTTATTTTTTCATGTTAGGTTTAGGATCAATATCTTCCTTTCCAAAAACAGCACCCAGTAACATGAATGTACAGGTACAGAGAAAGCTGAGGGTCCAGGTGAGGTAGGTTAATCAGGTTTCTAGGATTAGGGACCAAACGGAGCTGCATGAACACGAAACAATATTCATTTCCTTTTGCTCAGAGTAGAAAATAAATGTCAGAGAACATGAAGCACAATGACTGAACATTTCTTTTTCTAATGTTGGACTGTCAGTTGTCTGCACCTCTTTGGGCAAGTTTGAGCCTGAGGAACAGGACTACAGATGATCACAGAGCATGTACAGAAGCAGTTTTGGTGTTTATATAGTACATTGGTGATTATTGCATTTAAAAAAAAATCCACTTCCTTCCTAAAGGAAACCCATGTGAAGCACTGCTATCTGTTTCCATTTAAAATTACAGTCCTATCTGTGCAGCCATGGGGTTTGAATGCACAGATTTTGTTCTTACCTAACGTCAATCAGCTTTCTTTTTCAGAGGGTAAAAAACACGGGGTATGTTAATCAGATTGTAAAGCCACAGGAGGCATATTTTAGATTTTTACCTGCTATTTCGTTTATTCTTATAAAACACTGAACATGCATTTGTTGTGTAAATTATTATCTCGCTTGTTTAAAAAGTTGCCTTATCGCTTCTTTGCCAGGTTCAAGTCTCAGTGCAGACAGTTCAGAAGACAGTATAAAAGATGGACGTGGCTTCCAGTTGTGAATGCCTTAAACCTGCAATCTGTTTTATGGTCACCAGGGGGCGATAGCTGTGGTAGCCAAAAAAAACTTGGGGCTTTCTAAGCTGACCTCTGGAAACACTTTTCTGCTGGGTTTATTGTTTCAGCCACTCATTTGAGATCACGCTGAATAAAATAACTTGTGATATAATAATAATAGTGATAACTTGTGATTGACAGGATGTTAGCCAATGAGTGTAGTTTCACAGTCAAACCGGCTTTCTTCCATCACATCCAGTTTCAACAGCAAGATGGCTCATCGAAGCCTCAAGGTGGGACTTCACAAACTAGTGGGTGATTACATGGTAGCTATGTCCATCTTTTATATTGTATATGTCAGTACTAAAATACTTTTTTGGCTGACTTGAAATAAATATCTGTGCATGTAAATAAGAGCACAGATCATCCATTACAGCCATGGCCATATTTGATCACTCTCTGAAACAACCCTTTTACATTCATGGTTGGAAAACGTTTCGTCTTTCAGCTCCCTCCTTCAAGTTCAAGGGGAGAATTAAAATTTAAAAACACATCACTAGTCATGTCTCCATTTCCCACTTTCACTCACTCACTCACACACACACACACACACACAGACACACACACACACACAATGAAGCTTCCAGCAGCTGAAGACAAACTTCACAGTATAAAAATAACTCAATAAACCACAGAGAGGTCCATAATTTCACATTAGGCCCATTTTTTTTTCCATTTTCTGAAGCCATGTAAAGACAAACATCACTCATTAAGAGCTGCAATCCAGAGCAGTGGAGTCGGCAGTGTTCGGGTATTTAACATTATATATATATAGGTCCTGAAAGATGATCACCAATATATGGATGATGCCACTATCAACCAGACTGAGATACACCTTTGTCAGTGTCTGTTTGTTTCCATTGCTAGCTTTCCCTGAATAATGTCTTGAGTGTCACCAAAAGAGGACGGGGATTTATTCCTGTTGGCTCAGCCTGTTGAATCAAGCAGACCAGGTGTAAACTCAAAATAATTCAGTGAGCAAACTGGTCCACCTTACAGCCAAACTCCATCAAAATTTAGAGGAGTCATAGTTACTGCTCACAAACAACCACAGATTACCAACACAGCACTCAGAGACACATTCCCCATCCTCAAAAAAGAAAACACACAAACAGACTGCTGTGTATCTGCTTCACGTCTCCATCCTTTCACTGATCCAGTGTCTCAGGCGCTGGTGCCTTCGTTCTCAGCTGCTCGGCCGTCACTCGCCGTCGTTCCATGTGTGATGAGGGTAGGTGGCGCCACAGACACGTCTCGCTGGCTGCTGTGCCTCGAGTGGCTGTCTATCTGATGGAGGCTGCTGTGAGTGGAGAGCGGATGGTCGAGACGTGGATTGCTGCCATGGAAACTGCGGTCCTCTGTACCTCGGTAAACCACGGTATCGCTCCTAAGAGGAGAAGCAATGAAAGAAAAGCTGAGCTTCGACTGATTCACATCGTCTGAGAGGAAGCGAGAGCATCGTGGATTTCCTGGTCTACCTGTCATCTCGAGAGCGCCGCAGGCTGCTGTGGTAGCTGGCCTTGCTGTGGACGCTGCTGGCCTTACTCCTGGTGGAAGAGGGGTGCCCGTGGTGAGTTCTAACTGGTTCATCAAGGTCGTCTAGAACAGCTAAGTGGGTGGAGGAGGCGTGTGTGGAAGTACCCTACGGGAGGAGAGATCAAACACATGTAGCGCTGAAACCGCTGAGATTAAAGATTTATTTTAACACCCGACACCTTTGCACAACGTGTAAATATTCAAATCCAAAAGGCTACATTTTGCTCAAGGCTCTGTGTACATTACTCCAGCATAAGACATTCATATCTTTTGGATCTTAACTCAAATCTAATGACAAGATTATGCCTCAAGTTATTACTTTTATTATTATGATAGAGACCTAGCCAGGTTCACAGGGGTTGAAAAGCTTCATTGATGATGCGGCTAAATATTATCAATGAAGAAATATGTACATGAAAACACCAGTCTGATTAAACCTTTATCAAAGCTTCTAGATGCTGACAAAAAAGACTGCAACAGGCATACAAGATACGATCTTTCATTTCAGTCTTCTCTTCCTTTCATCAGTTTCAAATGAGCTCAGAGCCGTAACCTGTGGACATTCATGTTTGGACTTTACTCCCACGGCACTTACCTGAGTGGATGTCCCTCTGGACTTCCTAACGATGGGGGTGTTGGGCTCACGCAGCAGAGACTGAGCAAAGTCCGGCTGCTCTTGCAGCACCTGGCGAGACTCATTCACCCCACTGCTGCAGAAAGAAAAAGGTGAAGGAGGTCAGAGGTGGGAAGTTTTTACAGAGGGGACAAGTCGCAGATAAAATTGGAACCAAGAGACAGATTGGGGGGGAAGGAGTAGGAAGACATTTAGGATTCAAGAAGAAATACGGGAAAGAGACAAGAAAACAGTTGATAAGGACAGCATAGGGAAGATTAATGATTAATGTGCTGTTGTATAGCAACGTGTCACCACAAAAGGAAATACAGTAGAGATACTAAACCCCTGAACAACTGAGAGGGAAGGAAAATTGCACGTGAAACAAAGTACAAGATACTTCTAAGTGCATAATTAGTTGTGATAAACTCAATTTAGTTTTCTCGAACATTAAAAGACACACAGTCTCTTCTTACTCTTTGCGCCTGCGTCCATGTAGGAAACTGGCCCACTCAAAACAGGTCTTCTTGCTGCCCACCCAGAAAACAGAGGGGATCCCCACCACGAGCATCATCAGATATTTAATTAGGAACAAAACCATGGCCGGCCTCCTGGTCTCCTCAACCTGAAAATAAAATAAAATGCACACGTTAATGATGCAATCATCTAATCAGCACAGCATGGAGTTTTTAAAAACACCGAGTAAAGTGAAGCAGAGGAGAGACAGGAAGAGAACAAAGGCTTTGATTATAATGTAGGCAGACTAATTGTGCAGTAGAATATTTCCTCGACAACTAAACATGAAAGATATGCTAAAAGCTTTGGATCCACCAACATTTAACAAACTAAAATCCTCAAACATAATCTAGACAAACCGAGCTGTTTGATGGATATCCCAGCAGAGGGCAGAGATTTACAGCAGTTCTTGGTCCTCTTTTTATTGAATATAAATCCCAGATTTTTAAGAAATACAACAAACAGAACGCTGTGTCGTTCAATCCCAAATCATGGTTTCATCTGTCCGATAAAATTTCACTGTGGGAAACCATCAAACACACTGAGTACTGTGTTAAAAAGTTTTTGTGGAAAACCATTATATTGTACTTTAGGTGGCCTTTAAGATATCAAATTCTTTAAATTTTCTTTTTAAATTAAGATAAAAATCTTCCTAAAGATGCTATTAAAGCAATTTACCCTCACTACAGTGAGGGTAAATTCCATGAGCAGCTGAGCCTTTTAGTGAGATAAGAGATTTATTGTTTTTGAAATCTGGGCCCAGAAGAATTTGCATTTATTAATTAGCTTAAGTCTCTGTCACCCATGCTGAGATGAAATGTGTCTTATTTAGATCATCAGATAAAACGAGAAGCCCTGGGTCTTCAGTAAATTACCACCCGTGAACACACACAAAGAAAGAAACTCAAATGAACTTTGACACCACAAAAGAATCTTCAATTATCCAAGAACAAGCAACTGCGCCCTCTCCCAGAACACACAGAAAACCCCCGGGCAAAGATCACATAACACACAGCAATATTGAAATTCCACAGCTGTAATAGGACGTAAAAGGGGATCTTCATGATCTTCACAAACACACAGACACACTCACACATAGTGACAAGTGATGGAAACAATGACAAAGCCTTATGAAGTAAAGGTGTATGTGTGTGTGTGCACGCATCCAACTGACTGACACACAGGTAGGGATGGAGTATGTTTGCGTCTGCACTGTGCACAATTATCTGGTTAATAATTTAGCACCGGACTATATGAATCACTGCATTCCCACCCATCTTCATAAACACGATAAAGCCCCTATGGAGGACTGGCAGCAGACCGTGACTAAGCAGCCCAGGGAGCAGAGGGGCTGAAAGATGCAAGCATGAGAAAATTAACTGAAATACAAAGAGAAAAGGAAACAGAGCAAAACAAAGATGGGAGAGGTTGGTTTTTTTTTGTGGAATTGGTCTTGAGAGCTATATTAGCTGAGCTAATGATGCATGCCGCACTCTGCTCCCCTCCTTCACAAATACCTACTCACTCAGCTGCACACACAACTAAGTGCCAGCTCTTACCCACTCTCAACCAAGCACTCAGCATCTTTGGCCAAATCCCAACTCCCACCCTTGGCCCTTAGGTATCCCATTTCTTTGGGAAATTGAAGGATAGTGGTCATCTAGCCCCCCAAACAGAGCGTGGAGGACCACCTTGCCCTAAGCTGCAGTGAAAAATGGAAGGGGAGAATTGAGATTGGGCCTTTGATCATGAAATAATCCATCTATCCATTCATTTTCTTAACGGCTTAACTTAGGGACGCCGGGGGCTGGAGCCTATCCCAGCAGTCATCGGACAAGAGGCAGGGTACATTTTAAACAGGTCGCTAACACAGAGAGACAGGTGACCACAGGGTCTCACATCCACACCTACGGCCAGTTTAGGATCACCAGTTAATGTGACGTGTGTCTCTTTGGAATGTGGGCAGAAGCCCATGCAGGGAGAACATGCCAACTGTACAGTGAAAGGCACCAGCCAATCAGGACATGTGCAGAGAAAGTGCTAACCACTTCACCACAACGCTTTCTTTCATTAAGTAAGCATGGGAGTTCTTGTTGTAGTTCCTAAATGTCTTCCCACTACTGTAATCAATTCTGACGTCACTGGCTACAACAAAGGTAAGAGCTCATCTGAATAAAACCTGGTTAAATTCCAGATACCAATTAAAAATCATCTTCACGTTAAACTAGTAATTGTACATTTTTGTTTTTATTTCTCAGAACCAAGTGGCTAACATAAACTAGCTAAAATGTTGGCTAACCAGAAAAATTATCTGATTGGACTTTTTTTTTTTTTTAAATGAGACTTTGTTTTTCCCTCGTGTTTTCATACATTTCTGGCCTACAGAACATGGCAAGACTTAACTTGTAAAAAAGCTAAAAAACAAAAACAAAAAACCCGTTGAGCTCCATTCTTGAGTAACTGTGTATTCATGTGAGGTCAGATAATCGGAAAAACCGAGTTTCAGACCGAGAAAACAGACATGATTTTCCTTTTTTTTTTGGCTAAGTGAGTTGCATTTTCTTAAAATCCAGCAGATAAAAGTAAATAACTGGCTGAAAATAGTTGTAAGAAAAGTTTGATTCATTCCTTTATTGCATATTAGTTCTTTTCTAACAGTAACTGCGATGACCCCTGGGTGGTGAATGTGTCTGTGTTTTGTGGTTTGTGCTGTGATTTGTTCTACAGGTGCTGATCGAAGTAACTGGCTGTATGAGCTAAACCTGGGCCCAGTGAGCTTGGTTATAAAAGCTCCATCCTTTCAGGTCTCTTTTGCTCACTGCCCTGATTTGAATACTAGCTTCCTGAACTAGATCCACTTAGCTACAGCACGTGTTCTTGGGTTATTTTGCCTTCTACAGACTCTGCCACACACTCACTACTGACTAGCTGACAAACATGTTCTTTTTAATTATGTTCCATAAAAAATGATCCTTTACTAGTTACTACCTGCGAGCCAGGTTGTGAGACAATGCATAGGTGCTGTTCAAATACACCAACTTATACTAGTTAAAAAATGATAATTCTAGAGATAATCTTTGTCAGACAGGTTAAGTAACTATATATCAAAATCAGCTATGAACACTTTATTGTTTGTTTTGCAGTACTTTGCCTTTTCCCGGTCCATGTTGTCCCCTCAGTCTGACTTAAAAAAGCACACGAACACACTTAAGTTGGTGGGATGACTTCACAACTTGGGAATCCTGACCATTTGAGGAGTGCATGAATGGAAGCTATATTGATGTTAACTCCTTCCACTGGAGAAGTATCTTGTTCACTCATTATTTATGATATGTTTAGTAACTTACACTTTACTTTCCTGAGACACAGACAAGCTCCCTCCCCAATAAGGAAAGAAAAACACAGATTCCTCAAAAGAGAGCACCTGCGGATTTTCACCATTCAACTTTGGCAGTGTGACAGCACAGACAAACTGTAAGTGACAGAGCTCTGATATTTGTTTGCAGCTGAGAAAACAGGCAGCATGTGCTTTCAGACTGTAGACTACCAGATTTGATTAGCTACTCCGACACTTTTTTTTCTTAAGACAGGCTATCCAAGTATAAAGTTGCAGCACAACAGCTGGCAGCTGTAAGAATGATTTACACATGCACCGTCTTAACAAGCACAGATAGTGTCTTCTCTAAAGTTTCACTATATTATTACATCATCTAGTAAGAAATGAAACATAGTTTGTCTAGTGAGGTTAACACCATCACATCGTGCACTTTCTTATTTTCATCCTTTTACCTTGTATGGGCATGGGATGTGATAACGCCTGCAGTTGTTCTCCATCCATGTTTTCTCCCAGATCTTCCGGTATGTGTGCTCGTATATGTAGCAGCCAATCACAGTGAACAAGGGAGCCAGGTACAGCACAGAGAACACTCCCATCCGAATCATGAACTTGACTAGTTTGGTCTGGTTCTCCTTCTCCAGAGGAATTTCCATGCGCACCCTGTTCAGAGCGACAATGCCCACTAAAAGCAGGGAGACGCCAACCTGACAGAAGACAGACAAGAAGTTAAGGCTCAGTGAACCTTTAAAATACTCCTTTAAAGGTTGGGTGACTGACAGACAGGTCTAAAAGACATTTAATGACCCACCCATCATTACTAACCAATCCATCTCTCCCAATGTCCACACTTGTATTATTTCATGCAGTCATTAATCGGTTCACACCACATCCATCCTACTCACCACTTCTTTCATCCACCCACTCACTCATTTATCTCCTGAACTGTACTCACCGCCACATTGACACAGAGCGGTGCCAGAACAAACCACCTCAGGGCGTCTATGTCATACAGCCCTATGAAACACACTCCACTGATCCCATCTCCCTCGATTTTATTCAGGGCCAACAGGGTGACGGTCAGGGCCCCTGGGAGGCCCCAGGCAATCGCATGGAAGAGGAGGGCTTTCTTCTCAATGGCCTCGCTGCCCCATTTAGGCACGGCAGCCAAGAACCAAGTGATTGTCAGTATGACCCACCACACACTGCCGGCCATAGTGAAGAAATACAAAACCATGAAGAACAGGGTGCATGCCTGAGAGAGAAACACAGGAGGAAAAACCTCTGATCAATTAATCATTTGGGAAAGGTCATCAAAACTGTAAATCTGCAACTATATAGTAGTAAAAAGTAAATTCATGACACGTGTGCGCTCTAAGTCAGTAAATAGATAATTGCACTGTGTAATAAAGATAAAGTAATGAAGTTAATAAGACAGCATTTTTAAAGTGTAGCATAGTCATTTTTATTAATTGCTAAATAAACATCCGTCAACCTCATTATTCAACCACAAAAGAAATAATTTAAAATCTAGTTTAGAAGTTTTTAGCCCAGTAAATCATCACTGATGTGCCGACAATTTTAAATCGGGCAGTTTTTCCCCCAGATTTCATAAAAATGAGCAAAAACCTTGTTGTGTGAGCCCTGTGTTATGGTGGATGCTCTGAACTGGGAAGGGCTAACAGGGTTGCACGCGACCCTGCCTTCCAGCAGGAAACCCAGGAAAAACACCAGCGACACCATGACGTAACACACAGCATAGAAGATGATTGGTCGCTCAGGGTACCGGAACCTATCGAGGAAGATAAAAGAAAATGACTTTGTGTCTTTCTCCACTGCAACGATACTAATACTTTCAAAGAAATTTCACTACATTCAGCTTTTCAAACCTTGTAACATCAATCAGGAATGTCAGGAAGGTGAAGAGCGTTGCAGACAGACAAACAATGGAAACAACTCCAATGAAGTATCGGATGAAGGTGAGCTCCTGCTGGTTGAAGAACATTGAGGGGCATGGGGCAGAACAGTCCTTCCTGCCCATAAAAGTGTAACCCAGGTCTGGGTCGACCTTGAGCTCTCTGGGGCACCAGAAACCATAATCTCTTTGGACGGTCATTGATGATTGGTCAGTGGGTTCAGAGCCTGTTAGCAGGTCCTCTAGACGAGGATAGGGCTCGTCACAATCTGGGAACCTGCCCCCAAAAAAGTAAAAGAAATTATATAAAGACAACAGCCTCCACAATGACCTTACGGCTACATCAACACAGCAGTTTCAGGAAAAATATTATAATCTACATCAAGGTAAGAAATCACTACATAGAGTTATCTAGGTTATGACCAGTGTTGGATAAGTTACTTTAAATTAGTAACTTAGTAAATTAGTAAGATGTAGGCAACACCAGACTGCAGATGAGCTGCATACAGGGCTGGTTTGGGACAAAAAAAATCGGCCCGGGGATTTTGACTAGAGACCGGCCCACCATTATAGGAAAAATCATAAAGCCTTTGAATGAAAACAAACGCTGTTGTGACAGTGATGTACACAGTTTTGATGGTATATATGTATCAATCTATCAACTGTTTGTTGTAAGATTCAGATAATTATTTTTTAAAAGCTAGATATTTTAAATGAGAATAAGAAAGAAAAGTATTTCCTTGTGCCCCCCTCTCCCTGTTAATGTCCTACCTGGCCCCCTGGCAAAACTTTGCTAGACCCGCCCCTGCACAGTTACCAGCTGTCAGCTACATAAAAAAGGATCCTGGTGTTATTTGTCTCTCAGAAACAGTTCATAACTTCCCTTCAACTCATTCATGTCACCTAAAAGCTAAACCTGTTTCTCCATCACCTGTTCAGCTCTCATGATTCAGTAAGGACATCTCCTGGTTTCATCTTCATGTTTCCCTCTCACCACATATCCAAACTGACATCATGACCAGCAGCTTTTACAGCTGTGGCTCCAGCAAACATCAGCTGATACTAGAAATTAATATTAAATAAATTCTAACAACAGCTGATCAAGCTTAAACGTGCTGCTGTTGTTTAGCGCGACATCCGCTGGTTTCCTCTTTCTGGCGCAAAGTGGGCAATAAACAAACAAGAGAGAAAAGCCGATCAGCTGATCACTGATCAGTTTCATGATTGAAGTAGAAACAGGAGAGGGAGGGGAGAGAATGAGAGAAGAAGAGGCAGCTGTGCAGCTCCAGCTTTGTGTCTTTTTCCATTCTAGCTGAAGTCCGGGACAAACTGTGTTCCTTTTCACCTCAATACAAAACGCGTAATATTTTCTCTGAATACGAGACGATTCTGTTTTTTACGGGACGGTTGGCAACTCTACTAACTAACCTTATGAACAAAATAAAGTTCAACATCAACATCATAGCACCCACCCAGCTGTATAGAAACTCCGTCATGCTAGCTAGTACGCAGTACGGAAAAAGTCAGCATAATGAAAATAAACTCCACCTAAACTTGGTTTATATCTGACCCAGATAGATTGCAGGTCATAACTTCTTACCTGAAGTTCAGTTCACCTGACACTCGGACCAGCGGCCGCCTCGGGTCTCTCCTCCTCCTGCCTCTCCTTTCCCTCATCCACCTGCTGGTCTCCACCACTTGCTAATGTTACTGAATCTGTGGAAGCTCCGCGATAGCCACCACACAAAGTAGCGATCCTATCTAAATCCCAGTAACGACTAATGCGTTCCTGATTTTGGCATAATAACTAGTTACCGTGCTCGTTACCACAATAATAACGTAGTTACTGTAACGCGTTACTTAATAACGCGTTAGTCCCAACACTGGTTATGACATTGCTCTAAACCTGTACCCTGTAGCCTATGCTGTAGATTTAATGCAGGACTATAAATCAAGCATAAGTTTCAGTCAGATGTACCTCATCTCAGCAAGTCTAAAATGACAATAAAGATAAATTAAAAAAAAAAAAAAACTTTACAAAGGTGCAACAAGGAAGGAGACTAGTGAAAGATTTTAGACTTTAAGTATTAAGTTGATTTAAAATATAGCAGATTCATACCTGCTGCACTCCATATCATCTGGCCAGGCTACGCCAAAAATTTCCATGAGTTTGTGGCACTCATCCTTGGCCCGCTGGCAAAGGGATCGGCATGGCATGGAAACGTGGCCGTACACAGTGCAGACTGGAGCGTATAGTGCACACAGGAACATCCTCAGATCAGCACTGCACACCAGGTTTACCATTGGATGAAAAGGCTTTGGAGGAGAAAAAGAACAAAAAATGCATAAATAAAATGTTGACACCAATATTTTCATCTATGCAAAGCTCTTTGACATAAAAACACTGACTGTGCAAAGTAAATGATAAGTGATATCCTACTCTCAGAGCAATACCTCTAAACACTGACATTTCGTGCTGCTGGTATTCAACACTAAAGTCAGTGTTAATCAGCATGCAAAGCTTGTTATTAAACATGACATGTATGTGGATGATCCTAACACACATGCAGTGTCTTATAAATATACATTTACACACAGGCTCAGGACGTTAAATGCTATCGGCAGCACACACGAGAAGGCTCATATTTAGCCAGAAATAGACATCAAAGGGGATGGAGGGAAAGCGAGAAGGATAGCAAATAATTTTTCAGTTGCAACTTACACTACTACTCAGTATTTCATCAGCAGTTAGAGGCTTATGAAATATGTACAGCTGCAATCATATTACCACAGATCTCTTTGAAGTTGGGGACAGCAAAGTCACACTACTGAAGGCTGGAGCTACAGCCATTTGTCAGTAAAATGAGCAAACAAACAGCAGGGCTTTTCACACATGGGAGATTATATACCCTGTTCCCTGTAGGGACAGACTTAACGGTTTAAGGATGACTTTTGACCTTCATGGTGCTGATTAGAAGATCTCAAAACAAATTACAAGGAAAATTTAACTCATACATACTTACTTATTACTTGCATATTAAAACAATCACATTAATACTATTTCTATGCACTTAATACTATTTCACAGATGCACTCATAAGTTTTAATAACATTGTGTGCACTGTGAGCAGCGTGTCTATGTGAAGTGACCTGCATTCAGTCAAAGTTCATATCATTTGAAAGCACTAAAACGGAGCTTTCAGTGCATCTTTTACTAGAGACGAAAGAAATGAGAGCAGAAGCATGGCAGCAATGAGCGAAGACTACAGCGGTGAAACAATACACTTGCTTGACAGCACATAACACTGCATTGTGCATATGCGTAAAGGAAAAAATGTGTTTGTGTGACACAAAACAGTAAATTTGCATTGATTGCTTATCATAACAACTACAGTGCATCCTCATATAGAGAGCATTTGTGAAAATATCCATGCACCAGTAAATGCGAGTGCGTGCTTTATGCTCATTTCTGTGTGAGGTCAGGCCTTGCGAGTATGTTTTGATCGTTCTCAATTGCCGTGTTCTAGATCTGCACACTGGAGATGTTCCACCAGTAAATGGATGCAGTGGTGCATGAGACGTGTGACACAGTTTTGTGTATTGCACAAAGACAAATGTGAGTGTGTGCACACGCCACCACTCAACTTCATGAATTTTGCAACCCATGCTTCTTTTTCTTTTTTTCTTTTTTTTTAAATCTATTTAATGAGCAGCATGCATTGTGCCCAATGGTATGAA
Organism: Perissodus microlepis; assembly: GCF_051167445.1. Taxonomy (NCBI): domain Eukaryota; kingdom Metazoa; phylum Chordata; class Actinopteri; order Cichliformes; family Cichlidae; genus Perissodus; species Perissodus microlepis. The sequence goes on along the minus strand of NC_140461.1, from coordinate 14,403,125 downwards.
ATCTGATCTAGAAAAATGATCCTTTTATTTGGCTGTAATAATATTTAAGAAATTCTCACATAATCTTGCCTCTTCAGTGTTTTCTAAGATGCTTCAAGAGCCACACAGGAGCACACACTTCTGTTTGAATAACGTGCAAACCTCAAGACATGATGGGGAAGTCCAGAGTGAAGGCTCGGCTAAATATCCAACCAATCAAATATGTCCAGTCAGTGGAAATATAGGAACTGGATTTTAGTTGTGCTGTTTATTACCTCTGCTAAGGACATTGTATGATGTTACCAGGATTAATCAATAAATTATAGACAGATTTGTATACAAATTGCATCTATCAAACTACACATCAGACTGAAGGCAGAACTATTAGGAGATGTTCTTATTCTAACATGAAAAAAAAAGTATTTATCACACTTTTAAGTTCACCACACTGGAATAAAAGGGTTAGGTGCAAATAATTAGAACCTGGCAGACAATTTAAGATACAGTAATTCTTTGTGTAAAAAGAAAAATCTCCAAGAAAGCCAAAAAAAAGGATCAGCAGGCATCTCTTGAAACTGTTGGAGTCAAAGTGCATGCACATTCAGCCAGAGGGAGATTGCACCAATTTCACCTGCCTGGGAGGGGTACCATGCCTCAGCTGTGTGATATTAGACAGCGCATGAGTATCACTTCAGCAGTTTTGTGTTTACAGCAATCAAACGGATTAATATACAATTTACAAAAATAATTATGACACACACTTGCATCCTCTACATGTCGTAAAAACACACACACACACACACACACACACACACACACACACACACACACACACACACACACACTTGTATTTGCAACTTGCAAGTGGTAACTTTGCCTGCAAAAATTTCTAGGCCTTAAAAGGAGGATATGAAGTTTAATGACTGTGTGAGAGCGTTCAATTTCTTTTTTGTACTGCGTTTAAAAACAAACACCCCCCCCCCCCCCCCAAAACCACAGTACATATGTTCAGGTGGTGCCAGCTGAAACTGGAGAGTTTCAAGTGTCTGACATGAGTCATGTTCACTGCAAGGATTTTACTCAGAAATAAGATGTTATGTGAGATAGTGATATAATGGATTGACACTCTTCTAAAATTCTTTAACACCATCTAATGCTATCTCCGATGTTAACTGATAATAATGACAGTGTTAACAGGTATCCTTATTAATGTAGCAAAACATCTATTCATGCTTAATATAGAAGACAGACAAACAAGACAAGCTGCAACTGTCAGCAGCTTAAAACCTCTCCCTCACTTCTGCAGTTGGAGATGTAGCGACTGCAAAAAACAGTTTAGGATTTGATTCGGCTCATATGGTACTGTGGCTCACTGCCACAAATATCACTGCTAATTTGAATATTTATGATAAGTGTTCTGTGATGTGACTCCAAGTACGTTGTAAATTCCTCAAATTAATTTTTAAATTTACTTGAATGTGTCACTTCACCATTTGCGTTCTCCGTTTCCGTACTGGTGCAGTCTTTCAGTAAAGTGCAGTATAATTCTTTCCAAGCCATTAAAAAAACCCCCAAATAAAATCTGAAAGTGTTCTGGTCCTCAGTTTCAACAGATATGTTTATCTGATGTACTCCCACCTCACTCAGCGAGCCTAAGGCCACACTTAGACGACGAGTATCTGCTTTCTGCATGAGTGTGTGTCTGCCTGCATGGGCGACTGGAGGCTTTCTTTTCCTCATACTAACTCTACAGCAAATGTGTGTGCAACTCCTTTTCTACATGTCCCCATTCTGCCCATTTTGCCAGTGCGTGTAGGTTTACATGTGCACTTGTGTGTATGCGTCAGTGTTCTTGTATTTAGCCTATGTCCCACTTATTGCGTTTCCAGTGTGTGTGCTTATGCTAGGCTTGCGTGCCTGAAAAAGTCAGCGTGTGTGTGTGCACAACTATTTTGGCAGTCAGGGCAATTGCCCCCACATCTCCTACCACAAAGAGAATATTGATATTAAGTGGTCTAACTGTGCCACCCAGCAAGAGAGAAGGGGGATGGCAATCAGCCTTCCATGGTGGGCAACTTGAGTGAATTGCTTGGCATTTTGTGTGTCAGTTGTGATGGAGGAACAGGGAAAGGAAAGTAGAATAGCCCACAAATCTGCCTTGGGGGGAGAGGACAGCCTATTAAGACATGGAAAGATGTGGAAGAATGAGTAGGGTGGGGAGAAGAGGATACAACCATTGCAGTGAATCTGCTTCCTGCATTGTTTTATTTAATTTAGTCTATAGTGGACAGATGAAGCAAGAATAAAGTCACACTATTAAGAAAACGGGTACCTACCTTTAAAAAAACATGAAAAACAAAGTAAATGTACAATGCACTTCCATTAAAATCTGCAGTATACCAGCACATAGTCTTATCCATTACATATCCCAGTTAGCTAAGTTATTGAGATATCACAAATAAACTAACAGTTGCAGTCCAATACTTCAGAAAAGCAGATTAATTAAAATACTGCCATGTTTCTGCCCAAGTAAATTTGCTGGGAAATATGCAATTTAATGCATACAAACATACCATCCACGAGTGAGCAAGCACACTGTGCAACAGACTACTGTCTGCAGCTGCTGGAAAAATGCTGACGTCATTTAAAAATCTAAAGAGTTTGTGGTGTCCTTTTTTAATCTATTTTTTCTATATATATATTTTATATCTTTCCTTTTATTTTGTTTTTTATATCCTTAAATGGCAGCTATATGTCAATCCTTAGTAGCACACCTACTGGAAAACAAATTTGTGAAAACTCTGGCATTACCACCATTTCCGAATGGATTCTAAAATGCAGTCCGACCTTAGATAACTGAGCCACAATTACAGAAAACATAATGTGACAAACTCATTTAACAGCCACTCACACAGGGACAAAGACACACACAGTACAAGATACAAAAACAAAATGTTCCCTGTAGCTGCTTCACAGACAACAAGCAAGAGGAATTTTGAATCATTCCTCCCTCACAAAACTGTTTTAGTTCATCATGTCTCAATTAGGCTGCACTATTTAGGTCATCCAGCAGCATCGTAATTGGTTTTAGGTCATTGCTTTAGCCTGGGTACTCCAAAATATTAATTATCTTTCTCAATCATTGTGTCGATTTAGTTGTGTACTTTGAGTAATTGTTGTTTTTGCATCACACAATCTCTCCTAAGCTTCATACACTGTCATACACATCATACACTGGTGCCCTGACTCTCCCCTGTAAAACGTCTGGATACAATTTTAAATTGCTGTTTCTTTAGACTCTGACCTTGACACTCCTTTCATAATGCTTCACTGTCAGCAGGAGGTGTTGTTCATAATGTGCATTGGATTTTTTCCTCCAAGCACAGCACTGCGCATTTCAGTTCTACTTCTTTGGTTTGCTTTGTGGGATAGCAGTCATTTCCTTTATGCTGTCTTTCCATTAAAATCAATCCTATTATTCAGTGTCTTTTCTTATAGACAACAGGAACAAAGGTTTCTGTAGATGTCAATGCACGTGTTTTTCTGTCACCTTAGGGTAACCTCATTTGGAAGCAACGGTCCTGCAGTTTGGTAATTGCAGTCCTTTGCTAGTCCTTTATTAACATCCAGGTATTTAAAAATATTTCCTGATATTTTCTTTTTTTTTAAATTGTTATGTAACCTCACAATGCTGCTTCTTTAAACGTTGTGATCAAGACACCCTTTTTATGAAAAGAGCAGATACATTTAAGTATTGACTTTCTTTCCAGCCCTCAATGTGAGGGAAAAAACAAACAAACAAAAAACAAAAACAAAAACAGGAAATTAATGTTTATGTACTTGATTTTCAATTAACTTTGAAATTGTTTTATTACTTTAGTTAATCAGACTGTGTCTTCTATATTTGTGAATTACATGAAGATCAGATTACACTTGAACACTTAACTGGAGATGTGCAAAAACATTTTATGCTCAGTCCGTAAAGGTTTTTAAAAAAAACTGACACAGTAGTCACTAGATGAATTTAAAATATTGTAATGAATAATCAAGGCTAAAGTAGGTTATAAAAAATTACTGTGTCCAGTAAAGAACATAGTTGCACAAAACGTATAGCTTAAAAAAAGTCTACAGTTATCAAATGGTCACCAAACATAATTCCAAAACCCCATCCATCATGCAATACTTCAATTTGACATCTCCCCCACACAGCTTTAAAAATGGTATGAATGCTGGTTTGACCTCAGTCACAGAGTATCTGTATCTGTGAGAAACATTTTAACATTCACAAATTTGGCTTTCATCATAGCCCTTAGTGCAGCATGAGTGCCGCTGAACCAATGGCTGTGCATGGGAAACTTATGCTTTCTGAATTTGTGGCACCCCCACTGGTATAGTTTAAAGTCCCTAAAATCAAATATAACAATATTTTTAATTTAAACTGTACATTACAGTCTTAACAGTAAGAACAACATGCAGAATTTAGCCATCCATCAAAAACAGACAATGGTGGGGAAAATCAATTAAAAAAAAAATTCACATGTTGACTGTATGTGTGTGAGCAAGTGCTCGGGACAGGCAACTTTGAGTATTCACAAAGAAAAGAATGAGAACCAGAGTGGGTTTTTGAGCAAAATAAGAAAAAAGGCCCCTGACTGTTCCACCTCTTTTTCAATAGAGGGATTAAGTTTCTTTCTCTTTACTCCCTCTCTCAAAAGAAAGCCGGGGGAGGGAGAGGGAAAGAAATGAAAGGAGACTAAAAAAGCTTCGGAAAGAAAAAAGAAAGAAAGAAAAAGGAAAAACTGAGAGAAAGAAAGAGGCATGTGATAAACATTCACCTAATGCAGGCAATACTTTTGGTAAACAGCAGATCGACAGCAAAAACTAATTTAAAGATGGAAGTGAAAGAAAAAAAAAAGACCAAAGTGCAAAATCAAAAAGTAGGAAAAAATATAGGATTGAAGGGAAACTGGAATCTTTATACAAAGCACTTCCTTCCTCACGCTCACCAACCAATCATGCCCCTTGGGAAGGAAAAGGGGCTTACCTGGTGAATGCACGGCAAGAAAGCTCAATAAAATGGTGACAATGTGTTATATATACATTATATAAACATCTGCCTTGGGCTACTGAAATATGAAGCTCATGGTCCATGCTCAAAAATTTAGAGCCATTACATATTTCTGTTTTTCTCATTTATTTTCCTTATGACACACTAACATGTCTTTTGTGAATGATACACAATCAGATGGTGAGCTGCTTTGTGCCCTTACATTTTTCAAATATCTTAATATTGTTCTACCACAATGTCAAAAAAGCTGGCCTTACCACAACTCATTACAAACGAGTTAACACCCTTGCCGTCCAATATTCCCAACTGGCCATTCAACTAATTAAATTTGTTTTCGTTGCCCAACTCCCTTTTTTTCCTTACTTTTCCTCTCCCCCTCCAAAGCAGCCAAGAACAGTTAACTGGAAACAGGATTCATATCCAAATATGAACATTTGGTTTTTGGATCTCTAATATCTTTGAGTAGTCAGTTTAGCCAGTCTATGTGTGTGTGCGTATGTGGATTTTGTAGAAAATCCAGTTAGCCAACTTTGCAGAAACTCAGACACTTCGTCAACTGTTGAGGGAGGGGTAGAGGGAAAAGAAAAAAGAAGTGGAATGGGAAAAAGAGCGGCGGTTTCTCGGTGGATTAGGGAGTCAAATGGATTGGAAAGAGTGTTTAGAGTGTGAGAAGCCCAGACGAACACACGCACACTTCCTGAAACTGTCACCAGCTTTGTGTTGTGGTCAAATCAAGGTGACAGGCTGGTGAGCAAAAGCCTCCAATGAAATGGCTTCTGAACTGGCAAGTAATGCTTTTTTCTAACCCCTCCCCCCAAATACCCTATACTTTTAAATCAACGTGTCTAATTTAACCTTCTGACATGCGTGACTAACAAATACACAATAATTCATTTAGTTCTTAGCTTACACAAAGAGTTTTGTTTGTTCCCCTGCCCTCGCCACAGAATAGTTATATTGGGATACATAATGCTCAATAACAAGCTTTTAGATATTAATCGTGATGCCAAAAAATTGGTTACACGGCTGTTAAACCCAGAAATATCTAATATTAATGCATTTTTACATTTAGTAATAAATTCTCTAAGAAACTTGTAGATTATATGTTTTACTAATGTGTCATTTTTATATGCACTTTCTCTATAAAGCCACCTCAATCTGCCTGTAAATTAACAGTACTAAAATGCTGATCTTTTGATGCACTGCTAGAAGATATGACTTCTTTCACCTCTGATGCACAAGAGGGAATTTAGAGAAGACAAATCAAGCTTTTGCCTACTAAACCTTAGCAAAGCCCATCTGGACACATCACCATCACACGCTCTGGATTTCTTTTCCTTCCTCTCTTCCAATCTCTGTCTCACACACAACTCACTCTCAAATGAGCCAGGCAGGCCCTGCAGCACAAATTGCTGTCAGACCACATCGGCTCTACTTCCATTAGCCATCTTAAACATAACATCCCTGCAACATCCCCACTCCACTAAGCTATGAGAACTAAATCGTGTATTTCTCTCCTGCTTACTGCGGGAACTAAAAAGCTCCTGTTTGCGTCAGCCTCTCTTCCTGCCACTTGATCCCTCCACACACTCAAGACTGTTAACAGCATCCTCCTTTAATGCTCCCATACATTAAAGCCAATCACACTGTCTCTCTTGCTCTATTGTGCAAGAGAAGTGCATTATTGCAGTTCACAGTCACGTAGACTACATACTCCCTCTCCTTGTATCAGCTCACCTCCTGTTTTCTTACTGACGCCTAGTTTTTCTCCACTTTTACCAGACAGAATTAATCCCATAGCTATCTGATAAAAATGTACACATGATTAATGCGTTCATAAAGAAATCCACACACACAGTCTCTCTGCGGCTAAGTCCCTGCTCCCTCTCTTCTTTCACATGCTTGTGAGAGACGCAGGCGTTGGCCATGAATAGATGAACTGCACACACTGTGATGCTCTCCTCCCTAATCTCTGAAAAGACAGTTAAAGAAGGGGCAGCGTTCTCTCACACCCTCTCCTCTTTTCATTCAGTTGTTCGTTTATCCATGTCTATCCGTCGTTCGCTCAGGAGGACCAGACAAAGCCGCAAATGGCATTCCCCTTCACGTTCACTTCCCCTCCTCCTCTCCTCCTATCTTCTTTCTCTCGTATTCATCTCTTATTTTTCTTGCCTCCCATTTACTCCCTGCAATTATGCTGACACGCACTTGTCCACCTCTACCTCTCCTTTTCCTTTTTTACTCTTCCAACATCAGCATTCATCGACTCCCCCACCCCCCTTCATTTTATGTTCAACAAAAACTATTTAACCAAACTATAAACATCCAGTATCTCCTCTGTGTGAATAATCCACTGGTGCACATTCCTTGATTTCTTTTCAATCAACCTGCTAACATTTTATTGTAATGTGCAAGAAAAGGTGCTAAATTATTTATGCCTTGCACAAGATATGTCGGCGCAATCAATAAACATGGATTTAAGCATTTTCTATCCACTTAAAACCTCAACAATCTTTAAACGTTATATTCATATTTATATTATAGCCATATATATATAAAATATATATATGGCTGTTTCTGTATATTTATATTAACAGAAACAGTCATGTTTTGCTCAATTTCTTTATCCACAGCTTTTCCTACTGTAAACTTATAACAAATTCCCATCTCACTTACAACAAATTAGATGAGACAAAACACAACACTGTCTCTTTCTGAACATGGTGAACAAATTTCTTGCAAGACAAACTGAGAAGAACAAAAAGGAGTAGACACATCTTTCATATAATCAGCTGTTGGAAAGGGTTACTGGTATTACCTATGCTAAGAAGAGATCCGTTAAATTATCTATGACACAGTCTAAAATTACTTGAAATTACATCTTTCTTCAGTGACGTCTAGCAAAGGCAGACATGGCTGACTGGAGAAAGAGAAAATTATGGGTTGTCTTTGCCTTATGCTTTATATTACCAGCAACTGCTGTTTCATTAGTGTGGGTGGAGAGACGCAGCTACACCATGTTTCTCAGTGATTACACTGCTCTGACTGTAAACATCACAGATTTTTAAGACTTCCGATGACTCGTCCAATCTTCAAAGACAAATAGCACTCCAGGGCAATTTGTATTGTTCAACCAAATGACTTAGCTACAAGTATGAATCTCCAATTTCCTCCCTTTTCCCTGTTATTTGCAGTCCTTCCCCTCCTTAGTTTATTTTAGAGCATGCACTCATCTAATTTCCCTCTGCTCCCTTCCTCTGCCTGCCTGTCTCCCTCCATTCCTCCCTTTCCTTCTCTGCCTATTTAACTACCATGGCAACAGGTGATGTAGAGACTCTCACAGGACCATGTCTCATTGCAGATAAAGCAAACACACGTTCACCCACACTCACATTGTGGCAGGACTCTTTCGATCAGCGAACCATCCAGAAAGTAAAGCAACGCTCGCACGAGGAGCGACACGGAGAAAGTGTGAAAGTGAGAACAAAAGAAACTGAGAAGCGTAGGAGAGAGGGTCAAATGAAATGATAGAGATGTAGGTGGGGAGCCAAGAGTGTGACAATGGAGCTGAAGCAGATCACCCACACATGTCCTAACACCATCTAAGCCGCCTGTGCATCCATCTGCTACAGCTTGCATCTATGTTTTATTAGAGTATGAGAAAAAACTACATTTCTAGCATCTGGATAATCTTTGATATTTTGCAGAATATATACATTTGAATAATATATTTATATACGTGTATATATTTAAAACAATACATTTTGAAGTTCATGTTTAGTGTAATAAATTATTTTCATTATGAGGCATCTGTATGAGCATTCCTCAGAGTGCAATTAAATCACATAACTACATAAAAACCTCTGTTAATATCCTGTTTCGTGAACGGCCTGTGTTTATTTTAAACTACCACGCCAGAGGAAAAACCATTGTTTCTTTGTTCACTGCCTTCATTTGTTCTGTTTACTATTGTTTTCAGTGCATTTTTTTTATTAATTAAAAAAATGTACATGAAAACACCATAGAAGCAGAAAAAACAATAATGATCACAGCACAGGTGTATTGATTACAAGTGATACAACAATGTAAAAAACGCTGACCTCTAAAAGATCCTGGAAAAATGAGAAGAAGGAGTGGAAGAGGGATTAACTTGGTATCAGATTGAGTGGAATTTTGTGGTTGAAAATACAGAAAACAGAAGTGCAGTGCAAGTTATTGCTTGTTAGCATTAGTACGTGATCTCAGAACATGCTTTTTTAAAAATTATTTTATACCATTCAGTTTTTAAAAAGTGCGCATAAAAAAAAGGCTACAATTTTTTGTAGGTTGGTAGTTCTATAGGCAGCAATATACGCAAGCGTACTTTTTAATGACAAAACATGGTAGAATGTCTGAAAAGCAGTTCAGTTGTTCTTTATAGTTACAAAACTATTCAATAATCCTGTATATATTTTATGTATAAGAGAGCTATTTTTGGAGGATTGAGAGCTGAATGTGGCTCACATAAGTGCACAATTAGTAGCGCTAGAGCTTTTAATGCTGACCTGCAGAGAGCTGAAAACACTAGCGCTGCCTCGTGTTGAGTGGCTTTGCGTGAGAAGGGGATCAATGCTGGTGTGTTTGTGTATGTGTGTATGTTAGTGTGAAGCTGGGTTAAATATCTCTCGCCAGTTGCACACACACATTTCCACACACAGTTCTGTAGCTGGGTCATGCATTCAGATTAAGTCCATAAGACATGGATAACCTATATTAATGTGTTTCCAAGGGAAACATGTCAACTGAACTGATAGACCTCAGTACAGAACCCACACACAGAAATAGGATGATGTGCACTGAGGCATACATGCAGTGGAGGTGATGGATTAACAAACCATGCAAGTACCCCAAAGCTGATATTACATAATCATCTGGAAGGTCTGGAAGAAACAACAGATGGTTGTCATAAACATGGAAAGAAAGGGAGAGAAAGATGGATTTAAGGGGAAAAATGATTTTATATGTTTTAGCTTATTACAGATTACACTATTGCCTTTTTTATTTTTATTAAAAGGACAAAATCATTATAAAAATGTAAAACCTTATGGTAAAGGTGATAGAAGTCCTTTAAAAAGAGAATGATAATTGTTAGGCAATACGGTTTTCTTTTTTTTTTCTTGCCTGATACTTTAAAACTTTTTGAGCTTCATTTTAAAACAGCATTATTGGTGTAACACACAGACAATGTTATTAGGTTAGGGAATTCAAACAATTATGGTTCTTATTTTCATTGCAAAAATCTGTTTTACTATATTTACAGCAGGGTACAGAGCAGCGTTTGAGAAACGGGAAAATCTCTCCAATCTCTCCTTAAATCTTTCTTTACAAAGCATTGTTAGGCATTGTGAGGGTGGATAAGCATAGTGGAAGCTATGTAGATGGGAACATTGTGCCAAAAAACAGGGCCAGGCAGTGCCTTTGTTCTGCACATAAATAAATGATTGCTTCATTTAGGCTGGTGGCTTCAATAGACTGTCAGAACAAGTAACATAATCAAGTGTTCAATTGAAACAAACAGGAACTTTTAAACTGAATGAGGACCTGTCTCTCTCTTGGGGAGTGAATAGGGTAATAAGCCTCTTCAAATGCTCTGAACATGCACACACTAACACACACGGCATAGCACAAACTCAACCAACCCATCACACGCTCACAAACGCACTTCTATAACAACTAATTCCCTCTTTCGTATTCACATATGCACAAAGTTTTAAAAAAACAAAAAACACAAAAAAACAGCTCACACTTAAGCACAACAAGCCTCCAACTCACTAGATTTGGCATGCACACACACACTTTCTGTTGCGGGGACCTGGTAGCCCCAGTGTGGTCGTTCTTAAACAGAGCAGTCTTATTTTGAACGACAGGACCCCATGGTGAGAGAAACACAAACGGCGGAGACAGTAGAGTCTAAAGTCTTTACACAACCCGTCACTCAGTCAGAATTTCCCTCCATTTAGTTTCTGACATTCTCTTTCTGCTCTACTGCCCCACATATTTTCTTCTTTTAACCCTTTATCCCTTTCTTCTACCTCCAGTTCTTTTGGTGACCTCAACGGATTAAACTACCTCTGCACCACGCATGCGCCCAAATGTTTGCTCACCACATCTGAGTTTAGGGTATCATGATAAAGGTGTAAAATGGGAATTTAACCCCACATGGATGCATGTATATAAGCATTAGATCATTTCAAACTGGCTGCCCTCCTGAACTAGGTTATAAAACAAAGGTGTTGTTGTGGTATAGGAAAAGCTCTTAAGCATCTTTTCGTAATAATTAAGTATGCAAAGACCTGCTTGTCACTTCATCATATTCACACTATTGTTGCCTTTGAGCTTACAACTGACCTCATGCTTGAATATATGTTTTACAGGTTACACAGAATATATTAACAACCCAAACTCCAGTCAAATAGTAGTTCTTAACATTGTTGGACATTTTTTAAATACCTGTCTAAATAAGCTGGATTCAGCAGTGGATTAAAAGGAATTCAGTGCTTAGCAACGAGTTTAGGAAAACTATTCAGCCTCTCTCTCTTCTCAGTCTGAATGCGGCATTACCCTGAGGAGTGAAAAAAGAAAAACCCAAAAACGCTCCACCAGCTTTTATCGGTAATACGGTTAAGATGTCAGCACTAGTTCATAAATGTCATTTGCTGTAGCAAAGAAAAGTGACTACTGGTCAGTTGCATACTAAGAAGAGTCTAATAAAACTGAAGTAAATAAAAACAAGTTCTCTGCCTAAAAGTGATTTCTCCAAAATGCATGATTTTGTGGTGTAAACCTACTAAACGACCAATATAATTTTGCTTTAGATGCACTATGCTATACTGTAGAGTAAAACAAGGCCTTCTTTAAATCTCTCTTAAAATTAAATATATCGAATGATATTGCATGAGCTTTACTAACTTACAAGTGATTCTATACAACAGGAACAAAAAAGAAAATTAGATGATGTAAGTAGGAGGATAAGAAATAATTTATCCCAAAAGCTTGAAATTACTTTAACGTCAATAACTAATAACTCAATAAAGCTCAATAAAACAAATGCAATATCACAGAATAAAACAGGGCAGACAGGGGTCAGTTATAATAAATTAAATAGCAATCAATATCAATTTTACTGATATAGCAACAAATTACAATAGTAGTCACATCAAGGTGCTTTATTTTGAAAAGGTAAAGACCCTACAATAATAGGACAGAATTAAAAGTTAAATAGGTATAGTAGGTATGAGGCGATAAAGATTTTCTATTGTTGTGGCACTGGAGCTGAAACTGATGTTAGATTAAGTGTTCAGTGTGCAGAAGGTCTACATTATCCATTAATTATCCATAGCCATAGCCATTTGATGACCTCTGTGTCAGACAGTGTGTTGATTCATGCAGCATCAGCAATGACAAGTTCCCTCAGTGAGTTAACATGGATGTTTTCCAACAGCTAGTAATTCAATATTCAGACCTCAGAAACGCTAATTCTTAGTAACATCTCTGTGATTACACTGAATTTCAGTGGCAACTAGAGCAATCACTCCACATTTATTTTTACCACTCAGAATAATGTTCTATGTCACCCTAAAAATCCCAAAGCCAGGTACGGTCACACTCTGGTCTGGCAATTTGTGAGTGTGGCAACATGAAGCACATTCAGCTGCACGCACTCTGCTCCTTCTTCTCACCGTGCAATTACTGACCATGTTATAAAATAACAAAAATGCCCGACTGAGTGTTTTGACATTTCTTGTTTTAACTTTAACCTAATTTAGTAAAAAAAGAATCATTTTCATATTGAAAACTGCTGATAGACGTGAATGACCTCTGACCTAAATTCCATCATAATTAAATGCAAAACTAATAACTTGAAGGGTAACTCTCTGATCAAGCATCAGAGAGACATCTGAGCTCTGACGGCCTCAGGCACAGCAGTTGTATTATGAGGCATAGTTATATATATATATATATATATATATATATATATATCAAAAGATCTGTTTCATGGCCAGCTCAGTTTTCTTTAGCTGCAACCAAACATCCTCTCTGTCATGCCACCTTTCTTTACATCCACAGCAGATATACTATATACAAATCAACATAAAGTCTGTAGAGATAATATAGTTTTAACCCACTTTGCAGTGTCATAGTTTCCATGTCTGAAAGTAAGGAGGATGTGCTTGGGTAAACGAGAAGACATCCATGTGCCGCCCAATCTGTTATGACCACGCAGACTTGTCAATGCAGAAATGCACTAAAATTCCCCAACAATTTATGTCTCGTCTGAGTGTGCATAAAAACAGTTATGAAAACAACTATTCATCTGTGGTGTCCACAGCTGTCCCCCCGTATGTCCACAAGAAAATATAATCCCAGCCTTGACCGCTTCAGTAAGGGGATCTGGTGGGTCTGTTATGGGATGGTTCCACTTGTCCCCTCAATGTAAAGGTTCGCTGGAAAGCAAAATGTTTTTCTAACTGATCACTTTCATTTAATAATGAAACATTTCTATAATGGTGGAAGTAGTCTCTTGCAGGTTATCAATGCCCCCTACATAGAGACAGAGTGTCAAAAAAGCCTTAATATGTAAAGCCAGAATTTGAACTGCCCTTCATAGTCACTACTGCTCAACCCAGTTAAAAACCTAAGGAAGGTCGGGTAGTGACTTCATCACTGGTGCAATGAAGCAGCTCGGGCAGCAAATGGTAACCCAACACCTTACTAAGATCGCAGATGTTGTTTTTTCCTGTAATTTATAACGTGTCTGTAATTTTAGGGAGACTTTTTCAGGAAATAAATCTCCACTTTTAAGGAAAACCCCAGATTAAGAGCCATGTTATCAGTTTCCATCTCTTAGTGATGATACTCAATCCCTGTGATGTCATATGTCTGAACTGTGTCTAACATGCACAGACCTCAAGTACCACGTCCTCTGGGAGCCCTATCATGCTGCGGCAGATGGACAGTATAGATTGGATTCCTAAGTGACAATGCAGACACAAAAGCATGGAAACATGTGAGCGCATGCAACAACACTCCCAAAGAAATATTTTCATTAGTTACCCAAGCACCCTTTTCCCATTTTAAAATTCATCTCCTTACTCTTAAAAAAAAACCTCTTTATATTTCTGACTTCCCCACCAAGTTTGATCATGTTTAATTGACTATTGTGGCAGATGGGATGGCCGACGGTCTGTGGGACTCAATGTCATCATTGTGGAACTGAGCGAGAGATTAGCAGTTAGTTAGCACTAGTGAGAGATGACAGCTGGCGCTGTTAACCTCCCCTCTTTCTGCCTCTCTCTCTCCCTCTCTCACACACACTCAAACAGGAAATGCTTGTGTTGAATCAGCCTTTAGCCAGGCTCAGCAATTATACACATGAAACATACTGATCAGTACTTAGAGCTTGTCCATGAAGCGCTAAATAAATGTGTCCTGGATTTATCATGAACATACTCTGGGAAGATCCTTTTACGGCTTTGCTTTTAACTTAAAAAGGAAGGAAAAGGTTATATTTTCAGCGTCAATCAAGTCTCCAGACTCTCCAAATGTACAACAGAGGACCATTTCAAATACAAAAATGTCTCTAAAATCCAGCTCTGTGACTCAGAGAAGCTTGACTGACAACAGACAGGATCATAACATGACAGCTCACTGCTTGTCTGCTTTGCAAGAAAGCCAAGACACGAAAGCTTTGCCACTGAGGCAGAGAAAACATTCATCATGTGATTTGACCCGAAAAAATGACTACAACAGCTGCTTAGAATGGCTCCAGTTTCATTAAGGCATCTGAAGTGCTTCACGCAGCTTTGGCAGCAGTTGTTTATTTTACATTTTGTTACAAGAAAAAAAAAATCCCAAATGGACACACACCTGATGATGCTTCTTAATGAATCACTTCTACTTGTCCAGTTATTAAATAATTTCTGAACTCTTACAAAAGCCTGAAACCAGAACTAGTTCTGGTTGTCTAATCTTTGTTAAAAAGGAATGACGCTATGCAGGAAGGAAAATGCCAAATTAGGCAGATACTTGAGCCTTAAAACCTCTTCAAGTGCCAAAAAAGACCCCCAGTTTTCTCTTTGGTCTTTGCAGTTTGTTTGCCAGAAAGATTACACAAAAGCTACAAAGTTACATTTCACAAAACTACTTGGAGTGGTGAAGCATAGGCAAAAGAAAGAGAAACCCAAAAATATTTGTTGTAAAGCTGGAAAATGGTAAACTGGCCCAGGGATTCTCTCTTTAAGCATCCTTTTAGTATAAATATAATTATGCAGACAAAGAACATTCACGTGTTTACCCCACTGTTTTGCTGCTGGTGAACAGCTGCTTGAGAGCAGAAAGTTCAACTAATATTGCTATAACACAAATGGCAGGGTAATTTAATCATCCCAGTAAGGGTTTTCTCGGAAAAGAGAAAAGCTGTAGTGGCTGTAAGGTATGTGGGCACTCAAGAATCTGCAGAAATTGTGTTTATTACTTCAAATTGTAAGAATTTCATAGAGTCTGTAAAATGACTTAATGTGCCATCATGCTATAGCTTTCAAATAAGGATGCTTGGGATAACAGCATTGGAACAATAGGAACATTTGAGGAGTGGATTTGCAACACAAAATTCACCATCAAGTTCTGGTACTCCAGTTTTATATATCACGATACTAGACTAACCAAAGCACACAATCAAAAATTGTAATCACTACCAAATAAAGTACAAATGCAATTTCAAGATGGCTCACAAACTGAGCACTAACACACATGCCCATAAACACCAGCACATGCATATATATCCCTGTGAGCACATACGTTTGTATTATGCAGCCAGTGTCCAACGAGATATTATTAAATTACCTCCAGGGATCCCACCAGGACTACCATGCCTGGTCACAGCAGACCAGAGAAGGGAAGCTAACAGGGCTCATGTTGCTACTCAACCATCTTCAGAAAGCTGTCTCTTCCATGACTGCAGGGAGACTGAGGGTGTCAGTTACTTGGCTCCTTCATCTGGGTCAAATCAAGTTCAACAACAGACGCTTCTCACAATCTTTAACACAGCATGTTTTGACATGATGCTTGGGAGTTGACTTGATATAAACAGTTGCATGCTCCTTAATGTGCTGAATGAATCCTATGACTGTAGGAGTATTAGAATCCATTCAAAACACATTTCTGTCAATCCAGAATAAAGCTGTTTTTCCTAATCCCCTTATTTTTTAAAGAGAAATAACAAGCGTATGACAGCAGCGAGTCTGACAGTCTCCGGCACAACATATCCTGACATAAAATACACTAGAAATCCCTTTCTTTGATCTAATATTAAGAGGGCAAAACAGAGAATTTGGGCTTGAGCTTTTGCCTGACATTCATCTTGTTTTGACATGGGAAAATATTAACTAAACATAAACTAAAAATAAAAATCCCCAAAGATTAAACATGCAAAAAGCACAGCCAGCATAGGCCTTCTTCAAATTCATCTGCTTTTCAACAGGGGTAATTTAATACGCCAACTATGAACAGCTGGAGGCAGATTTAATTCAACTGATTGTGTGCATTACTGTTCCATGTTTTTAAACCACAGACCACCAGTTGCAAGGCAGCCAAAACATGGGTAAAAGTATGCCAAACAGCACGTGTAATGGGATTTCATTCTACAGCCCTGGAAATTTGTAAAAAAACAAAAAAAAACAAAAACCGACCAAAGGACTGCAAAGTATAACGACTTGGCCTGAATTTTCCCCTAAAAGAGACTTGAACATGTCTATAAGGATTTTACCTTTTGTTTGCAGTAAATTATCCTTTTCATCATTCCTCTTTTTCACAGGGAATTACTAAGCAGCACTAAAGTAATTTAATATACCCAAACAAGTCCACATCCCAAGTACAGTGGTATATGTTGCCTGTGGTACTAAAAAATAGTTGCTACAAGCAAGTAATTGTGTAGTCACCAAGAAACACCTTTCTTGCTCTTCGGGAGTAACAAAAGAGTAGGAAAGGGAGGTAACACGATACAGATGGATAGTGTGAGTCTACTATTGCTCTCAGACAGTGTGTAACACAGTACTCTTTGGCACTCTATTGCTTAAAACCAATGCCCTTAAACAAAGTAGTATTTCTTTGGAAATAAATTCCATAACCACCATATTGAAATATATTTTATTGCTGCTAATTATGCCTGTATGATGTAAGGAAAACTTTGTAACGGTGACATGATTCTCATTATATATAGTGTGCATATTAGCTGACCAGTTTGTATGTCTAACTGATCCCAAACATTGAAAAGCCTATAACAACTGAATTAAAAAAATAAATAAATAAATAATTTTATGTGTGTGTGTGTGTGGGTATATATATATGTATAAAAAAAATGTGAATGCATGGAGCATGTGAATGAAAATTACTGCTCTTATTCACTGCATTTTAGACTGCATTTTGCAAGGTGTTTATTGAGAATGTTTATACTGACAGGACAATGAAAATAAGATGTATTGGTTAGCAGTACAGTGGATCAGATAGCACCTTTTGTCTCTCAGCTACTACTCAGAGTGCCTGTGTGACAATGCAATATGCATTCATCATCTGTCTCTACGTGGAACGGCTTTCAGTACTGTCCAGAGTACCTGTGTGTTACTGTAGCTGGATGATAAAGGAAATAGGTAAATTGCACAACTGTTTTTGGTTCACAATTTGGGTAGAGTTGTGTTTGCAAATAATGCACAATTTTCCTTTATACTTTGATTAAGGAAATAAAAATCATTAAATTGCCTGGGAACACCTCGGGGTTCCCCAAGAGGAGCTGGAAACATTGATTGTGACAGGAACATCTGCACAGATCATTTAGCCTGCAGCCATCTGACTCCAGATAAACAGTGAAACATGGAAGATAGATGGATGAATAAATAAACTGCCCAAGTTGGTTTATTTCACTGACCATACAAAAATACCTTTACTTGACAATGATGCTCTTTATACTGTGTGTGAAATCCTTTTGTCCTGAGCCTGACATCACACCACAGTGTGAAACTACCAGCTGTTGCTTTGTAGCCATTTAGCATTTTACACCTTGTCAACAAGACCTGTGCTACATGTTAGGACAATCTATACCAAAAAAACAAAACAAAACATGTAATCTCAAATCTCTAATTTACTGCATCACCCAACCAATTTCCCTGTGTATTGTGACACAAATGAAGGACTCTCACACACAGACACACACATATATAAGCATACCTCCATTGCTAGTGCAGCAGTCTGCTGGTCATAGTGGTTCAGAAGATTGGGCATGAATGTTGTGTTGTAAGGCAGATCCTGGCACATTCTCAGTCTGATGGGCTCACAGGTAAACTCACTGTGGCTCTCGATGGACTCCACATGAATGGCATAGGCAGGTGTAACCAGGGAGAAGACCAGCAGGAAGACAGGCATGAAGAAATAATGGAT
Organism: Perissodus microlepis; assembly: GCF_051167445.1. NCBI lineage: Eukaryota > Metazoa > Chordata > Actinopteri > Cichliformes > Cichlidae > Perissodus > Perissodus microlepis. The sequence goes on along the minus strand of NC_140461.1, from coordinate 14,384,611 downwards.
CGGAAACCTTAGTATGCAATCAGTTGTTGCAGTTTTTGGAAAGGTGTCTCTTACATATCCTCTTCCAAGAGGTGTTTGCATCTTAAATTTAGACATTTCTCCACAGCATCTCAGAGCAACGATATTATAATGCAGTAAACCATTACACAGGCAATCTGTGAAGGAATTAGGTCCATTTTTTGTCCCAGTAGTGGTGCTAAAGCAATAGATCCACATTAGAGAACGAAAAATCCACAAAATGGGTATGCTCCCGTATGGTGCTGCTCTTTCTCGCAGTCTTCACATTTGCCGGCAACTGTTGTATGTGCTCTTCTGTGTCTGAACTGTCACTTAAAAATCATCATATGATTTCCCTCCACCTCCTGATGGTTCCATTGTCAAAAACAAATCCCACCTCCAAACGGAGAGTATGTCCCACTCTCAGCCTTCTGCTGGAGGTCTCTTTTATACTTCTTTCTCCCTTGAAAATGTTCAGCTTCTTAATTCATTTCCAGACACATTTCAAAGAACAAACCAACCCTTTCTATGACAAATAACATGGAAATTGTTTTGTCGTTGTTTTTTTATTCATTAGCCAGAGAAAATTTTGTTATTTCAAAAATAAATTGCCACACTGGTTTAGATCCATCAAGCAGGTCCTGCAGAATAAAAACACAAAGAAAGCTTTAATTAAAATCTGGTATTGTCCCTCACCAGCCACACCCTACTCTATACAAGCGTCGGGGTTTAAATATCTCATAAAATCATCCACTAATATGTGCAGGATAGTTGTGTTTTCCTGACACAATGAGTGATAGCATAATTTAGAGATAGTGTCTTGGCTTGTCTCTGGGTTTTTAGTGCTTTTCGTCTATGAGTGTTTTGTCAGTGTGTGTTTACGCTGCAGACAACTGAAAACACGTTCAAAGCAAACCTCGGCAGTTACTCTCGTTCAAAGCCGCTAATGCGAACGTTACACCTGCAGAACATCTGACACTCCCCCCGCCCCCACTGCCGTGTTTGTGAGAGGTTGGCCGGGCAACAGTAACGCACACCTGCGATGTTTCACACGCGCACACAGTAAACTTCAGACACGCATCATTCAAATAAAGCAGAACCCGGCATCGCGCCTTTTAATTCGCACGTGCGTGAATTGCTCCCAGTCGGTCGTTAGGCACAAGCTAACTTGCTTCAACGCTCATAGCTAGCTAGCGTTATCGCTATTAAATTGGTAACTACTTCAAGCGAACACCTGTGTAACCGTGGGGCACTGCCCTTAACGTTAGCTTCCTTCTCCTCCACGCCGGGTGGAAAAGCTGGCTGTTTTTAAAGGGGGCACAAATCTTTAAAGGTTGGCTTCAGTGCGGCATCTTCGCCGCGTTAAGGCAAAGCGCTCACACGGTGGTGACACGCCAGGATCACAGCCTATCAATCCGTTTGTCACCGCAGTGTCTTCAGCCCAGCAGCAGCACTAGGGCGCTTCTAGAGCACGGTTCCTCTAATTAAAGCATTTTCCTTGAAGTCTGCCTGCCTTGCTCGTGAACACTCAATTATGAGTCGGCAGCACAGTTACGGTCTAACATCACAGTAATAAATGATTTACCGTGTGTGTAAAACACCGAGCGGTCCTCTGCTCCACCGGCTCCGTTCACTGCAGCAGCTCGTTTGTTTCCCTGTTTGCAGCTGGTTTGACTGCGGCGCGCAGTCGACATGTCGGGGCCGCGGATTCGACGTGACCGCGCAAAGACTCTGCTGACTAAATTGGCCCCACAGGAGTCTGTGCGTGTGGGCTTTCTGCAGATGTAGAACTAAATGGTACAAAACACCTCATGAAGACAGTATGCTAAGTTTAGAAACAAAATGCATTGAAATTTTAAAAAAATCTGAATTGTAATGAGTTTTTTAAAAAAAAAAATTCAAACATGAAGCTAACAAACAACAAAGATGATTACTCTTCGTATTAATCTCGTGGTTTCATATAAGCCTATGTGTCCGGTGTGACACACGCAGATTTGTTTTGATTTTATCAGTCAACACAGTGTCAATATTTATCCCTGATAGCCTCAGGATTAGTGAGCTATGATTCCCTTCCACACGATTGAACATGCCAGTAGATTAACCGTTTCATGGTTGATCTGATCTGATCCCCTCTGTCGTTGAGTCAGTGTGTGCAGCTTAGACTGCTGGCCCACATTCTGGCTTTCAGCTCCTAATATAACACTACTTAACATATAACCAGAGTACTGTAAATGCACAAAGACAGTCCAAGCACACAGCTTTAAGTCCACATTATGTTTAATTGATTCAGAGTAAAGTATATGTGTGTGAAATGCATGGGCTTACAAAAATTCTGGACACTACTTAAAATGATTACTGCTTACTTCAAATGTATGACCACCAATAAAAAGTTTACTTTTTAAAAAAAGCATACTCAATTTAATCTCACTACAGTTTTAGTTTAAAATCTCTTTGAAACATGTTTTCTCAGATTTTTTATTTTTATTTTTTTTTTAAACTTTTATTTAACTTTTTTTCCCCAACAAATATAAGACTGGTTCACATCCAAAATAATAACACTACACAGCACTAGAATATTACAACATTATGTCCATAATTGTTGTCCACTAGGATCCAGTTTACAGGTTACTCCCAGTGCTTCCAGTGGTTTCTTCCATTTGTCCACAAAAATTCGGGAGCTCCCATCAATATAATGTCCCAGCCTGATCAGAGTCATAACTTCAATGATGAGCGACTTCCATAGAGAAATGGAGGGAGGCTCAGCCCCCACCCATCTCAACATAATGCGTTTCCTGGCCAACATTAACAGTGACTGAATTACATGCTCATGTTGTACCAGTGAGACAGGAATATATCCCAATATACACATTAATGGGTTTTCTGTCACCTGATGACCAATGGCTGTACTAATATTGCCGCAGACCTCTTTCCAAAATGACTGGATAATAGCACATTCCCACAAGCAGTGGAATCTAGTGCCCACTCTGACCTTACACTTGAGACAGTTTGGAGATATTCCCATATTATACTTACTATAAATATACGGAGAAATATACACATTGTGCAAAATTTTGTACTGCAGTTCTTTAAATCGGTTACAAACAGAGATTTTGGATGGAAGGAGCAAAATTTTGTCCCATGCCTGTATATCTATTTCACATTTAAGCAGCGTCCCCCAAGATTTTCTCAACCATGTCAGTTTATCCACAATTAGGGCATAAATCTCGGAATAAAACTTTAATACAAAATGTTTATGCTCCCTATTATCCAGAAAAAATTTCTCCAACCGAAAAGAGGCAGTTGAGATTTGTAATGATTTAGCATTTTTTAACACATAATTTCTCAATTGCAAATACTTATAAAACTCAGTCTTTGACATAGAATACTGGGACTTCAAGGATTCAAATGATTTAAACTCACCATGTTTAAAGAGGTCATAAAACCTCTTTACACCTACTTTATGCCATCCCACAAAGCTTGACCCTATGTTTTGCGGCAGAAGGTCTGGATTATTTATTAACGTTGACAAGATATTAAACGGAAGACTACTGTTAAAAATTTTTCTCAGTTTTCCCCACGTCCACATAGCATTATATATCAGTGGGTTATGCTTTATTACGTGAGGTAAGTCATTTAGACGTTTCCCTAAGAAGTTAACAGGTGAGGATGGTTTACATAATACTTCCTCAATATTTAGCCATGGCAGATCAGAATGTTCATGTATCCAGGAAGAAAGAATCCTCGCTTGTATTGAGAGGACGTAATTTTCTATGTTTGGCACTCCCCACCCGCCCAGATCTTTCGGTAACTGTAGTGTCTCCACTTTAATTTTGGGTTTTCTTCCTGCCCAAATGAAATCCACCATAGCCTTGTTAATTACTTTAATATCTTCTGATTTCAAAATTGCAAACAACATGCCTGTGGGATATAATATTTTCGGTAGGATTACCATTTTAATGAGATTTATTCTTCCCAAAAATGATATCGGAAGTGACCTCCATCTTGTCAGCATCTCTCGAAGATCTTGAACCATTCCATTAATATTTTCTCTATATAAGTGACCAACATTTGGTGTAACTTTAACTCCCAAATATACAAAACCTGATGGTGCCCAATGAAAAGGTTTAACATATAAAGGTTCATTATCCCCTCCACTACACAAAGTCATTATAACAGGTTTATCAAAATTTACTTTGTATCCAGATATAAGACCAAAGTCCTTGATACACCTAGTAAGAACGGGTAAAGAGTTAACCGGGTCAGTCAGTGTCAGAAGAATATCGTCTGCATAGAGCAGAATTTTATGTTGTCTATCCCCAATTTTAACTCCAAGAACACTTGGATTTTGTCTAATGGCCATGGCCAAAGGCTCGATGGCCAAAGCAAATAATAGTGGTGACAATGGGCTACCTTGTGCTGTACCTCTGCTCAGTGAAAATGGGGAAGATAACAAGCCGTTAGTTAACACAGATGCTATTGGTGATTTGTATATAATTTTGATCCACCCCAGAAAGTTTTTTCCAAACCCAAATCTTCTCATTATTTCAAACATATATTCCCATTCAATTCTATCGAATGCCTTTTCGGCATCCATAGAAACAACAACCCCAGGGATCTGATGAAAATTTAAAAAATGAATAATATTAAATAGGCGTCGAGTATTATTATAAGAATTCCTCCCCTTAATAAAGCCTGTCTGATCAGTATGCACGATAGAGCACATTACTTTTTCTAGCCTAAGAGCCAGTATCTTTGAAAGTATCTTATTATCAACACCAAGAAGGCTAATAGGCCTGTAAGATGAGCATGACTCCAGATTTTTATCTTTTTTAGCTATCAATGTTATATTAGCCTGGTACATAGATTCTGGGAGTTTCGATTCTTCAAATGCTTTATTAAAAACCCTTAATAATAAACGATTTAACTTCATTTTCATTACCTTAAAAAATTCTACTGGGAAACCATCTGCCCCAGGACATTTCCCTGACTGGAGTGCAGATATAGCTTTATCCACCTCTATCATTGTTATGGGTGACTCCAGCAGGCTTACCTGATCTTCAGAAAGCTGAGGGAATACTAAGTCGTTTAGGAAAAAGCCTGAGTTAAGCCTTGTTATGTCCATCTCAGATTGATATAAGTTTGTATAAAATTCTCTGAAGCACTCATTAATCTGACGGTTTCCTACTTGTCTTTCACCATTCACATCCACAATAGCTGTGATAAAGGAACTTGGTGGAGTATTCCTTGCAAGACGAGCCAGAAAGCGGTTAGGCTTACTAGCTGATTCAAAAAGCCGTTGTCTGGCAAGAAGGACATCTCTTTCAGCCTTTCGCATTATCAAATTACGCAAAGATGTCCTGGCAATATTAAGCTCACTTAATGTTTCAGCTGATTTTGTTACATAGTATTGTTTCTCCAGCTTTTTTATATTATTCTCGATCTCTAACTGCCTTGATCTGATCCCCTCTGTCGTTGAGTCAGTGTGTGCAGCTTAGACTGCTGGCCCACATTCTGGCTTTCAGCTCCTAATATAACACTACTTAACATATAACCAGAGTACTGTAAATGCACAAAGACAGTCCAAGCACACAGCTTTAAGTCCACATTATGTTTAATTGATTCAGAGTAAAGTATATGTGTGTGAAATGCATGGGCTTACAAAAATTCTGGACACTACTTAAAATGATTACTGCTTACTTCAAATGTATGACCACCAATAAAAAGTTTACTTTTTAAAAAAAGCATACTCAATTTAATCTCACTACAGTTTTAGTTTAAAATCTCTTTGAAACATGTTTTCTCAGAATTTAAGCAAAAAGCTGACAAATAATAATGTAATTAGAAAAAGAATATATAAAAACACTTTATAATGCATATTAAATACAGTACAACCACATCAATGGCATGTTCAGCAAGAAAATAGGGTTCTCCATCCCAAGATACTCATTTCAGTTACCTTTACAATTATCTTTCAATACAACAAATTTCCAATTTACATAACATCTTCATCATAGGTTTCCAATTTGCATAAACAGCAAGACTTCATTTTCTGTGGTCCGCTGAAGGCATCTTAAATGCAGCACAGTGGATTAATAATCTGTACAAACAGTAAAACACTAAACATATTGCGAAAAGCTATATGTCTCTGAAATAAGCATACATGCTAAAACATACTTGAGTTAATCTAAAAACATTGTTGCTGGTTTTTCCTTCATGAACAAAGGTTTCATCGTATTGGCACACTTAAAACCCAAACAGTCAAGTAGGGGTACAGGACTGAAATCATTCTTTATATCTTACTTTGTACCTGTATATATTGTCTCTTACATTGGCATGAACGCTGAATCCCATCAGTCAATAGGGGTTTTTTTTGTGATGTGTTCACTAAATTAACATTAATTAGGCACACAAAGTGGAGCTGTGAGCAGCCAACTGTAGTAAACTCATTCCATTCCTGCACTACATTACTGGAGTAACACTACCCTAAATGACTGTAGAAGAAATAGTTCAGTCTGTGCAGAGATGCAGTCATGCTTTTTGGGATTTAGCCTTCTTAGATGTGCTTGCTACTTGTTGTTTAGTTACAGTTCGGGATTCGCACGCTCTCCAATCAGGTGTCGGCTGTGAGGAGAGCACTCGGCCTCTTCCTCCAACTAGAACAGAGAATGACACAAAAGACGAGGCATGATGAGACGAGTATGAGCGGTTTTGGTTTTTGCAATATGACAGAGTGAGCGCGGATGTCTACAGGCAGCCTTTATTTAAAGGATGGCTGTGTGAGAAGGAGTAACAATGAATAACTTCTGTGTCTGAATTAGACCAAGTATGTGTGTGTATGTTTGAGTCACACACCAAAGTTATACCCCTCAAGCATATTCATCTGGCCCACACAAAGATACACACCTGCTCTTTGATGTAGTTGTTCTTGCAGGGTGGCAGCCCCCTGAGAGCCAGTCCCACCATGAAGCACCACACTGACAGTCCCACTTCAACTGCCGAAAACACTGCACAGGGGATCCACAGAGCCAGGGTGGTGTCCTGAGAGATGGGAGGTGGTGGAAAGGAGAAAATGTGAGATAAATGTTGATCCTTTCTCATGTCATGCTTTAAAAATAAAAAAAATAAAAATCATATTTTACACTGAGGGAAGGGGAGGGGGACTTCAAACTCACATAGATCCTTGTAGTATCAAATGGACATCGGACACCAACAGGTGACCGAGCATTGATGGGCACCTGTGTGTCACTGCAACCGACCATCAAACCCTTCCCATCGTGGGCAATTGTGACACCAATGGCAAAGAGAAGTCCGACACAACATGCTGCTGAGAGCAAAGCATTCAGGATTGATGCAGTCAGGAGGCCTATTTGCTGAAAATAGATAGTACAAAGAAATTACATATATGAGGGGATGTGTACAGTGTCAGTGACTGAAGTGATCATATTGGTAGCTGAAGTCAAATTAAATTCTTACCACTTTGAGCACATTAAGGTTCCTTGACACCACAATGGCAATAATCCCAGTTGCAATACTCTGTAACATTTAAATCATGAGATAAGATGAGATCAGTCTTTAAGCTTTGCACAGTACAGGGTTTATTAAGTTACCAGCAATTAAACGAATGCATTAAATCATGTAGAAGAAGAACTTAAAATTTAAAACAAACAGGCTCTTTAACAGAAGTTAGGCCCATTATTGAAAAGTAAAAAATATCTGGTAACTTCTACTTCCTGTCTTACTTGTACACTCTTAAAATATGAAAGAAAACAAAGTTAATATCTTCTTATCCCCAACAAGTTTATGTGGTACATGACTGTAATTGTAATGAGGTCTGCCCCGAAGGGACAAGTAGCTGTTTGAAGAACCGGCTCTCCTGTAATCAGCAAGTTCAGTCTTGATTGCTTAGAAACATACTCAACACTATCACTGAGGTAAAGTTAAAAAAAAAATGTTCTTTTGATGTTCTCATGCATCAAACAAACGGAACTGCTGATATAAATGTGATTGCAGATAGCTCTGTGTGATAAAATCTTTAAAGTAAAATGTTTCGATGAAGGCAGAAACTCCTAGAGGTTTAATGTCGCTTGGATCACAACATGCTCATTTGAACTGCCAAGTTGACTTTAAAACACAAAAAGAAAACCACTGACTCACCAGCAAGCCCGAGGTGACGGAGATGATGTTGGTCACGGTGTATTCAGTAGAAATTTGCTGGCTGGGTTTGGAAATGTGGCGGAGAATGCTGCCATGGACAATGGCGCCAAAGATGAAGTTTATATGGCCGATGATTATAAGGGCCAACCCCTTTCTCATCAGCCTCCTTGGCCCCTTGTCCTTATCTGAAAGTAAAACTTTCGATTATTAACTGGCACGTACAGAAAGGTAACAGTGGGTGGTTTGATTGTCAATATAACTTATGGGAGATGAATCTACCTATTCCATACAAAAACAATAGACTTGTTATATCACATAGAAATGCTGTCCAGTCTTGGTTTTGCTAAAATTACAACCATCTCTAGAATGAAACCTACTGTGACACTCAGGCCTGGAGAAAGGCCTCCATCCTGGCTTCCTATACGTTTTAGAATTGATTTTTAAGATTTTTACGGTTATTTTAAAGCTCGTCTCAGTTTGGCCCCCGGTTACTTCCGCTGACCCCAGATTAGCTCCGCTGACCCCAGATTAGCATACTTGCAGATGACCGTACTTTTGTCATCAGGGCCTGTTGTCTTTAGACTACCTGACGATATCAGGCTTGCAGAATCAGTGATTTCCTTTAAATTGCTTCTTAAAACTCATTCTAACAGACCTAATTTTACATGATTCTATTACATGTGAACTATTTTATTTTCTAGCTAGCAAATTCATTACTTCATGTATATATTCTTTTTGTTGTATGCGTGGCATTCAGATTAAACCTACCCTTTGAGTATTACTCGTCCACAGTTATGTCAGAGAACCTGCTTTTAACTGTAGAATATAAATTATTTATGTATTTTTTACAGCTTCACAATTAAAAAAATATTTATAAATAAATGACTTGGATAATATGCATACAAAGCCGATAAATCAGTTAATCAACCTGTCAGCTCTCTCTGGTGGACAAACTAAGTACTTTAATGTTAATGCGGTTTCTTTTGACAAAACAATCTGAGCAGAAAGCTAAAACAGCTAACACTGGTGTGGCTGTCCAGCTCTTTGCGTCTCTCTTCACAATGTAATGTCTGTAAAGTCTCACCCATTTTTTTTTAACCCTTTTATCGACCCATTTACCTCTTCGTGTGTTTTATACACATGTGGTGAAAACTGCCCCCCCCCCCCAACTAAAACATTTATTATTATTATTATTATTATTATTATACATTCTGTACGTCATAACGAGTAATAGCAAACACGGGTGAAACAAGAACTGTGAGTGACCACTGGGCCAGAGATTGTTAGCGCGGACAAACGTGCTTCCTTTTACTCGATTCTCGATTACTTATTCGAGTTGCCATCACTTCTCTGATTGTTTAAAAAGCCAATTTCCACTATTAATAAGTTAAAATAAAGCAATAGAGAAACTGGTGGCTAATATATAGATTAGGCAAACTTTTACAAATGAATCCACACAGCAGCTGTAGGCCTGGTGGTCAGGTATATACCCGCAGGTAAGATGGAAAATAACAGCGGGAGGAAGTCGTTACTATGCAGTCTACGGTGGTTTTTACAGCACCTGAATACAATCGCAGGCAAACTCACCAAAAGTGCACATCTCTCTGCAGGGAACGACGTTTTTCTGTGAATAATGTCCAGAGTTTTCGGGCTACAGTTCAACAGCACGATAGCAGAAACTCCAAACCACACGTATGCCCCTATATTACTTCCTGTATGACGTCACCGATCTCACCTGTGTACAATCTGCACCTCTGTGGACGCGAAAGGCGCAGCAGTCATTTCAGACTATTCATTGCATCTTTGTTGTGTGTAATTCTCACTAATAGTGTATCCAGCACAAAACTGTGAAACTCTGATAAGTAAACGACTCCAAAAACACAAAGTCATGATGCAATTCACACATTTATTCGTAAGAACCAGTATTCTTTGAAATACAAAATGTAGGAATTTCAAAATATAACCAAAAGCTGGTATCATGGAGTAACTGGCTAAAGCTGCACACCCTGTACAATAACTTATTAACCAGTTTCATCACAAACTGGCTGGAAAGGTACAAAAGTAAGAGAGAACAGAGGTGCAGGGGAGAGAGAGTCAGTATAAAACTCAGGTGCATCACATTGGTTGTTTTGTTTTTTTTAACCACTTCTACATGTGTTGCATTTACATTCTCCTGGCTGGCATGAGAACAACTCTTTGGAAAATACAACCTTGCCAGTTCACAAACACACATGCAGACAGTGGAAAATAATTGAATAGGACAGAACACTTATGTACAAAAGAAGGTGGGAGAAAAATAGTGACCTGAACTTGGTGAAAAAGACCACTGAAATCACTGGATTATTATCTCAACAGAGAGGTGTACAGCTTAAATATTATAGCTCAATAACCAGCATTGGATTAAATATCAGTCTGAAAGCGCAAACAACTTTTCATCGGATTGCTAGACTAGTTACAATACACTTAGAAGTATATTTTTAATAAACTACCAGCACAGCAGAAGTTATCGTACGCAACAGTTGTTTTTCTAGCAATTTTGCTACCTGTTTAAGTTCCTAAATTGTTTGAGCTTTCAGACAGCAGTACCAGTAGTTCAAAAAGAGTTTTGTGCCACAATGTCACAAAAAGGCCACAATTAACTCCCTGGTCACAACACAGGTCTAAACAAGACCTATATGATGTAAAAGGTGTTTACTCAAGTGTCTGTGCTCAATGCAACAGGTCCGAGTTTTAGCAAAAATCACTGTTTAGCAAAGAAAACAACGGAAACACAACGGGTTGTGTATTGGCTGAGACTATCAGCGTGGTGTCTGTGCTGTTGCTGTAAACAAATAAAGAAAAACACATGCTATTTCGGATTAACATGTATAAAACACACAAAGAAAAGCCTGGGTCATCTCTCTACAAGATATGGCAGATGAGTTTAGTACACAAGTCTCTCTGAACGACTTAAGGGAAGAGTACCGTGTGCGAACCCAACAAGCAGCAAATGGTAAAACCAAACAACATAAAAACAATATGAAAGAAGGAATTACAGGCAAGAGCGCCTACAGTAAAGCAAACCCATAAAAAAATAAAAGAGAAATTCAGTAACACTGAGTTCACAGTATCTTAAAGTAACCAAGAGATCATCTTTCAGAGAAAGAGGGTAAGATGGCTTCTCAAAATGTGAAATGCACACACATTTTGTTGTGTACCAAAGGCCTTTTAAATTACATAGATTTTTTTTAAACTATCAAGTGAAATAAAGCAAGTGTCTGTTACCCAGTTTCAAACTATTCCACATATTTAACCCAACAGGCACTTGGGTTGGTCTAGCAAACACTGAAATTCAAAGAGGTGGGAATGCTCTATCATGTAACGAGGGGCCAAACGAGAAGAAACTGATGTAAGTTGTTTTCTAGATTTCCTTGGTGTGGAAACGCATCCCTCCACCTCCCTCCAAGTCACAATTTTGCTGACTGTCAACAGGTGTTAGATTCTACTGTAAAACAGGAGCAAGAAAACCGTGTGACTCTTAAAGGCCAGAATGAGGTCTGATGAAGTTTTACACCATCTCCTCCCAGAACACAAACAGGTCAGGCAAATCATTATGTAAACACCCTGCCCTGAAATACAACTGTGAGGAAAGTGTAGCTTTCAATATAAAACTGAAACTAAGTGTGATAAACTTGATCAATGTTCCAGCACTGATTAAGTTTAGCTTGCAATTCGACATACCTAACTTAATAGCCAAATCATTCAAAAGGATCTGGCATGAACATATTGTAGGCGTGTATGCATTTGACTTTTAAAATAAAAACTTCAAATTACTACTGGAGGTTTGCGTGGAGTCATCTGGCTTTACTTTTAATATTTGGGAGCTTTTAGGAAATGTTATTCCCTGAAGTAAGAAAGCGCTTCTCCTTTGGTCACATCATCGCTTAAGGCTTCGTTAAAAAATAAAATAAAAATGAAACAAGCAAACCAGGTAGTCACTGTGTTGAGTAACAAAAAAGAACATGTAACAAGGCTGAGAGCGATGGTCTGGTAAGCCATTGCTAGTGAGGAACTTGGTTGAATGATTCTTCTAGTTGAATGGCTACTGTGTTTTGGTCCACCTGCAAAGAACATAAAGACAATGACAACAACCCAGGATGTTATAATCACACATACATACAAATAAATAAATATATAACAGAAACTGTGTCAGGAAGTAAGAAATGTTGGCAAAAAGTAAAAAAAAAAAATGTCTCTGTGTGGGAGAGTATATTAATAATGATCAGCTGCCACTTTCAAACACTGGAAATAACACACACACACACACACACACACACACACACACACACACACACACACACACACACACACACACAATATGATTTTTTTTAAACACAGGAAAAAACCCACCTCACTGATTAAGCCCAGCTGCACCAACTCTGCGGACAAGTCTTGAAAGTTCTCATCTGAAACACATACCAATGTAGTTTGTAACAGTAATTCACAGTCACAACTTCAGCACACACACCCATGAAGCTAAAGCTAATAAAAGTGTTAAGTACCCCCCCCACACACACCACATAAGACGAATAAAAAAAACAACTACTCTGGTTGCTCTTTGCACCACTAAAACAGTTTTGTGGTATGGCTGTGCAAATTTTAAATGTTATAAGGCAACAAGCATCTAGTATTGAGGGGGCCGGAAGAGATTTATCAAATTAGAAGAAAAGGACAAAAGTGGTTCTGCCAGGTCAAAAACTGTTAAACCATGTTTGTCTCTTTTTGAAGTCTTAGTATCTCCCAACTCTTCTTTCTACAGCCATAAAAAACCCCAAATCTAATCTAGTTTTATCTAGTTTGTCAACATCTAATCCCGTTCTTTCTTTTTCACAGCAATATGTGACTGTACACACTGTTTACCTAAAAACTGGCAGAAAATGTCAGATAAAGGTGCTTACATAATTGCTAGGTTGCTCAGAATACATTAAGACATTGGTAAAATGTTCAGAACAAAGTATTATCACAAATTTTGTTGCCTACTTCCTTCCAAGACCACCTGTTTGGTTATAACCTAATGTTTTGAAACTTTTTCCATTATCGCTATAGTGGCTGCACTATTCTGTGCTTTGTGTGGTTTGTCATGGTCTGTCAATTTTTAATAACACAGCTGTCAGTTTATAACTATACCAGGAATGTGGCTGGGACAACGCAAGCTGCAGGAGGAGATAGAGGATCCAATAACTTTGACATTAACAAACACACCTGTGGGCCCCAGCTACGTGAAGAGGGGCTTGATATTCAAGTTCAGGGTGAGGCTTCCTCACTTGTTTGCTCCTTGTGGTATGGTATTAAGTCATTTAACAAAATTAGCACCCATTTACCTTTAATGTAAACATGCTTTACTTGTATATATGTTGTAGCAGGATTTAGCTTAACCATGCAAAATGCTAAGGTGGTGAAATCTGAGTGGCTCAATGTGAGTTAGGGCTTTTCTGTCTTTAAAAAATATCCAAGACAGTTGCAAGAACAACAAGGCGTGATTAGTAATTGTGGGTGCACGTGGAGGTAAAGTTTCATCAAGTATTTCAGTGGCATTTGGGTGTAAGTGTCCAAAAGAAGACATGTGGTGTGAGAAACAGAAAATGCTAAAGAGATAGAGTAAAGTGAATGCATGCGAGTATGTGACAAACTGAGTCTGTAAATGAGAGACAGGGGGATGAAAGCCCGGGAAGAGATGAGCAGATCTTGACACAGGAGGTGACAGCTGTCAGCTGCAGCCTTTCACAGGCCTGACATTCTCCACACGCCTGCAACATTACACATGCCTACCATACCTGTTTGTGCATGTGCATTAGATCAGATCGCACTGCCAGTTGTATGTTATATTCTCATTTGCCTCCCTTCAAGCTTCTACTTGTCTTTCAAAAACTAGCAAAATAAAAAAAAACAAAAAAAAAAACCTTTTCTTTTTCCATGATGAAGACTGATCAGATTTCAACCATCTAATAAAAGCACGTCAAATAAATTTTTAAAATAAGCACAAGATTTTCATGACACACAAGCGACAGCTAGTCTTCCAGCCTAAAATAGTCATGCACACTGTATACATTGTGACGCCATTCAAGCTCTCTCTGGAACTTCACTCTCACTTTCCTACATGGCTCAGTACAAACACGTGGAGACAGATACTTCATGTTAAAAGTAATAAAAATCACACTCAGATATTTACAACCTCGTCAACCTTGTTTACCAATACATGCAAATGAAATTCTATCATTAACCCTAAATCCAAACCTATCGACAAAATACTTATTCTTTATAAAAACCTCACTCTGAAGTCTGACATGTTTACATGTGAACCTCTACCAGAAGCCATTAAGGTTTAGCTGATGGAAATTTTAAATATTGTTTTTTTTTTGTGTGTTTATAAAGCAAGTCTTCCAAATTTTCTATACTTGACCGACAACAGCATTTAGCTTTTTCAAGCTCACTACACATGTGTCAGCGTGTCATATGAACTGATGATAAGATATGAAATATGTTGATCTTACGAGGTAACATGTCACAGCTTAGATGTCTATTCAGTTTATCCTCCATTTTCAGCAGTAATGTAAGCTAAAAGGACAGAAACAGATTGAGAAAAGGTTATTTTCATTTCAAGTTGTTGCAGCAGGGTTGTTGTATTTTGAATTATTTTAAAAATAAAAAGAGAAAACTGCTAATGTTATAACTCTTACATGATACTTTGCTCCCTCTTCGACAGGCTCAAAGCTGCACTGCATCTGAATAATCTGCAGAAAAAGAAGAGCAGTCACAATAGAACTTTATATGATGCGCTGTCTTCATTCAGTGGCCAGTTCAATGTCCATTATGCTGGTATAAGTTGTTTTACACACCTTCCGTGTCTCAAGCTCTGAAGGTTCAGGTGTTGGGGATTTGACTGGAGGGACGACTACAGGAGATTTAATAGTCTCCTTCTGAGCCTGATGTGGACAGGGCAGCCCAAATGCCGTCATTGGATAAATACCATTCCTGATCAAAAGAGAGAAAAAAGACAGGAAAATGTGGAGAAAACATAAAAAAGAAACAAAGTGAACTGATAACACAATGGAATAAGAATGGGAATTGGATAAATCAGTGTAATAAATATGGTTAATAGTTGAAGACAAAGGCCCAAAACACAACATTTTATTTTTTTAACAAATAATAGCCACAAAATCTAAGATACTGAAAATATCCAAAATAGTATCACATCATATAGTACTTTAAAAGATAAGTGGAGGCAGTACAAAAAACAGTCAAATGGCCCACTACTGCCTCCTTGTGGCCAGACCCATTTTTGAGCATACACAGCAGCTGTGCATTTACCTCACATCCTCCAGAAACTTGTCCAGCTCCAAAGCTGGAAACTGTGAAAGCCTACAGAAAAAAAGGGAATAGTACTTTTTTGAACCATTTGAGACAATATTTAATATAATATAATGATTAATGAAAAATACAAAAAACTAAATATGTATATATATTTTTTTGGGGGGGAGTTATTTGACAACCCTTCAGCTATTATATTGCTGAATAAACAGTATGTTCTACTACTAAACAACCTAGAGAATACTTTATATCACTGATGTTACTGCTATTTAAATAAGGTGCAAAATAAAAACATAATTTTAGATGTTCATTTAAACTACAACACGAATATCGTCCTTTGGCACTTACTTGAGCTGAACATCCTCTTTGGTCTCGGCAACAACCAGGTTTGGGTCCAGTTTCTTAGTGATCTCCTCGAGGGCATTCTCAGGAATCATGTCTGGGCAATTAAATTAACATAAAAGTAAATATCTTTAAATTTACACTTGCATACATGCTTGTTGCTGCATCTGTTCAAGAGGCAGGAAATAACACCATTAGTCACACTAGCTTGCGACCTGTTTTGCTCAGTACCACACCACAAAAAGATGATAATGAATTAGCAGAAAAAAAGCTTATGAAACTTGCAGTGCAATATGTTTATCACACTGTTAACAATGCAGTTTAAAGTTATGTTTCTAAATTTGCTTGTTCAGTTTTAAAAAAAACATGTCTTCTTCATGAGAGGTTTGCAAGTTTTAAGCCTGATAAAACTTTGTTTTTGCTGGGGGGAAGGGACTTACGTTGATGGCTGACAATACAGTGTGCAGCCAGCAGTTTTAAGAGCGGTACTTCAAAGAGAGCCTGGTTAAAAAGAAGCTCCCGGGCTGTAGGTCTGGCAAGAGGGTCACATTCCAGGCACTTCTGGATTAATTCCTATATAACATAAGAAAAAACCCAACAATTAGGTGAGCTCCTGTGTGCAAACACTTGGCAACAGTGGGAAGGAAAAACTCCCTTTTAACAGGTAGAAAACATTTGGCAGAACCAGGAGAGGGAGGGGCATACATCTGCCGCAACCGGTTGAGAGTGAAGGAGGGAGGCAGGACAAAGGAAACAAAAACTATAATATACAGAAGAAATGGGAATGAGACAAAACATTTTTTGAGCATGCAATTTAATGAAAGTAATGCTTAAACTGAAACACCTCATCAAAAGTTTAGGACCACATGTTTAGGACCACAAGGCCAAATCTGTGCAAAAATGTGGATTCGATGCCATTTTCTGTCAGCTGTCACTGTCATGATGTTCTGATGGCAAAGGCAAAAAAAAAATCATTCCCTTTTTGAACGTGGTCAGGTTGTTGAACTGCATAAACAGGGCCTCTCGCAGCACGCCATCGCTGCTGAGGTGGGACGCAGTAAGACAGTCATTTGGAATTTCTTAAATGATCCTGAGGGTTATGGTTGATTGGAAGAACCAAAAAAATTTCACCAGCACTGAGCCGGAGGATCTAATTGGCTGTTGTTCAAGACACTGGATGGTCCTCAACCCAAATTAAGGCTGTTACTGGTGCCGACTGCAGCCCCATAAACATCAGACAGCATCTGAGACTGAAGGCCTTCAAAAAAATGGTGTGAGGTGCTTTTTCCTTCAGTGGAACAATGGAGCTTCAAGAGGTGCAGGGGTATCAAACAGCCGCTGGTTATGTCCAGAAAAATGTTTTGTCTTACTCCCATTTCTTGTTGTAGTATGTTGAAGCTCTACTTGGAACCTTGTTAAGATCCAACCATGCAAAATATGATTTTTTGCCATTTTTTTAAGTGGTGTTAAACTTTTGATCAGGACTGAATAAAGATGCTGACGCCTACAAACACACGATATACTGAATCTCACCCTCTGCAGTGGGTCCTCCAGTAACTGTATGGCATTGTTGATGGCCTCCTGAGAAACATAAGAAGAGTCTCCATTCCCCTGAATCTCCAACAGTGCCATCTGCAACACATCAGCACTCATTAACAGACAGCTCTGGGAAACAGTTTAAGCTCTTATATATCATATACTACGGATCCCATCTCACCTCTAAGGCACACATGCCAAAGGAGTAGATGTCTGCAGCTGTAGTAACATCAACATCTACAATGGGAAAAGACAGTATGTACATATATTACATCGTAATCTAGACTAAGACCTATGATCCAATAATCAAAAGTGCGTCTTTGACAGCACACCAGCTGACCAAAAAAACCCCCAAAAACCAAAAAAAAACCAACCCAAAAAGAGATATTAATAAGAGCATACATGATCCTGTTGCATGAAGTACTTTGTGCCTGCAATTTCAATGGAAAAATAACTGTGCAATAAGCAAAAATATTAGAATAGGGCATAAGAATTTAGTATGCCTCCAAGGACCTCTTCCTTACATTTTATAATGTTCTATTACTTTGATGTTATATACATTTACATAAAATACTGTTTGTATAAAAATACAAGCTTGCCATATTTTATTTAACAGAAAGGGTTTTGAAGAGAAAAACGTGTACTCTCTTAAACTAAAGGAAAGAAAATGAAATATGGAACACCCTGACTTTTCAATCATGTTAATATAATAAAAATATTTTTGTGAGAAAGCTGAAGTTCATGTGTTTAAACATGTTTTCCAACAGAGCTGTATCATAGGTATAAATTGCTAATATCAGTAATAAGAGAAAAATAATATAAGGTCTTATTTTGATTAAATCTACCTCCATATTCCGGAGCAAAGAAGTGCAAGTTTTTCTGTTCCTCGGTACAAGTCTTTACGTGGTTGTTAATGGTGTCTGGAGCAACTGCAAATGAGATAAGGACAATTATTTTCAGAATACACAGAAGGATGAGAGAAAAAGTAAGAAAAGTCTGAAAAGTAAGCATAGGATAGGAAGAAGCAAAACTGCAAACTGAAAAAGGAATGAAAAAAAAAACAAAACAAGAAAGATATGCAATGAAAAGATGAACCAAATTCAGAAACTAGCGATGTAAATATTACCTTCTGTTGTTTAAACTTTAGTGTGGGATTGTCTGGAGGCTTTGTGGTTACACTTGAGTCACTGTAGCCATATTTACACTCAGAAAATTGGTTTTCTGAACCACATTATGCACAACTTTTGTTCCCTCATAAGATGTGCAGGACTGGTTTGTACAAGAACAAGGCAAAGATTTGACCATTATATAAGAAGTCTGAACTCCTCAAAGTCTATTTCCTGCTCAGCTTGCAAACTAAAAGCAATAATATGGGCTGTGTATTAAATATATTTAACACTGGCAAGACTTGAACACTTGAACATTGTTTCTTGTTCTTTTGTACATAAAATCACATAAATTTCCTGTTTAATTCTACGAAAACTTTGGTTCTTAATCCATAATTTATTATAATTTGACTCCTTTACTGTTGCTTTGCCTTCACTACCTAAAACGCAGGGGATGAAACCTGTGTAATTTTATACCTGATCCAATCTTGATGAGGCCGTTGTGCTGAATGAAGACAGTGTCACAGGTCAGGTTGCCATGGATGATGGGAGGATCACAGGAGTGAAGATAACTGCATATCAGGAAAAACAGAAAAAGAAATTACAAATACATACAATGTACTGGATTTCTATCAATGTGAGTGTATATTAAAATAAAAGAACATTTTTAAAAATGACCTTAGAGCTGAAAGAATCTGCGTGCACCATCTCTTCCAAGCCTGTAGGATCACACAATTTACCAGAGCAATTTCTAGTTGGTTTCCAAAATGGCTTGACATTTAACCAAATAATAAGAAGCACATATTTTTTACTATAATATGAAAACTACGCTTTGCTCCAGAAAGACAGTCCCACATTCTGGCTTTAAACACAGTTACTTTTTACCTTTAGAGAAGACTTTTCATATATTCTACTACATATGCAGTATTATAAAGTCTTTTTTTTTTTTACCTTTTCATTCATGGACTTGTGATTCTTCTTTGTCTTTTTCAGAAACTGCTTCAAGCTTCCAGATGACATATATTCAGTAATAAAAATCACCTTAAGGAGATAAAGAAGTGTGTAGAAAACACAAAGAGAGACATTGTTCAAATGTAAACTGTGATTATTTCAGGGCAATAGTAATAATTCTTATGGAGTTGACAGAATATGAAACAATGTCTCCAAAAGCCTGAGACTCACCCTGGCCCCGTTGTCCTTTTTGTCAGCCCAGTATTTGTGAAACTTGACAATGTTGGCATGCTCCAAATGGATCAGGTTATCAAATACAGCCTCTACCTTCTCCTAAATCCAAGAAAAAAGGACAGAAAGCATAGCAGTTATAATAAAATAGTACAAAATGTTGCTTTTCCACTTGCTCATAGAGAGTTCCTGTAAAGTAGCACCCGATGACATCACTCATAGAATTCAAAAAATGCCACAGCGTCACTATGAACTTTGTAACAATGTACCTGATCACTTTGTAACAATGTGCCTGATCACTTTGTAACAATGTGCCTCACCTCCAGCATTTTGAAATTTTTCCTCTCTGAGATCTTAACTTCATTCCAAACTACTTCCACTCCTTCTTCTGTGTCCATAGCCAAGTATGCAGCATCAATCCCTGGGACGTTACGCTGATTCACCTACATTTAAAGGGAAGAGCGGCTCATGAGATCAGATGTTTTACTACCAAAATGAAGCAGAAATCAAAAACACCTTCCTCAAGTTTTGTGTTTTCGTCATCTTTTTTTATTCTCTCCAGCATTTTGTTTTCATCTATGCCTCATTTTATAGTTTACCTCAATGATCCACCCTTACCTCTTCTTTACGTTTCTGCCAGCGGCCACAAGGGCTCTCTTCCAGAATATATGATTCATCTTCACTTTCGTCCTCATCCTCTGTCGCTGAGATAGTACTAGGCTGGACAGAGGACACAGATGGAGACACAGAGGGTCCACTTTGTACCTGGTGGGTAGTACTGGACATGTTTCCTGATGTGAGCTCTGGCTTTCCCTCAGTACAGGGAGTTCCTCTCTCCTCTGACTCAGACATCATAACACACAGGTTCTGAGTTGAAACAAGTGACACAATGTCTCTTTCTTGTTTCTCCTATCTCTGTTTGAACGAGTCACACATCCATCTTCTTCTCAGGCAGGCTTTTCAACAACGTAGCGATCAGAAGGGAGGACTGTAAACAATAACACATATGTATAGAACGTGAGAGGGCTTCTATAGGGTTTTTTTTAATAACAAGGACAACGTGTTCTAAGAGGTAGAAGAGTTGAGAATCATTCACATTTATGTCCATATCGTGTGTTAATAACATCTGTATTGATTAAAAATGGCTGTTCAACATCCAAAGGTGTTTTCACGAAGAATGGATGAGTCGTTAGTGCTAATAAATTAGCTACAATTCTTTCCAAGTAGTAAGAAGTTAAGATGCATTCAGGATGCATTAGCAAAATTTGTAATTCACGTTTCCTCTCCGACTCTAGTTTCTTTACCTATAATTGTGTGTTTAAGTTACTAAGAGAGGAAGCCCTGCGCTTTACTGATAGCTTAGACGCAAAATGACATTACTGTTACAGGAGACTAAATAACTCGTGTAAGTGAACTTATTTGGTTAGGTTCCTGCTAGTGTTCAATGTTAGCTTAAAGTTCAACCACCCACTCCTTTGCTAACTTTCCCCAGGCTAACAAGCTAATGAAAGGTAAATAAACAGATTGCCAACATAAAAAGTTGAATAGCAACATACTAACGTCTTACCGTGGATCACGAGAGCACCGCAAAGTTAACAAACAGCCCAGGGTTACATACTGATGAAAAAGCTGCAAAGAGACGGCAATATAAAAAATGTTAGTTCGCCATAAAAAAATGTTGCAGGGTTTCAAGTCCCTTTCGCACAGCATAAGTGGGAGGGGCGGGGCAACAATTGAGGAGCGCTTGCTTGCGCACAGAAAACGCAGAGCGGTGAGTACGTCGAATAACGCTATTTAAAAATGTTACACAAAAAGGCTACATTATTTTTGTCCAAAGCACTAGGCCTGAGTTCGAAATTTAGCTGTGTCTGGGTCCATAATTCCCCTCGATGTTGTGTGGGAGTGGTTAATATTTTTATCCGAACTTAACAACGCATGATCTAACAGACACACACAAAGAAAGAAACAAAATGTTGTGTCCGATAAAACAAATTAAATAATAAAAAAAGAAGAACAATATATAGATTTTTAATATTTTAGAAAAAATAAATAAAAGCAAAAAGTTCTGTAGCTACCGATTATAACTTCCTATATATATATATATATATATATATATATATATATATATATATATATACATATATATTCATATATAGATGAATGGATTGCTACATATAGATGGATATATACTTTGATTTTGTTTTTACTCCATCACACGATCGTTGAGGTTAAACACCATGAAAATTGTGTGATTATTTGAATTTGAGCTATTTCATATTCATATTTCCGCAACTGAAAAAAAAAAATCGAGTAATCGGAAAATTCCGAGTTAGGTATCTCAAATTATCAACCTACCAAATATTTAGTTTTGTATTTATTTTTATGCTGCACTTTTTTTTAACGTGCAAAATAAAATGCATTTTGCTCTGGCGACTTGTGTTGAACAACAATCCAGATAGATCCCTTAATATGAGATACAAGTTCAAAAGTTCTTACTGGGCATTGTAATTTCATAAATATGTGCTTGTATGTCACACAACTATTTTAGTAATTAATTAAACGTACGTATCTCGTGCCGGTTAGCAATGCTAAATTAATTATAAATTAAAAATAATTTTCCCCTTAAAACATTGTTTTAGCGATTGGCACTACGTGGTTTCATCGAAAGCGGAAGTTGCTAGAGGGGAACTCTCTTGGCTTTTTTTTTTTTTTTTTTTTTTTTTTTTTTAAGCTGGCTCGTACAGCTGTTTCACGTTGCTAAAATCCTGCGCAACCTAGTATCCACGATTTACATCTATGCAGTGATGCAAACAAGCGCGCAGGAAAATAAAGGAATTATTGTGTGGCTGCCTTTTTGATTAAAAACACTCCCAGCCCGTCTTCGCTCACTATGCGGAGGCTTCATGATAGCAACGCGGTTCACATAGGTCGTGTATAACGGATATTTTATGGAAGGTGGAAGCAGGAGAGGCTGTGAGGCTGAGGAGTCGGGGCATCAGCTGAGCTGGGGACTGGAGCGTTAGCAAGCTAGCCTTCGTGACAGAAACGTTCATAACGGAGCAGCGACTTTTCGCTGGTTCACTTCATCATGGCCACAAATGGTAACAGTTTAACGCCTGCGATGGGAGAGATCATTCAGTTAAACGTCGGTGGGACGAGGTAAGCTTCGTCAGTGGGACACCTCAAAAGATGATGGCAATTATTTGTGAAATTTGAGCTCCTGTGGGTAATGATGTGTGTTTACATGGACAAACAGCGACGGATGTAGCTCGAGTAGACACACCACACAAGCTTGTTTACTTGATCGTTACTCCTACTTTCTTACACACGAGGGATAATGTACACACTGAAAATACACAATATATCAGTTTCATAATAAAGGCAGTTTTTTTCTTCTTTTAGCCACACCAGTCATTGTTGTGACCACTAATTATACCTCTTGGTCGACAGATTGCCCAGTCATGATTTTAATGATGCAACTTTCTATTTTTTCACAATACTGTGTTTTGTTATAATTCATACTGCAGGTTCAGCACCTCCAGACAGACTCTGATGTGGATCCCAGACTCTTTCTTTTCAAGGTTTGTAAATGCTGCCAGATTCTTGTAAAGCACATGGGATATATTTGGTTAATACGCGGAGCTGATTGCGTTACTGCTCTTCCCTTACTGCTGCTACCAAATAAAAAGCTCCACTTTAGTTGTAAATTGTGTGACTTCTCTGTATTGTCTACAGCTGCTGTGTAGAAAATGATCTAAATGCATATAGCAGTCAGACTCAGTGAGCATATTACTATGCACTCATTCATATTACATAATTAATGTTAAGTATGGATGTTACATTATGTCATTTCTGCCCTACTTCATCCTGCTACAATCCCAGTGATGGTAAATATCAGGGGATTAGAATTACTATTCACTATTACCGGAAAAAGGTTCATAATAAAGTAGTCCTCTGTGCAAAAGTGTTCAATGTAAATGTTATAATAAAGGTATTGGAATGTGTGGCTTTTTTAAAATCAGATTTTAGCCTTAGAGGGAATCCTACCCTCTAAGGCTAAACAGCTGATTGGGGCTAGGCAGATACCAGAGTCGTAACAAACTCAAAACACTGGACTGGCTCACAGTTTGACAACAGCTGACCAAGTAGTGTAAATGCCTGCCAAGGCACCTGTCTGTCTGCCCGTCTGTCAGTCTATCTGCTCTGCTGCCAGCTGTCTGAAGTTTTTTTTTTCATGCAGACTCTTTCAGCTTAATAGTCATAGTTAATAACAGCACACACTGATATGGTAATAATTTGTATTTCAGTGTCAACAGGCTAGCCAAGTGTTTGTTATTGTAAAATAGTTGCTTGTAGTGGTGACACTGGTGGTAAGTGGAAATTGTGCTTTACATTGTACAGTGCTTTAGCTGACTGGAGAACTCTTGTGTGTGTCTCTTTTCCAGTTTACTGAGTGGAAGGATCTCCACTCTTCGGGATGAAACTGGAGCTGTGAGTAGCTGTTGCTTCCAAACTGGGGCAGCATCTGCAGGCACCATCCAACATCAGGGGAAAGAAAAAGGACATGACATTTTGTCTGTTACACATTACTGTTCTGAAGTACGATACATGATGCTGAGATGAGCAGATGAGCTGACATCCACTTCTCTGCTGTTGGATGACGCGCTGTTTTTGCAAGGCCACTTCTGACTTCATAACTTTAGTTCCAGAATTTGTTGTGGATTCTGAAAAGTGTTAGAAAATAAACAGAAATGTTCACTGTAACTCTCCAGAGCCGTGACATTTTCATTAACTCTCCAATCAAGTGACTTAATAGTTAGTCAGCTTTTGTGTCCATTGCGACAAACTACTGGATTTTCAGTCCTCACCAACTGATTTTCTGTCTTTCAGATATTTATTGACAGAGACCCGACAGCTTTTGCACCAATACTGAATTTCCTCAGAACCAAAGAACTGGACCTGCGGTGAGCAGTCTTAATGATGTTAAGAAAATATCTGTCTATTTCTTGGTGTAATTCTGTCGGTTTGTTCCTCGTAACTTACAGAACAAATATGCTGTTTGTTTCTCTCTGCAGGGGTGTCAACATCAGTGTCCTGAGACATGAAGCAGAGTTTTATGGGATTACTCCTCTGGGTATGTTGTGGAACAAAGTTTTAACAGGAAACAGAGTCAGCCAAGTATGAGTACAAACATTGTGGAAAGCTTATAATAAACCTGTTTTGCAGCCAATACATTTTGCCAGCGTTCACTCCATGTCTCCAGTATCAGCAGGTATTGCATAATAGTTGAGTAGGTTGGGGTTTATTTTGGAACGAGTATAGTACAAAGAGCTGCTGTCGTTAATGTGAAATGTTGCTCTTTAGTGAATGTTTTTTTGAGGCTCAATTTAACCAACCTCACAGCTGTAATAGTGTTAGTTCCACGTACTCTAATGTTGTTTTACATCCTGTTTCAGTGTTTGTAACTTCCCTGCATTGTCTCTGTACTCAAATGGGAAGCTTACCTCAGTGAAAGCTGATCACCTTCTTAAACTCATTATATACAGAACAAAGTACTTGGATCTAATTTGAATCAAAGTGGACATGAACTTTGGCAAAACAAACTAAAGAACAAGATCCTGAGGAAAATTTCCATCAGTAAAGAAACAGAAAATCAGCATCAGTAACTATATTAAGTAACCCATATTAATGTTATTATGATAATGACCTAATACTAATTTGCATATTGTTGCTTTTTGCTTTGTTTTTTTGTCTGCCCCTCTGTCTTTGTGTGCGTGCATACATGTGCAGTGCGTCGCCTGCTGTTGTGTGAGGAACTGGACCGCTCATCATGTGGTAGTGTTCTCTTCCATGGTTACCTGCCACCCCCAGGTAAAGACGTGAAATTGAGCGACACTGAAACTGAACTGAAAGATCATCCTTCTGAGGTTTTATTTAAAAATATCTAAAAAAAAAAAAAAAAGTTCCAGGTTGGAAATAACCTGCTTATAAGTTCTAGAACAGCATAAAAGTGAAAATCAGCAGGAATTTTTATTTATAAATTTCTGTTAATCTTGACAGCCATCCCTGCCCGAAAATCAAGCCCCGCATCAGCAGCCATTGGCTCTGCTTCAGATGAACGGCCAGGCCCTAGTGGAGCAGAGGGCTTCACCCGCGTTGGCCCCCTTTCTCACCCATCCTTCTCTGCCTCGCCTGGAACAGATGACGGCCACAAACTGGGCAAGTAGCCTGCCACATCTCTCTGAATACAGAAGATAAATAATAGTCATAATCTGAAGATTTTGCATGTGCTTACATCTATTGTAGCAAATTGTGAAAACTCAGTTGTGGAATATACTGTAGGTGTAATCTCAGAATAAAAAACAAGCAGGAAATGTAGCAAGTGACTTGTCAGTAGAAACAGGGATCTGCCTTCTGCCTTCCCCAACAACTGTGCATCTACTGCATGTGAAGGAGCAAGGACAGTTATGATACAGTTGTATGTGTGGCACATCAGTATCTATATGCCAGTAAGAGAGTTCAGTTCATGTACAGTGTGTTTGTGTGTGTGTGTGCATCACTGCTGGAGCTAATATGACCTGACATCCTTTTAGCGCGTTAGTAGCACTCACTGAAGTAGCCTAGTTTCAAATTGGTCTGCTCCTTGCTAATGATGGTATCATGTGATGTACATATTAGAGGTAATAAACAGAGAGCAGAGTATCTGGCTGCTTTTAGAGATCTGAATCAAATTTTGGTAATTTAGAAACCAATAAATGAGTAATTAGGCAGAAAAAAAGTCTTGCTAAGCATGCTGTGAAAGACATGAGGTTAATGGTGTTTTGTTTGTGTGTGCAGGTCCCATGGTTGACCCTAGGAAGGTGCTGATTATAGCAGGACACCACAACTGGATTGTAGCAGCCTATGCGCACTTTGTAATCTGCTACAGGTAATATTACAACATTTCTCATACAGCTCTAGCTCAAAAGTGGGACACATTAAATAATTTATAATGCACACGTGCATTCATTGTCTTTTATGTCTCGTGTTTCTGAGTGCCAGCATTCAAGCTGTCATCTTTGGTTTTATTCAAGTTAAATTGATTCAAATATTAATTATAGCTGAAGCAAACAGTCCACACTGAGAGTAAAATATTATTTCTTTTTGCAAATATCAATTTTTTACAACATGGACAACCTGGTAAAATTGTTATTAGGTGTAATAAGAGTGGGTATGTACGCTCACATTTATGAAAGCTCATATATCAGACTTCTTTCATCTTAACCAAATCCAACTGTTCCAGTGCAGAGGTGCATGTTTGTATTTCTGTGTTCTTTTCTCTGCAGGATAAAGGAATCATCTGGATGGCAGCAGGTGTTTTCCTCTCCCTACCTTGACTGGACCATTGAACGTATTGCACTCAATGCAAAGGTGGTGGGTGGCCCACACGGAGATAAAGACAAGATGGTGGCTGCCGCCTCTGAAAGCAGTATCATCCTCTGGAGTATCCAAGATGGAGGCAGTGGTAATGAGATAGGTAGGCTAACAAAAAACAAATAAACAGAAACACCCCCATTTTAAAGCTTTAGGCTAGATTTTTTTAATAGGTATACATACATACCATTTTGTATCACCCGTAACTTCCTTCAATCTCTGACTCCACCTTTAGTCTACATTCACGTTTTCCGGCTTTCTACAACTTTGTTAAAGTTCATTCTCTCCACGCGCTGCCCCAGGGATTTTCAGTCTCGGCGTACCTGTTGACGATCTCTTCTTTATCGGGAACCAGCTGGTGGCTACCAGTCATACAGGAAAGGTTGGAGTGTGGAACGCTGTCACACAACACTGGCAGGTAGGAGAGCGTATGTGAGTAAAACACAGAGAGGGCTGAGTGCTTGTGATTTTCCTTGTTTGTGTTTATTAAAAATTATATACTGAATAATTGAATTGTGCATTTGTTTAACTTAGATTTGCTTCCTAGTGAGAGGCACCAGTACTGAACTGATTTTTAGTTCCCCTTTTTTTTTTTCTTGTTAGGTTCAGGATGTGGTTCCCATCACCAGTTGTGACACTGCAGGATCCTTCCTGCTACTGGGCTGTAACAATGGCTCTATCTACTACATAGGTACACACACACAGTTTTTTCTGTCTGTCACACAGTTTATGGATTTTTTTTATTCCAGTGGACGCCCCTGCTGCAAATCAATGATACATTTAATTTTTTTTGTGATAATTAACGGAGGGTAACCAAAACCAGGTTTAACATAATGACTATTTACATAATTTAAAATTAAGTGCACGAGTAAAGTGATCACTCTTGCATCTTGTCAAATGCCACAGACAGAGGTGTTTCTCTCTGTGTGAGCCAAGCAGTACTGCCCTTGCTTTTTCTCTTCAAACCAGGAGCAACTTGGTAACTTTGATCCATGATGATCACTGTTGTGCCTATCAAACATTTCAGGCACTGAAGCAGATTAAAAATGAATACATGTAAGATAAAAAAAAAAACAAAATAGTAAAATATTCTGGAACAGTTCTAATAAACACAGATGTCTTTTTGCTTCATGCATTCATCATTCTCTATGAAATGCTTATAAAACAACCATGGCCTCCCCCACCCCCATCTAAAAGATTGAAATTTATTAAGAGGATTCATTCCAGGATCTGAGTCAGTGAATGATTCAGTGAAGGGCTTATAAAACCCCAACAAAGACACGCTAACATGTAACCTTCTTCTTCTTTTCAGACATGCAAAAATTTCCTCTGAGGATGAAAGACAACGATCTTTTGGTGACCGAGCTTTATCACGACCCATCCAATGACGCCATCACTGCACTGTCTGTCTACCTCACACCTAAAACCAGTGAGTGGGCAAGTTTTTCTTCCCACAGAAAAATTACCGTTACTTAGTTGTACATATTTATATTGTGCTTTTTGTTTTTCCACTGCTCCTACTCTCAGGTGTGAGTGGGAACTGGATCGAGATAGCCTATGGGACTAGTAGTGGAGCAGTGAGAGTGATCGTGCAACACCCAGAGACAGTAGGATCAGGACCCCAGCTCTTTCAGACCTTCACTGTGCACAGGAGCCCAGTGACAAAGATCATGCTGTCTGAGAAACATTTGGTATCAGGTGAGGAAGGTGTTGCAGGCAGTATCCCTGTCTATGTGTGGGCTATAGAGGATTTTATAGGGTAACAGCTGCCTGCATCTTATGTGGTTGTGTATTTGTGTCTGTCAGTGTGTGCAGATAACAACCACGTTCGGACGTGGACAGTAACCCGTTTCAGAGGGATGATCTCCACACAGCCAGGCTCCACCCCTCTAGCTTCCTTCAAGATTCTGTCTCTGGAGGAAGCAGAGAGTCACGGGAGCTACGGCTCTGGGAATGATATAGGTGAGAGAGTTAAAAAGTGTGTTTGCACTGTAATACACATGAACTTCTTTAATCCACCACTGATAAGATAAACAACAAATCCCACCCTGTGCAAAATAGGGTTAGGGTTACCGGTCATCATCATCATCGTTATTAACCTTAACTGAAAATGTATCTATACGTTGGTGAAGCTCCATGGAGTGACACTGAAATAAACGAAACTTTAATTGTGATTAACCACCTTACGTAGCGGCTTTTGCAGTATTTGTGCAGTATCTTAACATCACTGAGGTGGCTTTTTATTCTCAGGTCCTTTTGGAGAGAGAGATGATCAGCAAGTTTTTATCCAGAAGGTGATCCCCATCACCAACAAACTGTTTGTGAGGCTCTCATCAACTGGGAAAAGGTACAATGCCCTGCCTCTCTGCTCGCCTGACCTCTATCTGACTTTGTTTCCTATTATCTGACATACATGATACTTTTTTTCTTTCATTAAATGTCCCTGTAGGATCTTGGCACTTCTTTTTAAAATTTACTACCGGTAAATGACTGAGTTTTTGTCTTTGTGGTTGCCTGGCTTAATTTCATTTAATGTTTTTATTTGTGTCTCAGGATCTGCGAAGTGCAGTCAGTGGATGGGACCACTATCACTTGCTTCATGGTACGGGAGTGTGAGGGCTCCAGTCGAATGGGGTCCCGACCTCGCCGTTATCTGTTCACAGGTCACGGCAATGGCAGCATCCAAATGTGGGACCTGACCACTGCGATGGACACCGCCAATAAAGGAGAAGAGAGGAAGAAAGAGGGTGAGGAAGGAGAGAGATTAGTGAAAAGCCAGAAATGTGAAGGCGAATGTTGTGTTTGTTTTAATGAAACAGTAAGTTTTTAATATGAGGCTCCTCTTGTTTCTGATAGATATAGGTGGGCCTACAGAGGAGGAGCTGCTACAGCTGTTGGACCAGTGTGACCTGAGCACCTCCCGCTGTGCGACGCCTAACATTAGCCCCGCCCCCTCTCTGCTACACCACACACGCCTCCGAGAGTCCTGTTCGAGGTTAGAAAGGCAGCACTCATTTATTGAGGTTACAAACCTATATATGCCGTCTGAATTATCAGAAGATGTGTTTGAATGAACATAAAAGACTTCTTCTTTTTCTGTCATCAGTCTGCAGTTACAGGCACCGGAGCCCATTCCCGAGACCCAGGCTACATATGGAGCTGTGCGACCCTACAGAGAGAGCCCCCTTCTGGCCCGTGCTCGTCGAACTGAGTCCTTCCACAGCTACCGGTGAAATATCATTTATCACACACTTATACTAGAAGGGTTCAAATAAGAGTATACTAAGGTGATAACTTTAGGATTTCAAAACTTAAACCCCCCCAAAAAACAAAACCCAAATATTGAGACTGGTAAGCAAGATTGAGTGTTTTTCTTGTGCGATTTAACCACTTTCTAAATCAGTTGTTCTCCACCCACAATGCTGTGTTTCGCCAAAGAAGAGCTCTGGCTGACGACAGAGCAGGGAGAGATGGAAACTTTGTGGCCCCTTACGATAACAGAAGCACTTGGCTTTGTAGTTGCTTTGCTTGGCATTTCAATAACATAGTAATTTGATTATGCTCTACTAATGTAAGTTCAGGAAATGCTGAGTTGTCCCTGTTTGCATTATGTTCCATTATCTATCTAGCGGTGACTGTCTATATTATCATGCTTTCATAGAGACTTCCAGAACTTCAGCCTGACTCGAGGTGTCCTGGACAGCACAGGGCAGACCCCTGATGCCCGCCGCTCTCTTTGTGACTTTGGGCCTGAAGACAGTGAGAGGAGAGCCTCAGTCTTGGAGTTGTGGGCTTCCCGTACCACAAGTGCAAGCTGTAACACAACAGCTGGAGCGTCTGGAGTATCTGCCACAAAAGCTGAATCCAGTCAGGAATCTGCACGGCAGCCTCCAGACAGCCCAATTCCAGGAGGTGACGTCAGGCGAAAGGTACATGCTCAGTCAGAAGACGGAGAGGCTCCTGCATCGGGAGGAGACGCAGTGAAGGTTGATGGAGGTGTGAGGAAAAGGGGAGTACTGGAAGGAAGCTTTCTTGGGAGAAAGAGGGCTCCTCCAGTTCCACACCTTGCCTCTGTCCCCTCTGGATCAGAAGGCGGTGGGAGTGACTCTTCTTCAAACGCCTCTCCTTCCCCCACCAAACTGTCCACCTCACCACGACACAGGAAGCTGGTACCTGAGCCATCCAGCCAGGACAGCAGCCTGTGAGGGCGCCTTTTCTCTTGCTCTCAGTGGAAGTTATCTCGTAGAGGTACACCCTCTAGGTGATCATGATAACAGAATTTAAGAGCAAAAGAGGAACACGAAGCAAAAAAGCAGCGACGGCCCTTTCCGCCTCCACAACAGCCTTGTTAAAGTATGGTTCAGGATGTTTGTTTCTCTTCAAATCCCACACAACAGGAGTGCTGCCATGTTATACTGAGCGCAACATAAATATACAACATCCCAACGCTAACATCACTGTCAGGGCAGGAATGCTTTTCTTTTTTTTCTTAGATTACTCACACTCGTAAAAATCTGCCAGGTGCCAGTGATGCTCCTCCTGTCTCTGTTTGTGTTTATTTTAAGCTGTCTTAACAGATTGCTATGGAAGCCCGTTTCCGCCACTAAAAAAAAAAAAAAAAAGGATCCATAACTCAAAATTTCGAGTTATTTTCTCGAAATTCCGAGTTATTTTCTCGAAATTTCGACATATTAACTCGAAATTTCGATTTATTAACTCAAAATTTTGAGAAAAGCAACTCGAAATTTCGAGTTAGCACTGCCAATCAGTAATCTACGTGAATGATGTCATTTCCTTGTTACCCGGAAGCTGAAGCCCTCAGCTACAAATGCTACAGCTAAGCTACCGGTATTACATCCAGTCGTAAATGCACAGATTGCTGAGTGTTTTCAGCCTGGCTTCACAAATGATGAAATCCCTGTGTTATTAGCTGAATCACATGGTGTTACTATCAGCAAACGTACTCGCGAAAGCGCCAATTTGTTGGGATCCGTTTTTGAGAGCGCGTTCCTCTGCACCATATGCTTCCGGGTAACAAGAAAGCAACTTCATTCACGTATATTTTTGATTGGCAGAGCTAACTCGAAATTTTGAGAAAAGTAACTCGAAATTTTGAGTTATATTTCTCGAAATTTCGAGTTAATAAGTCGAAATTTCGAGTTATGGATACTAGCTTTTTTGTTTTTATTTAGTGGCGGAAACGGGCTTCCATAGATTGCTGATAATCTTTTTAGCACTTTAAGTTTTAGGCATGAATCAGATCGTTTGCTGGCTCAGTCCTGGAAAGAAAAATGTGTTTTTTCTTCCTTTTATGATGTTGCTCACGCAACATCTTAAGGAACACACAGCCACTACAAGAACAGGACAAAAGTCTGTTTGACAAGGTACGGTTAAAGGAGTGGTCGGTCACTTCTAAATGTGAAAACATGAACTAATTAACATTAATAACATACCACAGCACTAACGGTAACTAACCATTTACCAAGATATTTCAAAGTGTTTCTAATAACCTATATCAGGTATGCATTACTTTGTTCAGAACCTGATCTAAACTGATCTGTCTTCATATCTGTAACTAACAGTTACTTCTATTATCATATAAGTCATTTTAGATGTTTTAGTCTAAAACAGTGTCATAACATGTTACCTATCACAAACTATTTCACTTATAATGGTATAAAAAGGGAACAAATCAGTAAAACTAGACCCCATTTGGTGATTGATCACCTGATTGGCTGACTGATCCGTTCAGCACTAGAGCAGTGGAATTGATCAGACCCCGAACCAGAGGCCACGATTATATCAAGCATCTCTGACACTATGTGCAATTTGTCGTGCAATCGATTTTTACTTACCTTAAATGTGTTACCTTCACTAGAATTCTAGGCAGATACTTGGATCCTAGAATACTTTGGGACACAGTAGTTATTGTTGTTAAAGCAACAACACTAAAAAGCCAATAGAGAGCGAGCAGTTCAAGCAGGCGATACAACTTTACAGAGTTGTATGACAGCTCAGTACTATGCAACAGTGGATTTATCATGCACACCAGAAATGAATAACTCTGGTTCCCGGGCGATTCAAACTGAAATCTACGTGGATAACGGCCTGCAAAAACGTCGAACCCCCGTGTGGATGAGTGCCTGCTTTTCACTTAAGCTGGCACAGTTTTACCCGTTAGTTCCAGTCAAGTTACACTGTTAATCTCCTTTTATGCTAATTGCAGTTCAACAGGCTCTTTGATCCTCAAACAAGACAAAAATTGAAACAGTTGTGTGAAGCGTTGGACTGCAACGTTAAAAAATGTGAGGTATTTTATTAGACGATCTATATGTGGAATTCAAAGAAGATAATTCAGTGCTTGAAGCTAAAAAAAAAAAAAATTATATTTACACAAAATAGTAAAAGCAAATGTCTTTTTAGTATTTTGTGGTATAGATAGTCAAGTTCTTGTCTCAACAGAGAGAAAGAACACATTTTATTGTCAGCTTGTTGTTATAGTTCACAAGTAAGAGGAACCGTTTGTGTTCCTGCTTTATCATTATTATTATTTTCACAGTGGTGCCTGTGCGAGATCACTCTAATTATTTATTTTTTTATTTTCACACTACACTCATGCTAAAACAAGGACCTACACTACATCACTTTACTCCCTTTGAAACAGGTATAAAATATGTGTTGTGTTGAATGACTGTTGCAGTGCCTTATGTAACTTGTTTGGCGGTTATCAGTCCGTTAATGTGTTTTAATTGAAAAAAATTGTGACCAAATGCTTGTGAAGACGGAGCTCATTGTGGAGGCACGTTACAGACCTGCCCACGTTGCTGTTGGCTAGAATTGTGTTATGATTTTACAGCGGGATAAAATAGATGTAAAGAGTGGCATTAAATATTAAGTAATTAGGGATTTACCGATGAGTGTACTGTGAAATTCTGGATCGACAGTGATACTGATGTTTATTATGTTGTAGTTGCTTTTTTTTTTTAAAAAATTCCCCAATTTGTTCCAGGGAAACAAAGAGATCTTGAATATGAAAAAAGTAGGTGAACTGTTTTAAAGTCTTTCAGCTCTTCATCACACTGTCTTTAGCCAGCACTGGCAACATATAAACATTACAACACTGAGAACAGTAAATGTCCGATACGGATGTTGTGGCTGATACATGGGCACTTAACATTACATTAGCAGACTACATTGCACATAACCCTCACATGCATTAAGATCGGAAAGTCAAAACTTCCTCCCAAGATGGGGGATTTTATATATTTTTTTAAAATGTAACTTGTACTTTTAGTTTTAAGCATACCATATAGGGTTGGAAACAAAAAATATCTGTGAGTGACAACCTTAATTAGCATAGCCATGTCCTGAAATATTAATCACACTTTTCCAAAAGCAGCAGTAATGTAACATGTTTCATTGGTAATCATTTCTGAATGACGACAGAACTGACTGTGTGCTAACGGCTTGTACAAAGATGTAACATTTTGATACGTTAAGTGCGTGAAATGTGGACGTGTAATCAGAACAAAATCCTGATGCGGATGCATTGATTTGTCTAATGGTGTGTTGATGTATACGCTGTTCATACAAACATAAGGCCTATATTAATATAATCATGCTATCGGACCTAACATCATTTGCATTTGCGCTATGAAGACTAATGTTACAGTAACCTGCTAATGTTTATTTTCTATAGAAACATGGAGTTAAATGAGTATTTCTGCACACAGTTATTTGTTTATCTTCTGCAGTTTCTCTTATCTGTTGCTCCTTAACCTCCCCTGGCTATGTTTACATTATATGGCAGCCAGATGCTAATGAGCTCAAAGAAATACATATCTGTTTATTTAAAAAGGCCTGTGCATTCTTGTTTTCTACATTGTGTATGCATTACGCGATATTATTTACCACTGCATTGAGTAATGATCGAATATTAAGTTGCTATAGAGTCACATTGTTCGTGCAATTGAAACTACCACTGTGTTCACTAAAACGTCTGATTATACTCAGCATGTTTCGCTTCTTTCTTAAAATTACAGATTTTTTTTCATTTTTATAAGTTCACATTGTTATTCTTAAAAATTATTCAACTATTTACATTATTTACATTTATATTTAGATAGAAACATACCTTTTTATTCCAATTTACTTTATTTATCACTGCATAAGAATCATGTTTCATCGGTCTTGAACCATTTCAGTCGAGATTTCTGGGCAGATATCTTCAAAGCGATATCAGGATTAATCTTATAACAAATGCTGTTTGGGTGTTTTTTTAGGATTTGATATTCCTAAATGTACACAAATGATGAGATCCTTGAAAGGAAAGTGAATTTCTGATAGTTTTACCACTTAAAATTTTGACACTATTTTTTTTTAATACTTTTATACATCGTAAGTCAGTCACGTCTGGGTAAGGTTTGCATGGATAACTAAGAGTGCGCAATTGTTGTTTTGTCTGAGTGTCACAAAGGTGTGTATGTGTGTCTCCCCAGTGCACTCATTTCACTAACCTTCCCGTTCAGACAGTCTCCTCTCTGCGATGGCGTCTGTCGTCATTGTGATTTATGAGTTTAATAAAACCCTGAGTGTGTGTGTGTGTGTGTGTGTGTAGCTCAGGGCCATACTGTCCCTTACAATCACTCCACAAGCTCTCTTTTCACAGCCTCTCCCCCCTACTCTGTGGCTGACAATAGCTGTGAATGTGGCTGTGAATGTTTTAGAAGTGCCCTTGTCAGATTGGTGTCCTTGAGCGAGGGCATGCTTGTTACTGCCACTTTGTTAATTTCAAACTTGCCTTGATGTCCCCTCAAGGGACGCAGGAGCAAAACTAAATTACTGCTGCATAGTTTTGATGGAGACACCGGCCCTGTGTGTATTTGTGCTTGTGTTTTTGACTCTGTGTGTGTGGTAACTGAGTCCCTGTACAGCTGGTGGCACAATTCTGTGTTATACTAACTCAGCAGAAAAGAGGATTCCTAAATCTACATTTCAGCTAGATCACCATGGAGCCCCTTTTAATAGAGTGACTTCATTCATTATGTAACATCCAGTAGTATTTAACCATCGTTAATACTGTGTGTAATCAGCAACTGAGGCACATTTAAAGTGCTACATACATTTTAAGGAGTATTTATAAGCAAGCTATTTTGCTTTTTGGAACTTGTATGTATTTCTACATTATTTTATTAATATTTAAACCTCATTAGCTTGAAGATTAATCTGGTACATTTGTGGATCTTTTAAATGCTACAAGAGGTCTGATTCTTTAAAAATTTGGTTCATAATTTGCTTGACACAAGAATACTGCATTTATTTATGGTAAAAAGAAAAAGAAAATGAGAGGCAGAACACTAGAAGAATATTTTTTTGATAGTCAAATTTATCATTTACCAGATAAAAACACAACCGCAGACAAATGAATCATCTATAAATAAGACTTTTGTAAATACAACAATCATAAATAATACTGTCATCATGTAAAAAAAGAAGAAAAATAATTTTGTAATAATACAATAGGCTTCAATATTGTACACAAAACATCAAACTCATCAATATTACACAGAAAGCCAACACCTCTTATTAATAAATACTGTCTCTATGTTCAATCTAATATAAGCGATGTTTCATTTCTGCATTAAAAAAAACCCAACTAAACAATTAAATTGACACTTTTACTTTGATCTTCTTAATAGCAGGATGAAAATTACCAAAAGCCACAAATAACACAGAATCCAGACGAATGCACTTTGAAACCCAAAAGTGTATCTTGACTTACAGCTAAGAAAGACTTGACTACATTACTGCCACTTCCTCAAAACTGAAATTGCACTGAACGGCACACACACAACTGACCGAATTTCAGACTGAGCTTTCAAGTTCACATAATCGCAACAATCAGACGGCACATCTGTGATTCCCAGCCACATTCAACACATTAAAAACAACAGTTGGCATTTTTTTTAATAATAAAACTACATCAAGCCCATGTTTCTCATTACAACTACAGCTCCTATACTGTGAAAGCTTACTAGGCATAATTACTGGTTGATGAAGAATAGACTCAGATTAATTAACATTCATTTCTATGGTGGTCTCAGGTGGTAAACCTGCTAAAGTAAATCTGCACTTTTCAAAAACGACTAAACCTCTAACAGCTGGCAAACAGTGTATCATAATACAATCAGAACAGTCCTTTAAGGGCTCTTCTGGACCGTAATATAAGCACGGTCTGATACTACATACTGGATAACAATCACAAACAGACTCGGAATAATGACCGATTTTATGTCACTGCTGACTGTGTCCACATGTGAACTGTATTCAAGTCATACACAAAGTGGGCTAAAATTATACTTATTATACTTGTATTATACTTCTATTATATTCTCTTTCCCACATTATGTTTGGTTATCTGTTTACAACTCTGAACCTGAAATTTGTCAAAATAATAATATATATTACTTATATCCACTCACTGGCTGCTTCATTAGGTACACCTTCCGAGTAATGAGTGGAACCCTCTTTTGCTTTTAGAACTACATTAACTCTTCGTGGCATAGGTTCAACAAGGTGCTGGAATCATTCCTAAGAGATTTTGGTCCATATTTACATGATAGCAAAACACAATGTTGTTGCAGATTTGTCTGCTGCACAGCCATGATGTGCAGCAGACAATTTTATACCACATCCCAAAGATGATCTACTGGACTGAGATCAGTGACTGAGGAGGCCATTTGAGTACAGTGAACTCCCTCTGATGTTCAAGAAAACAGTTTGAAATGATTTGAGCTTTGTGACTTGCTGAGTCAGCAACAATACTCAGGTAGGCTGTCATTTACATTATGCTAAATTGGTAAACGGGCCCAGAAAATATCCCAAGAAAATATGTGTCAAGAAAATTCCCCCCACATTATTACACCAGCACCACCTGCAGTCTGAACCACTGTTACAATGCAGGATGGATCTATACTTTAATGTTATTTACACTTAATTCTCACCCTACCATTGCAACAGGAATCCAGACTCATCAGATCAGGCAACACTTGCCAATCTTCAATTAACCAACTGTGATGAGTAGCCTCAGTTTCCTATTCTTAGCTGACAGGAGAGGCACCAGAGATGTTCAGAGATGATCAGAGATGTTCTTCTACATACACTGACTGTAATGAGAAGTTATTTGAGTATCTCTTGTCTTCCTATCAGCTCAAAACAGCCTGGCCATTCTCCTCTGATCTCTACGATCAACAAGGATTTTTGCCCAGACAACTGACACTGGTCTGAAAAACAGAAAATATAAAATTTTCACAGTTTTTCACTCTTTTTTTTTTTAGACCATTCTCTGGAAACCCTGAAGATGATTTTGTGAAAAAAATCCAAGTAAATCAGCAGTTTTTGCAACACTCAGACCAGCTGGTCTGGCACTAACAACCATGCCACATTCATTCTCACCTAAATCCCCTTTCTTCCACATTCTGATGCTAGTTTGAACTTCAGCAGCTCATCTTGTCTGTGTCTACGTGTCTAAATGCATTGACTGCTGCCATATGATTGCCTGATTAAATATTTAGTGAGTTAATGAGAAATTGAAAAGGTATACCTAATGAAGTGACAGAAAGTTTATGATGATGCTTTAATTAATACCTCATAATACGTGTTGTTTAACTTATAGCTTAAATTGAGTAGATCGTATTTAGCACTGCCTGTGCAAATAGCATGTAACAGTGTTTTACTAGTTTGTTTTACAACTAGGTCTGAATGGCAACTGTGAAACCTGACAGGTCTTAAAGATGAGTGTCAGTGAACATGGTGTGCTCCTTTTTCACAGAACTTAAGGCCTTGATGGCATCCACAAGCTCATCTTCCTCCACATACTGAAAAAAAACCACACAAGATCGCAAAATTTAGGTCTGAATCAAAGAAGAGGGGAAAACAATCAGAGAAACAATAAAGTAAGCATGAAAACAGCAATTTTCAGCTGTCCATATTTCTGTTTTCTGGTACAATTTCACTGATTCTGCATCCATCTAGGAATTGAGCAAGTCAAACCCACAATCCCAAAGCAACTTTATTAAAGTCTTATCATATATTTTCTAGGCAATGATACTAATGAAAACTTTAAACGCATAATTATGGAAAATCTTATGACTTTATAGTAAAAGAGGAGGAGGCTGGTGAATAATTAGCATAAAATGTTTGCATTGTCATCACTATTCTCTTCTGTACTTGTAGTTAACAAATGAAATTCATAATAAACATAACTCCATACTCACCAGTCCAGAATCGTGTGCCAGTGGGTTGTCCCAGCTTTCTTCCTCCATCATCATTGACTTCCTGTCAATTAGCTGACTTACACTGCGGTGCAAGGAATGCTGGGAGTAGGCCTGGCTGAGGTCTGCTTGGCTGGGAACCCGCAGGACAGAGATGGGGCTGAACTGTGAGTTGCTGCTCACTATCTTTGTGTCTGTCAGTCCCTGAGGAGTAGAGTTTTATTCAGAGGCTTCAGAGGGGTTTAAAGCCTTTTATACATATCACATACTTAGAGAATACTTCTAGATCTAATATTCAGTGGTATGGATTTCTTTTTGATTAGGAGCCACAGCAGCAAAAACAAGGAGTGAAATTAAGTCAGCTGAATATGTTTATTGTGGGAGGAATAAACACATGGGAGTTTGTTGGTATTACACCATATAGCCAAAAATATTGTGCCAGACCTCTTAATTTTTGAATTAGGTTTCTTTCAGTCCCATTTTCAGAAGTGTATAAAATCAGGCACCTAACCTTGCAATCTGCCTTTATAAAGATTTTTGAGATAATTTGTTATTCTAAGAGTTTTCTCAATTTCAGCATCTTACTGTAACAGGATGCCACCATTGCAACAAGTCAGTTTGTGAAATTTCTTCCCTCTTAGACATTAGAAGCTGTCAGTGATATTATTGCAGTGGAAGTGTTAAAGAACTGAAGCAACTCAGTGATAGAGTCCGCAAAGTTCCCCACCTCCTCTGGCATTAACATCAGCAGAAAGAATTGGCATAAGCTTCATGGCGTGGGTTTCCATGGCTGAATAGTTGCCGTAGGTGTAATTTTGCTGGAGCCATAAAACCATTAAGAGACACTATGACACAATATTCAGTTGCTGATTTACCTTCTTTGCTGAAATTTTTTTTTTCAATGATCATTGTATTCATTACATGTAAGAAAGTCAACATTGTACTGAGGACAGACGAAGAGACCTTC
This sequence comes from Perissodus microlepis, assembly GCF_051167445.1. Lineage (NCBI taxonomy): Eukaryota > Metazoa > Chordata > Actinopteri > Cichliformes > Cichlidae > Perissodus > Perissodus microlepis. Next base: position 14,344,295 of record NC_140461.1, on the reverse strand, counting down.
ACACACCACAACAAGCCAACCACTGTCATATGACAGTGTGTAACATGCACGCACACACACACACACACACACACACACACAAAGCATGCTTACACAAGCAAGGCGGACATACGCAAACAGGCATCCCTTTTAAATCAAGCATCCCATACCTCAGTGTACACAGTGTAGCTTTTAAGTATAACGCTGCTGATCTCAACACAGTCTGCTACAGTGTCAAACTGCAGGGGGACAGTAAGATAAACATTTAAGGCTTTGAGAGCAAGAACAGAAAATAATCTTACTGTGGGAAGATCAGGGAGGAGCACAGAGCCGGAGTGATGCTTAGAGCACAGCTCAGGACAGGGTCTCTGAGAGGGAGATACATAGAGAGACAGAGGGAGGCAGGGAAACAGAGCGTATACGCAGAGAAGTACAGAAAGAAGTGGAAGCAGAGAAGATAAATAGCAAAAAATAAAGGAAGAAAGGTTGACAGAGAATGGAGAAAGAAATTAAAGTATTATGATGGAAAACATTAAGGTGTAAAAAATAATTACACCGAATAACCAAAATAACAGAGCAGTGGATAAAAATGGTTAGTCGTCTTTATGAAACAGATGTTGTTTGGATCTAAAGTCACAACCAATGAAACGTGAGTTGCATGTATGTAAAAAAAAAACCCAAAACCATTTTCAGAGTGGTCAGCACTTTTACCCCAGAAAAAAGCAAAAGTGAAGTTTTGCTTTTTTCTGGGGTAAAAGTGCAATTATACGGTATTGTGCTTATCTGTTCTTTGTTGTCTGTGTTTCTTTACAAAATGTGCATGTTGATGTTGTTTGTTAGTCATTCAAAATTAGCTGTGAGAGTCTGTGGTTCTATTTCTCTGCTGGCCCTGTGATGGACTGGTGACCTGTTCAGGTGAGGACCCCGCCTCTTGCCCTATGACAACTGGGATACACTCCAGACCCAGATAACCATAAGTTGGATAACCTGTTAAGAAATTGAATTTATAGTTCCTGGGTTTTTAACCCTTTTAACCTAATTTAAAAATTTTAATCTTTTAATCTTTCATTTACTTCTTTGCTTTTTCCTCTTACGTATTCCAAACTTTAGGTCATTTTTTCTTTCTCAATTGCGTTTTATGTTTTTGTGCTGCATCTCCTGTCCTTTTCTCACCATGTAAGTCTCTCCCCCAGCTTTTCTTGTCTTCTGAAGCATAACCAGCGGAGGGCGCTCTCTGGCTGATGGATTTTTCCTCAAGGCTCTGTAAGGGAGTTTCAGAAAATACATTCTGTTTGCAGGAAGCGTGCTGTGTTTTATTTGCACAAGTTATGCTAACTTGTACATTTTAGTGCACTTTGAATTTCACAAGAGAGAAGAATAAATTCTGTGCTATGGCTGCCCTAAACCTTTTACAAGAATCACATTTACCTTTGTAGCACTAAGCCCAGCAGTATGGCTAGCAAAAATAGACCCAGTAGGGCTAACAGCAGGATGAACCACAGTTCAGAGTAGACTGGCGTGGCTGACATGCTGACACCCTGTTTACCACTGTCTACAGGGTCAAGAGGAGCTGCACAAAGAAAACAACATGAATAAGTTATTATTAAATTAGCTCTCTAGATTTATCTGTATTTTTAATATATATATTTTCTACACAACATCAGAACCTGAGAGACAACAAGATTCTGAATCATTGAAGAATGTGTGTGTGCGCGTGCGCGTGTGTGTGTTACCAAGGCCTGTGGCTGGGCTATATCTGATGGTGGGAGTGCTGGCACTGCCACTGTTTGTGGTACAAGTCACCTGGAATGACAGAGCTTAGAGGAACAGAGAGGGAAAGACAAAAAAGAAAACAACTCTGGGTTACAATGAGGTGGGAAAATAAGCATGTATAGATGATGGTAACCAGGCTCTCTGTCCCCTGCAGGGCTAATTACAATATGCAACTCAAATAAAATCAGAGTGGGTGAGAAACATTCATACAAAGGACCAAACTGAAACAGAAAGAGATTTAAAATTGAAGCTTATTCAGTTCTCAAAGCTTTTTCAGCATACCTACTCTAATCAAAGGCCCAACAACTAAAATTTGTAAGTGAGCTTAAAAATATTTAAATTAATTGGACAGGAAAACATGAGAGCTTTTTAGTTTCAACCAGAATGCATTAGTAAGTTTTTTTTTTTAAAGCTGTTTATTCTGTATTCAAATTTTTTTTACAAGATTTATAGAGTTTACTGCTTGCTTTAGTTATTTTTTCTCTAAGAGCACATGTTGTGTTATGTATGCTGTATGTTGCTCTTACTTTTCTGTGAGATGCGTGGAACATGGAGATAGCTGTAGAAGCCAGTATAGATCCTCAGCTGGCTCTCAGTCACACTGTACTCCTTCAGGTATCCGTTCAGGGAGAAAGACCCAGTCCAGTCCAGCCAAATAACAGTCAGGTTACTGTCTACTGAGAAGGGGGATACATACTGGGGGGCTGAAGGGAGAAAGAATGATGGTAAGAAAAATTTGAATGTGTTTTTTATCATTCTTAAAACTAGATATTACTGACTGCTGAGGCAGTAATAAATGTGTTACCTTCACTGAGAGTGTGGATAGTAGTCCAGTTGGAGGCAGTGCTGCCCATGTTATTAAAGCAGGCAGCTCTGAGCTCATATGTGGAGTACGGCTCGAGACCTGCGCAGTTTAATTGTGTTTGTCACAGAAAACTCATAAAGCAGAAAAACGTTTCAAAACAGTTTCCCATCATAATCAAGACTTACAGAATAAAAACTATTATTTTAAATCACCTAACATTGATTTTACTATTCTTTCTTACTGTATGTGTTACTTTTCAGTGGCACTGGTGCTTGATATTTCTTTATATTCACCTGTAACATTGTAGCTCCGCTTTTTACCAAAAAAACTGATTTCTGTTGGTCCTTCAATACAAGGTAGGGGTATAGGCTGGGAGGGCTGAGGGCAAGGCGATCTGAGGTGAAGCTCACAGCTGGGTACAAAGAGTAAAGGAGGGTAAGTGAAAGCAAGATGATAGGGTTTCTTTCTTTTAGTTTGTATGTGCACTTTTCAAATAAGTAAGGAAAGAAGTACAGGTTTATTTAAGTCAAATCCATTTGGTTAATTTTTATTTATATAGTGCTACATCACAACTTCAGTTGCCTCAAGCCACTTTTCAAGAACAAAATATAATTCAAGATTTTGTCCTACCTTTCGATGAGTCCATTGGGCGACAAAGGCTCATCCCATTCCATCTGAACAGAGCGGGAGGTCACGGTGACAAGGCAAGGAGGAGGCTGGTGGGCTGGGGCAGCAGCAAGAGTGTGGAGCTCACTCAGCGGACCACGGCTACAGCACTGATGATGGTTCACAAAGAAGAGATTTTAAAAGTGTTAAAAAATATGGCCTCACTTGCAACTACAATACTCGGGAATGACTTGCAATCAGCAAAATAGATGTAAGTATTTGAATTGGCATTTGAAATTTGACCAATAGGTGAGGTAATCATAAATATTTCCCATCCATTTTCTTCCAGTTATGTAAATCAGGTTGGCAACAGGGACTTGTACCTATCCCAGCTGTCACAGGGCAAGAGGCAGGGTACACCCTGGACAGGTCGCCAATCTGTTGCAGGGCTAACACAATGAGACAGACAAACACTCAAGCCTACAGCCAATTCAGAATCCCTTATTAACCAAACCCCAAGCATGTCTTTGGTCTGCAGCTGAAGCTGAAGGACCTGAAGATAACCCACACAGACCGAGAGAGAACATCCAAACTCTGCACAGACTATCAACAAAGATACCACATATTACCAGATAGTATTCAACTTTAATGACCGAGTATAGTTGTGTAGACCCTGAGTATAATGCCTACCCTACATTTAGTATTATTACCTGATAGCAAGTACAGGCCTCCACTCCTACCCAGTACTGGGTATAGGGACGTAAATCGTGGAGTGTCTGCGGATGCGATGTACCCTCTGAGAGCTAAAGGGAAAGGACAGAGAGGGGTAAAATGTGTTTAAGTTAACATAACAAGGACAAGTTATTATTAAGTATATTACTGAATATAGTAGAAGACTCTTTACCAGAGTGTGGTTGTTGTGGTCCAGTGAGAACACTCTGTAAAGACTAATAATCCCATTGGGTTGGGCAGGAGCATGGATGTCCACTACAGCTGACGTTGCTGAAACGTGCAGAAAAATAGGGGGTCCTACACCCTGAGGTGGGGCAGGCCCTGTTCTTCCACTCACCCATGGACTGGCTGAATGACCAGCTGAATTAACTGCCCACACCTGTCAGATAAGACCACACATTTATCAGTTATGTGGTAACTTTTCAGTTTGCACATTATGCAAGCACAAGTCAATAACTGATGTATAAAAGCAAATGAGAACATGTGATACAGACTATTTACCCCAAACATTAGGATTTCAGATGCATTTTATGAACTCTTCATGATGAAGACGGCTTCTCTTAATTACCCAGTATTCGCCAGAACAACAGAAAGTTATACATCAATTCACTGGACCATCCATCAAAACTACCATCAGCAGTCAGAGCAAAACCTTTTCACCATGCAACTCACCACTAACATATCTGCATGACAATTACTTTTCACCTTCATCAAGGAGTCACAATCACACACACACACACACACACACACACACACACACACACACACACACACACACACACACACACACACACACACACACACACACACACACACACCATAGAGTAATCTTATTTGTGTGGTTGTTTTGGGTATAATTAGAAGGTGTACACAGCACAGGGTCAGGCAGGGTGGAGATTTGCATGTGTAAGTCATCTGTAGCCTGTCAGAAGTAGTGCAGAAGGCAGATGGATGGGTCTGAGCTTTAGTGTTGAAAGTGTGTGTCTGTGCGTGTGGGTTTTTTGTTTGTGGGTATGATTGCAAGATTTCTACGTGCATGCATGTGCATGCAGGGGTGTTACGAGTTGAATTAACCTCAATAATAGTCAATTAGGCCGTGATCAATCAGACTGATTGATCTAAGTGACAGCACAGATGGACCAAGATGGAGAGAGGAAGGAAGAATGGAGGATGGAGCGACTGGGGATCGGGGGGGAAGGAAGATAGGATGAAAGGTGGGCAAGATGCAGGGTAGCAAACAGAGGAATCAGGAGAAATTTAAACTTGGTGTTCTTTTGTATATAGATACAGATAAGTTTAGTTCTACAGATAAGATTATGTTTAGATTGTACTTATTTTCCACGACACACAATATATGTTAGAGCAAACTTCTGGGCTTTCATCACCTGCTCTGCTAACAGATTTCTCAAGAATATCAAAACTTTTCATGTGAAATTAACACTTTACTGATAGTGTTTTCAGACTGGCAGCTGCTCTCCTCTTGCAATTAAACTGCATGTTTTTAGATAAAACATGGTTATTATAAGTGACACAAAAGGTGTAGCTCAGTGGTTATATTTTTGAATCAACAAACTCATTAGAAAATGCAGCCATATGTAAACTTGATTTTCAAAAAACATATTTAGATATATGTTCTCCGAATTTGAAAACAATACACTAAATATGTAGAAAAATGCAATGAAAGTCCAAATATCTTTTAAAAAGATAGAAACACAATAGTAGATCATGTTTATTTAGGTTATTGACATCATACTGATACTTTATGTGTTTATGTGTTACAAATCCTTTGATACTGATGAAAAAAGAGAAACTGCTGGAGAACTGAAAGATAAAGAAACTTTAATTGGATAAATGTTGCATATACAAATCCTAAAGCATATATGTATGTATCTATATATGTAAATATGAATGGTTCCTAAGTATTATTACTGTAAATGAACAAATGTATGTGCTGTTGTAAAATTTTAGTAGCGTACAGAGGGGAACTGAGAAGTAATTAGTTCTCTACTGTACATTAATTATGGCCTTGATTGCATGTTCTCCTGCAACGGTGTTACCTGTGGCCAGTCACATTTACTCTTACTGTTATAAAAATTTGGATTTGGAACAAAGACAGCACACTTAAACAGGCTGAAAAAAAGAGCAATAGCATCAGCTAAATGAATTTTCTTAGCAGCATTTTTAGATCCTGCGCAGGAACTGTCACATGACTTGTTGCTTGAGATGGTATAAATCAAATTTGCTACTGCTGCCATAAGAAATTATGAACTGCAGCAATAAAATACTTCTACCCAGCAACAACCATCTTTTCCCTACCCTGGTAGCAACACAGTGTACGCTTCAATGAGATGCACGGTTTTTGTGGTTTGATTAAAAAGTTTGTGCCACATAGACGGAATGGAGGAAAAAGTTCACAGCTAAAGTCAGCCCAGATCACCTTGCCCTTGATCCACTGCTAAAAGATAGAACTAATCTCCTTGTCCCTATATCATCTACAGACTTTTTACTGCTTCCTCTCCTCTCTTGTCCTCCCCTCTTCCATTGGGCCATGATTTGGTTTATTAGACAAAAAATAAAAATATACCCTGTTAGTTTCCGTGGCAGCAAATGAGCCACCATGGCAACAAACGACTTCAGGAAACTTCCAGATAGTATTCCAACCTTTTTATTGGACGGCTGGACTGCGGAATCAAACTTTGTGTTCTGATAGGCTGACGGTACTACTTGGCGGGTGCATCTAGTTGAGGTGAAGGGGCTAAGTTGTGTGAAAGTGGGCAGTAATTAAAACCAAGCATAAAGCTGTCAATAGAAGCTTATGACCCAGTGTAATTAGCCTAATATGATTTCTCTCTCTGTGCTGTGGTGTGCTAAACTGAACTGACTTGTCCTTGTGTACGCCTGAAACACAGAGAGAAAGGATGAGGTCCCGGTAACAGACACGACATAACAGCTAAATAAAGTCGGGCAGACAGAGAGTAAAACAAACAAGCAGGTAAGTGGTACAGTGTGTACAGAAAGACAGATCAATACACTGACTAAGAAAACATCACTTAGTGCTTAGAAAAACAGAGAAACGCATGGTGAGATGAAATATCTATAAATGTTTACAGTTTCTATGCACTCTGAGACACTCACTTATGTTTACGTGGACAGAAAAAATCCCAAACAAAAAACACATGACTTCACCAATACTCAACACCGCATTGTTCATGCATCCCAATTCCCCAGAGGAAAATCCTCAGGGGACGTGTAGCGGTCACCATTAAAAGGTCTTTCCAGTACAAGCTCTGTTACCAAGGAGGCTAACAGTTAATTCGATTGGCTGGCTGGTAATCAGGAAGTGGGGTGCTCAGAGGGCCCAGTGATTAATGGCTCTGTTGCCCACTCGTCATCTCCCAAAGCTCCTCCTTCCCTCCCTCCTCATGTCATAAATTAGGACCCTCGTAAATAAAGACGGTGCTACAATCAGGCAAACTCAATCAATTACACCGGTTCTCTGGCCTCAGCTCATATGTCTGACAGGCAGGAATGCTAATGTTATTGTTGCTTCCAAAGGGCTAACCTGTCAATTAGTGTACCAATGCACGAGCACAACAGCATGAATATGGACCACTCCATTTAACACCTGTCTGATTACTCGTGTGTTTGTGTGTCTGCGATTGTTCGAGTATATGGATGTCATACCAGTTGATGCATGAGAGTGGTCTTTTTGCTTTATGTGTGCGTGTGTGTGATCTGACTTGTGCAGAAGACAAAAAGCAGGGTACTCGTGCTCTGCAGAATCAAGCCTTCAACCTCTATATTTAAAAAAAATCATTTGAAAATGTTAAAAGATACTTTATGTTTGTGATTCTAGTGGCTACTAATGTCTACTGTCAACACTTTCAAACCTTCTTTTCTACCCAAAACAAATAATATACCTGGTACTGGTATACAGTGTATGGGTGGAGTCCATTATCTTTCCATGTAGTAGAGGAATTCCTGTAAACAGCTGTTGCTGCATCACTGTTGTGGGTGGCCGTGGGGCTATCCAGTCTGCGGTGCACCTCATAATACAGGATTCTACCATTTGGCTGAGCTGGAGGGGACCAGGTGAGTAGAAAGCTGGTCTGTAGTTTGGTGTCTTTGTCAGGTTGGAGGTCTAACAGTGGTGCTGTCTGTCCAGTAGGGGGAGCCTCCAGCGTGAGTATAGATGACCAGTCACTGGAGGAACAACCTAGTTCTGTGCAAGCTTCCACCCTCACCTCATACCTGCCCACAAATAGAAAACAGAAACAGGGGAAAAACAGAACATTAACATGGAGACGTCATATAGAAAAGGCTGATGAGCTCACATGTTTTGAGTCCTGTGGGTTCACACACATTATGTGTATACAGAAATAGCCAGCCAACTGCACATGCACCCTTACTCAGGAATACATAGTACAATGGTAGGTCCACACTGTTGTCAAAATGTTAAAAGTTGACTTTCTTTCTTTTCTTTTTTTTTTTTGATTTCCTGCTTTGAAAAGCCACCATCACTGATTCTGTCCATTTCACATTACACCGTACAAGTTTTTTGTTTTGTGGTTTGTACGCTTAATTGTCCATGTGAACGTAAATAATAATATAGAGACTTAAATAAACATAATAGATTCTTAGAATTTTAAATTATTCTTTTTTTTTTTAACAGTAAAACCAAGTGAAACTGTTCCTTGTAGCGACTAATCGGTTGTACACGATTCCCTCAGTTTTGGAAATTTTTGAAGTTTTACTGTTAGCATTGTCCATTGAAATGTCAAACTGAGTTGCTAAACATTTCTGCAACCAGTTTGGGAAACAGAACTATAACACCAGCAAAAGCTACACTGAGCATATATAGCTACCTGTCAAACTTTATCTAAAAACACACAGTTATAATAATAAATAAATATGTTTTACTGCCTAAAGGTTGGAGAGTCGTGGAGACTGACTGACCTGTGGTAAGGAGCCAGCCCATGAAGAATAGTGTGTCGTTCTGAGAAGGCACTATCTTGTGGAGTGAAATCAGTGCTGATGATGCTGAGCTGGACTGGATCTCTTTGATAAACAGTGTAACTCACTAGGTCTCCATTAGGACGGGCTGGAGGTTGCCACTCTACTCTCACCTAGTAAGATAAAGAACAGCATAGAAAACTTTCATTAACAAGATCTTGATTCAGCTTCACTCACAATGACTAAATAAATGACGACTTGCCTGGTTTGGTCCTACAGGTGTTAACGTTGGGAGACCCACACCAGACGGAGCTGATGGATGCGTCTTTGCAGTGGCTACTGTGCTGCTCACAGCGCCTCTGCTGTTGTTGGCTCTGACAACATAATTGTATTCCACGCTTGGCAAAAGTATGAAGTCGTGGTAATGCGTCTCCGTGCCAACATAGATAACTTCTCCATCTCGGCGGAGTTCGTACCCTGTGATGATGCCATTAGGGTGCCCTGGTGGTCTCCAGCTAATCTCCACTGACTCTGGGCCAGTAACCTTCAAATGAAACATAAAAGCACATCAAGCAGATTCCCCAGTTGTGTTTAATATTTGGTAAATAATTCAATTTATAAAATAGAAAATATCCAACGCTAGCAGAAAATAAATGCTGGCAATAAAGGTTTTAAATACAAGTCAAAGATAAACACACAACCTTAAGTGTCGGGGCAGACAGGCCAGTGGGAGGAGCTTCCTCTGTTGAAGTGGACATTGTGAGACTGGCAGTACATCCACCACTAGTACAAGCCAGCAGAACCAGTGTATATGATGTATGTGGCTGCAGGCCTGATAACACTGTATTTAGGTCTCTTCCACGATAAACCTGTTCGTTGTTAAGTTTCAGCACATATTGAGTCACCTCTCCATTCTGTGTCAGTGGTTTACTCCAGGAAACATGCATACTATTGAATGTGATTTTGTCCACTCTGGGAGCTTCCACTATGGCAGGAGGAGCCTCTAGAGTTGTGATGTTTGTATGAGGACTGGTGATACATCCCTCAGACGTGCAGGCTATGACTGAGTAGCTGTGGACAAAAGCAAAATAAAATGAAGTTTGGTCTTCACATTTATAAAGTTGTTAACCAGAAACTACAAAATAGTATGGCTACAAAAAACAAACAAAAAAAGCAATACCTGTATGCTGAAAAAGGCAGGAGGTCTTCATCTGTGTAGCTGAGAACAGTGGGGTCAAAACTGAAAGAGAAACTGACGTTGTTTCTCTTAATCCTGTAAGACTGAAGTACTCCATTAGGCTCCAAAGGAGGAGTCCAGGACACCACTACCTCACTGGGCCGGCCCTGGAGATGACTCACTGTTGGGGGGGCTAAGCCACGAGGGGGGGCTTGTCTGGTCATTACAGTTACCCAAGGGCTGCAAGTGTGCCCAGCTGGGTTATAAGTACAGACACTGAACTCATACTGTGTCCATGGACGCAAACCATATACTGTATAGGAGTAGGTTTCAGCCTGTCGTGGGGATGCTTCTCTGAAGAGGATCTGTTGGTAGCACAATATTAATGCAATTTTAATTGTTAACCTCGTAAACTGTGATATTTTTTAAATATATATATCAATAAAAAAACAGGACATAAAACAAGATTTTATAAACTGGGACCTCTAGTATATTCTACCAAGCCCTCCTACAACTGGTCAGATTGACTCTAAATTTAGACATTTTAAGAGTTTCACCTACTTTTCCCCTTTCAATATCCTCTTCTTTACTTCTCCCACTCCCTTCTTCTTCCAAACGCCTCCCAAGTAAGAAATATTCTTTAATTGGCCCGTTGGGTTGAGAAGGAGGGCCCCAGGTAAGTGACACCTGGTCTGAGCCAACAAAGAGAGGCCTAGGGGGAGACTGGGAAGCAGGTGGTGCTGCTGCTGTGGCAATGCGCTGAGGAGGGGTGCGTGTGCAGCCTGCTGAGGTACAAGCTTCAAGAGTCAGCGTATAAACGGTCCATGGCTCCAAACGCCGAAAAAGGAAACTACGTGACAAACCACTGAACTCTAGGTTCCCCTCACTGTACAAGTTATACATCTGCAAAAGGAGACAAGAGAAAGAAGAGAAATTTAAAGACAAATATGAAACATATGGGTTTAAGTAGGACATGCGAACAGCACTGACTTTAGATGCAGGTTGCACATGTAGCATACACCAAAAAAATATGTGAAGTGGGCACATATAAACTACACTGAGATATTGTGCTTCATGTTTCTGGGGGTCTTGTGGACTTTCACATGTGGGTCTATGTATGCTATATTGCCGTAACTACCTTGGTCCACATCTTATGCTCAGTGATTTTCTTATGTGTATCGATGTACCGTGATGACTCCATTTGGAGACTGTGGTGGATCCCAGCTGAGCAGTAACGCCCTGCCCTGCTCTCTCTGCTCCACTGTGAAGTTAGGCACGCCGGCTGGAGAAGCCTCCAGGGTCCTAATGTCCACCCACGGACTGGACACGCTGCCTGAAAAGTTACAGGACAGATTCATTGGGGGTGTTCAGTAGCTGGTCTAAATCATCTTTTAAATTAGTTTCTCAACAAATTCAACCTACCTGCCCGATTCAAAGCTTCTATTCGTAGACTGTACTGACTGTATGGTTCAAGACCATAGACTATTGCCTCTAGCTGTGAATCCTGAGAGAGACAAAAAGAGCAGTGTGTGATATAAAAAGATAGGAGATAAAAAGGTAACATCATGAGAGAAAAGGTTGGAGAAAGAGATAACAGGGAAGAAGAATAGTGGGGTCAAGACATGGTTGGGTGAAGACAACAGAATAATTGGTCAGGCGTTAAGAAGGAAAAAAATGGCAGATACATAAAGGCTAACATGAAAGCGGGTAGAGAGCCAAAGCAAGAGACGGGAGAGACAAAATTAGTTACACAAACAAATCCTGCATGAATAAAAACCAGAGCATTACTCATTAAAACATGGAATGAAAAGGAGCATTGAAACAATGGCAAGCTAAGATGACATAACTTGGGATTTGCCATATCAACATTTCAACATACATCCTCTGCAGTGGTAAGCAGACACCAGGAAAGTGGCAGAGACTGAGAGAGAGAGAGAGACTGGCAGGCAGACAGCTGTCCCTTATGGGTGAATTCAAAGCTTCCAGATTGTGTGTTTATGTCACACATGCACCCTTTCATATCACATACACAAACAGACACAGGCACAGGATGTCTGCCAGTAGCTTTAGGCAGTGGGACCTAGCCCAACACCCTGGCAGACACAGGGGCAGTGTGTATGCGTGTGTGTGATACAGAGGGAACACCATTTACTAATTGATAAGAGACACACTGTTGTTTCAAAAGGCCCTAGCGTGCGATGACATGGTAGTCTGGGAGCACCAGGCTCCAGGATGTAGCATTGCCTATTTGATTTTGTGTTTGTTTATGACTGTGCGCTTTGAAACAGGTATGAGAGTGATGTTTTTCAATGTGTGTGTGTGAACATATTTGTGTGGATATACAACACAGGAGATTACATTTCTTTCAAGAGTTGAGTCTGCAGTTAAAATTGTCTGTTCAGGACTGTATGCTTTCACATAACCGAGCATATGTAAAGAGATTAACTGGTAACCCACTTCAATGCAGCGTCAAAGGGATCAAAAAGACTCAGATTCAAACTGAGTCAAATGAAAACCCAGACAAATCACCGTAGCTTGGCACCAAGGATGAACCAGAATGCATGTATTCACTGTTTTCATGTCTGGAAGCCAACATATTTTTCATCCACAGTAAAATAGGATTAATAAGCCCCTAGACACCTAGACACAAGCTAAATCCTCCTGCAAATCACAGCACTTCTCAGTAGACAGAGGGAGGGAGGGACAGAGCGAGAAAGGGTGGGGAAAGGATGGGAAGAGATAGAAAGAGAAACGGGTGGTGGGAGAGAGAAATGGAGACAAAGGAAAAAAAGACAGTGGAATTAAAAAAAAAGTATGTGTCAGTAGAGTAATGTAGGGCAGAGAGTTAAAAGAGAAAAAGTAAGAGGTGAGTAAGTTAATAACTGATGAAGCAAATAAAAGAAGGTGAGACAGAGGAAGGGGGGTGAGAGAAAGAGTAAGACATGGAGAGATTGAGTGAAGTAGAAAAAGAGGGGAGAAAGCTAAAGCGGGTGAGAAAAAAAAAGATAGATGTGGCAAAAGGGAGAGACAGATTAAGTGAGCAGGAATGAGAGATCTCTCTACCTTAAAAGCCAGTGAAATATGTGAGGCATGTGGCCTATAAAGCGGTTAACATATGCACATTGTCAATAGCAGCATCTGGCGCTGGCAGATTTTATAGGAGCGTGGAGACTCTGCTACATGCCTCTAGATGGCAATACATTCAAACACTTTATCACTGAAACACACCACATTAACGGCCTGCTCGCTACATCACACGCACACACTCAACAATCAAGCACTGTGAAATTCACACACACAGGCACGCAGACAGGCTGTAATCAAACAGTGTAGCACTGAAACACACAACTATTACATTACATTAACAGCTCCCTCAATAACTATTCCTCTCTCATACATGCACTTTCACATACACACACAGCGTGCAAAGCCACACAAAGACAAACACAGCCACACCGAGCAAATACTTTTAAGGTATCTGACAATGCGTAGGTAATGGCATACATGAAAAACTACAAAATAAATCATGACATGAACTGAAAGTTACCAGGTAAATTTAATTTAATCCACTAGATAAATCAGTGGGAGCACATATATGAAAATACTGAAAACCATACAGCTGGGACTGTAGTTCCCAATCTGCTTCTTCCAATTCAGCAATAGGTATTTATGACCTCATTTCAATGTTGGGGCCAGCTTCCAAATGGTAAGTAATCTGCATGTATCAAGTACTTTACAAAATATAAAGTATTCCACTTTGTGAAACACTGAAGTATTACACTTGTACTTCTACATACTGTAGAAGTAAAACTGCCAACAAAAACCACCCAAACCCACAGCCAACCTCTAAAGGACCACGGGGGAAGCTGCAATCTAAGATATGAAAGGAAAAGGTTCTTGTCAAGCTAAATTCACTCTGCATGGGCTGGTGCATATGTGTGCGGATGATCAAAGTCACCAATTAATCATACAAAATGCAAAAGAACAGAGAGGGGGAAAGGGAGGTCAAGAGAAAGAAAGAGAGACAGGGAGGCAGCGTAAACAAGACAGAAGTACAGAAATGGAGACAATGATCAGGAAAGAAGAGAAAAGAAAGGAAGAGGTCTTGCTAATTTATACATTAAAGAGCTCTTGGATCTTAGATGGTTCAACACAACTTAACATTGACTGCAAAGAAGCAATCTATTCAATCTTCTGTATCTTTCTTCTGACTTCTCCTGTGTGTGTGTGTGTGAGCTAAAGAAGAGGCCCTGTGGACTGAGTGCCTAGATTAAAGTGCCAGCCTGCATGTGTGTTCCTTAAACCATGTGCACATGTACTGGTATCTGTTTTTATTTACTCAAGTAAGGCCACATGTGGAGCATCTTGTTTTGTATGTACCAATGTGTCCCGAGAACTGTTCAAGCACGTGTGTGTGTGTGTGTGTGTGTGTGAGACTGCACATCTGTGGGTATGCATGATATTCAGGTAGAGAGGCATGCCGCAGCCAGGGGGACAGTGTGTGATACTAATTAAGAATAACCATGTGTATTTGTCAAAAGAATTATGCTGATTATCTCACAAAGGCCACAGTTCTAGGCCCCGCAGAGAGACAGAGACAGACCAGCATTAGCATATGGCTACACACATGCATGCACATACACAAACACTCCATTTCACTCCTTGTATCGAACCCACGCATGATAAAAGAATAGGTAAACGTAAGATGAGCGCCCAAGAAAATACATCAAAGAACAATGCCTAGTGACAGATGAATGGGGTCCAACTGGTCTGCCTTTAGGACGTTTGTCTCTACAGGCCTTCTCTGGCCTCTCTGCTCAGTCATATTAATTCCTGCAGAGATAATAAAGCACCACGCTGTTTCAGCTTTTTTATTGTGTGTCTTACTTCTTTCATGTATGTGATAAAACATGTTAAGATCAGATTTGACTTAAATGATCTTAATTCAGCTCAAATCACTTCATCTCATTCAGTTCAGTTCCATTCAATTCAATTCAATTCAATTGTCCAGCCTATTAGTACAAGCTGTGCCCTGACCAGCCCTGTGAGAGCAGTAATTGTTTTCAGAGGTTTCTGAGGTGAGCCAGTACACCACACACTGATCTCTTGCACCCCCATGCCAAGCTCTCAAGCCAAGTTTGTGTGTGTGTGTGTGTGCATATTTATGCGTGCATGCCTAATTCAATGCTGCTGGAACAATTGCCCTGTGTCTGTTTGCAAAATGCCCTGCATGGGTGTCCCTGCTAGTCAGGGTGCGTTAGACAAACCCTGACACATAGAGACCTTTGTGCGACACGTACACAAACACACACATACACAAACACACCACACAGACACACGGAGTGGCCATTAGGCATGTGTTATGTCTGTGGCCAGCACAGATGTAGAGAGGGACTGCAGGGGTCTGGAACAGGCATGCCCACTTCACACAGACATTCATGATTGGCTCTGGCATCTCTGGACCCCGGGAACAGCATATTTAGTGTGTATATATATTCTTGTGTGTGCGCGTGTTTATATTTGTGTGTGTGATGCAGCCAAAGACCAGTGGACAAATTATAATGAGTAATGGTCAGCATGCTAAAAATCCACAGATTTCTTGTGAAATTAAAATAAGAGAGCATGTTAATGATATATTTTCAGCTAAGCTTTATTCCATAAAACAAGGCAATAGAAAAATGTCTCTTGTTTTATGTTTTAAAGCTAGTTAAAAAAATGGGAAAAAAGTAAAAAATATTTTTTATACACACAATTTTAAATGAGGGGATCGCTGTTGATGGCAAACATAATAATAATTAAATTGGAGGATGTTTCAGGAAATAATATTTCTTTATCGCAACTTTACAAAAAACATCGAAAGTAATGAAATGATTGTTTGTTGCGAGGTGAATGGGAGCGTTTTAAAAATCCACTTGATGGAAACAGCAGACTGACCAGAATCACAAAAATCCTACAGGCTTTTTGGCAACCCCGCCATCTTTTCCCTACCAATCGATAGACATTATGTTAAGTGTCAAATATATATATGCCCATGGTGTGAGACAGCATCAGAGAGGTAGGAAGGACTCCTCAAAACTAAATAGTCCCCACTTCCAAAACAAACACAAATATTCAGTTACTTGTCACACTCCCACATGCTTCTCGCCAGATTTGAATGGAGTCAGTAATCACAAATATAGCAAGTCCTTTTCTCTTTTTCTCATACATTCGCACCCTCTCAGCATTCCTTTAAAGTGATGACCATCATATTGTGGTTGCAGTACTAAACACCGACTCAAAGTGGAGAGTACTACACTGGGTGGTGTGGCCTCTTCACAGACAGACACACAATAACACCAACCTATCATTACCCAGCGAAAGAGGGTGTGTGTGTAGGAGCGACGGAGCAGGAAGAGATAGGGAAGTAAGAACGTAAACTCACTTGAAAAAAAAAATCACTTGAAGCTAGAAGAAGAGGGAATGAAGGGGCAAGCATTGTGGATGAGCATAAGATAAAAACTGTAATTTTACACAGAAGCAGGGAAACTCCAGATGGACATGCAGTGATGAAGGAATGGGCAGTATGGAATGATAGAGGGAGGAGCTGCAAAAAAAAAAAAAAAACAACCCACGAGTAGAAACAAAGATTGCAGAAAGGAGAGGAGGGAGTGTTGCAGCCTGATTATTTGGCTGTTTATCCAGAATGCTGAGAGCCCTCCAATCAGAGATGGAGACCTCTAACTAAGAGGTCTGATAGGCCGAGGGCCTAACAAACTCTGCATATGAGTCTCCTTATTCTCTCTCCTCTAATCCTTTGTTCCTCACTTCACCTGTCTCCTCCTCCTCTCTTAACCTCCTCATGTCTCTCTCCTCACTCTCTGCACACTCAGCTCTGCATTTCTCTCTTCCCTCCTCTCTTTTCTCTTCCTCATTTGTTAAAGGGTGTCACTGAGTGCAAGGGCAAAGCCTTGTTATCCCTATACTGCCACATTCTTTTGCTGGTTTATGGTTAAAGTGATGCAAAAAGGATTGCTGAGCAGCAAGTTAAGAGAGGGTTAAATGCAACAAGTAAAGCTTTTTGCCCGTTTATATGTAACTTATTTGTTTTTAGATTTACCATCATGTATGAACATCTGTATATCTTCTACATTAATTGAATAAAAGTATACCCTTTCAAGGATAAAACTGCAGTAACATGGAGAATCTTTTCTTTTCATGACGGTGGCTGAAAAACTTAACTGGACAGTTACTTTAGAAAACGTATAACACATACACATTAAAGAACTGCCCCATATCATAAGAGGTCAGGCACGTAAGGTACTGCTAGCCTTTCACGTAACTGTGGTTTTTTTTTTTTTTTTTGTTTCTCTGATACATGGACTGAGAACGAATCTTAAAGAGTTTATTTGTTTCTGTTGTTGCAAATTTAAGGTCACACTGGAGACCTAAAAGTCACTACCGTCTCAAAGCCACTTTGTGAGAGAGAATGTTATTTGTTTTTAACTTGGATTTAGAAATAAATATACAAAGGAAGTAGAAAGGTTTAATTTGTGAGTGTTACAACTGTTGGTAGGCTAATTTTGTTACTAGGAGCCAAATCAGCTTGAATATTCTGCTTGGTCTTTATGTTAAGCTGACTTAGTAATCTCTGAACTTACTCTATATTTATAAAGTGTAAGGAGAGGTGAATCCTCAGGAAGTAAGCCTCCATTTGGTGACGCTAAACCTATTGCATTCAAATGTTTGCTTTAGATATTAGCTGGGAAAAGCACAACACAGAAATCCTTATGGGGGCAAGATAGTCCAGGGATCCTGTGGAGCTTTAGCCCAAAAACTTTTTCATTTCACTTGAGGAGCTGAGTTGACCTGAACATATTGGAGCAGAAACGTTAACAGTTAACTAAAAGAAAGCCTATTTGTAATAGGCAGAGAAAATTAATGAATATGATTCAAATATATAAATAAAGTCCAAAAGTGAAAAAACTGCTAAAATATCTTGCCAAAAGCAGGCATGCAATGAGATAAACAAAAAGAAACTGTTAGCTAAACATACTAGATAAACACGTAGCTAACATTTTTAAAAAGTAAGCTGTCATTTTTTAGTTGAAGGTAGCCAATAAGTACAGGGAATTGTTAAATGTACGGATTGACAGTTGAAATTATAAGCTAAAAATAACAAATATACCGTTGAAAATGTTCATTAAACATAATCAATGAAATAACTAGAGTACTCTCCAAGTACTGGACAAACGGGTGGTCATGTTGTTCAAGGGGAGACCTTTTAGATTATGCTGGGAACCACTGACCTAAGAACTTTGCAAACTGATATGTTCATCTCAAACTCAGTGCCAACGTACTGAAATGCTTAAATATTTCTAAATTATTGAATTCATAGAACATACTCACATCATGAGTTTAGGGTTGTTTCTTTTTTGACCTGTAACATAATATTCAACATGTTTGGAGACAAACACACCGCATGTTCTGATAACGTCCATCCTTCTACATCTTTTGACTACACATGCCTAAATACACACATGCTGATGGCATACCTAACACACACACACAAACACACCCTGTGAAACCTCGTATCGGCTTTAAGACACAGTTCGCCGGCTGGCCCTCGCTGTCCCACACTCTCTGACGGGTTCTTAATGGTAAACTAACAGATTGTAAACATGCTGCTAGCTCTCTCTCTCTCTCTGTTTCTCCACTCTCTATATTAATCACTTTCTTACTTTCTTACACTCCTCTCTTTATTTCTCTTTCCCTCAGTCTTGTCTTCCTTCAGTTCCTTTACTTCCTCCTTACCCCCCTTCACTTCATCCTTCCCCATCTATCCCCATCCCTTCTTCCCTTTTCCTCTCTCTCCCTCGCTTTTCCTGGGGTATTTTTTAAACAATGTGTCCTTCATGTACGGTTGGTTACGGGGCGTACAGAAGGACATCATTAGCGCTGGTGGTTAAGCTGTAATTTACACCATTACCGAGGTAGGGGCCATTTTTATTGCCTAGTAAATTTCAGCTCTGAAATATTTAGACCATATGGCTCAATTTGTGTAATAACCTTAATTTCCAAGCACCCTTCAGCTCCCTTCAGCGCCGGCTGTTGTTGGCGGATGGCAGAGTGGTGCGTGTATACCTCCGTATGTGTGTGCACGGTGTGGAGTTGTGGAGCACAGACACGCACAAGCATGTACGCAGAAACACAGACATGGAGAAAATGTTCACGTGTACGCAACACATAACCTTTTACACCGTCTCTTCCACATACTGTCACAGATTCATTCATTCACACACACAGAAACATGCACGCACACGTATGTATGCATGGCGGTAGCAGATTAATAGGGTGTCAGCTTCTGTTTGGGTGAGGGAGCGTCAGGCGTCGGCCAGATGGTTCTCAGGGATGATGACTGTCAGGGGTCCTGCTCTGATCAATGGGATGTATTAATACAGCACACACGCGCACACACTCACATACACTGTTGCATTATACACACACAAACAGAAATGTTGTGCGTGCGCACAAGCACACACAACCATATTCAAACATATGTATGCACACAAAGTAATGCGCACACACACATTTGAATACACATATGCCTGTGGTCTCTCTTCACCAACGATCCCAAGGGCCACAGTGTAACATCTGGAATAGCCAAGGGAGGGAGGAAAGGACAGCAGAGTAAAGGAGGAGAAAGAGGGAGTTGGTAGGCAGGGAAACACGAGAGAAATACAGGAAAAAGAGGAAAAGGAGGGGCAAAGGGAGTATGGGAAGTAGCTAAAGAAAGAGTGCAATAGAGAAGGGTTAAAGGGTGAAAGGCATAAAAGAGGTAGTAAAACTGGAAAGAGACGAGGGCAGAGTGGAGAGACGAGCTGGGGAAATGAAGATATAAGAGTAAGGTGAACGACGATGTTGAGACACTAAAGAGAAACAAGAAAATCAGCCACAGAAGAGACTGGAAGTTTTGAAGAAGAAAACGCACAGGAACAGACAGAAAAAAGCAAAAGAGATTAAAATAGTGACAGATGTGATCAGAAGAAGAAAAAGAAGTAAGCTGTGGGGAGGTTGAGGTGGAAAGCTTGAACACGAGCGAAAATAGAGTTTTATCTACTCGATAAAGCATTTCTCCAGAGCTATTGAGAGCAAAATGATTACCGGTGGCCAGAATCTCAAGTGATATTGTCAAAAAATGAAGCAGTAGCAACAGCACGTGAACACAAAGAAGGAGAAACTTGAGATAAAAGGAGAACAAAAAACCCGACCAAAACCAAAACATGAAGCACCGTGCAATAAAAACAACCTGACAGGGTAGAATGAGTGACAAGCATGTTTGTCAGAAAGGTGTAAAGCATGGAGAGTGAATTTCTGTGTGCGCGCGAGACAGTGTGTGTGCCAAGCGGCGTGTAGGTGTCTAGCGAGGCAGGCCGCCTGCGCTTCGTACCCTCATTCCGTCCGATTGCCATGACGACCCCATTAATCAGCCAAGCTGGCACAGAGCAGGGTTCCCAGCCCAGCCTGAGATCAATACACACACAAATAGACACATACCAAATGGATACACACACACACACACACACATGCACATATGCACAATTACTACATGCACAAAAGAAATTGAAGTGGATGAAGAGTGTGAAAGACTGGATCCCTTTTTTAGAGGGAAAAACTTAATTAAGGGTTGAAACAAAATATTACAGGGAGAAGTGCTAGACTGGTTTGTGACTGTTTAATATGAAAACAAAATATAAGCTGTTCATGTGCTTCACATTAATGTTATGACCCATATTTTACAATTAATTTAGCAGGGCTGTCAAACTTATTTTAGATCAACCC
The DNA here is from genome assembly GCF_051167445.1 of Perissodus microlepis. Classification (NCBI taxonomy): domain Eukaryota; kingdom Metazoa; phylum Chordata; class Actinopteri; order Cichliformes; family Cichlidae; genus Perissodus; species Perissodus microlepis. Next base: position 14,323,452 of record NC_140461.1, on the reverse strand, counting down.
GATTTAATCTAAATTAAATTTCAATGAAAAAAAAAATATTGCCAGTGCTACCACTCAGCCTCCTAGAAGATCCAGCTACGTGATTTTCTTCTCGAGATATTGCATTCACAAGACTTTCAGAAAACTTGACCTTTGACCTTGAGAGCAAGGTCAGTATGATTCCAATACCCAACAGTCTTTTGCAGCTGAGGGGTGAAAATTAAATAGTAAAATAAAGACAGAGGAACCTACATTTCTTTTAATGTTATAAGTACAAATAGATGCTGCAGCTGTTCGCAAAGATGAAACCATTGTTACATAATACAAAAACACTACACAAATTGTTGCAAATTGAAGACACACCTCAACACAGATCTTTGACCCAACCACGTATTTTTGGTGTATTATGTCAGGGAATGATTTTGTCAGTCAGAAGGCTCTAAAACTAATAAAGATTCAGACATCTGGGTTGGATAAAATTAACATTTCAGACAGAAACAAAGTTTGCAAAGCCATCCAGTGGGCTGGACTCTAACAGGCTGGTTCTGTCCCACAGGACACCCCTGACTTAGGCATTTTTTTTGCCATCGAATCCTTGATTAATGATGCTAAAGCGAACAAAGTCAAAACCCAAATTTTAATCCTTCAGATAAAGTCTGCTCTTCCTGAACCACCTAAAGGCTTTCTAATTTTCACACTCTTTGTGTATTCCTAAACAACACAGTGCATGTGGTGAAGACAACTGCGTGACAAATGACCGCCACCAAAATAAGTCTATGCCATGTCAATGAGCCTCCTGCACACACACACACACAATCTCACACAGGCACACACAAACACAGAGTGTTCCATATCAATGAGAAGGTGAAAGGTCTCCATTTACATCTTGTATTAATTATGAGTGACAAGCCAAAGGTCACAGAGGGAGAAGAGGCCACACATATGGACAGAATATAGATCTATACTTCTACCTTGTCTCTCTTTTGCTCTCCTCCTTACCTTCCTATCTATCACTCTGTCTCGTTCCCTGCTTGTTCATTTACTTGTCTTTTTATCCCTTCCCCTTCTCTTTTTCATCTCACTCATTCTAGCTCTTTTCATTCTTAACTTCTTTAGCAGCTATCTACCTCTTTGATCTCTTGTTGCTTTAATGTTGACCATATTCTTTCAGTCTGTTTCTCCTTCCTTCTGTTGTTCCTTTTATACAAAAATTTTATGTTAAAATGTTTTCAAGTTGTTTATATTTTAGCTTCTTCTTAAAGATTATTTTGTGGTATTTGTGTCAATAGACTGGGAAGTGCATAAAAACAGGAAGATGGAGAATGACATGCAGGTCGGGGCAACTGGGAATTAAACCACAACTCACTCCTATGTGTGGTAAGTAACCCAGCTATCTAAAACCAGGTTGCTCTTGAATTAATTTTGATTTTTAAATGGATAACTAACTGAAATTTTTCACAGACAGATTATTATATTATAGACACACACACACACACACACACACACACACGTATAGATGTATGGTGGATAGGGGATGCCAGCAAGTGCTGGCAAATATCTCATTGCAGCTTTTGGGTGAACTCAGTTTGCAGGCTGAGCTGCCAGTTCAAATAAATGGTAAATGGCCTGTATTTATATAGCGCTTTACTAGTTCCTAAGGACCCCAAAGCGCTTTACATATCCAGTCATTCACCCATTCACACACACATTCACACACTTGAGAGTAGATGGCAGCTGTTAATGTATAATATGCATATTAATGCATATTAATAATATGCATATATATGGGAATGAAGGTGTTTGTATATGTGTGTGTGTTTGGTATCAGGAAACATGCTCATACTGGTATTTCTGATATGTTAGAGCATCCAGCATGATACAGAATTATGGAAGTGGTCTTGGGAATAGCAGACCATGGGCAGCGTGTGTTTATGTCTTTTCAGGCCCCTCACTGGCAAACAGATGGCACAAGCACCACAGGTACAGTCCAAATTTCTTTACATTTATTGTATGAATGACATCTGACATGCACGTGTGTGTGTGTGATTACCTCTACAGTGAGAGCAGTAACAATAGTTGAGTTGAGCGTAGGGTCCTTTTGGTGCTTCTTGTAAACCAGCCTATAATGGGAAATGAGACCATTGGGCTGTCCTGGTTCACTCCATTTTAGGTGGACTGAATACGCACCTGTCAAAGTAGCATGGTGAACTGTTACAATAAATCAATACAAGATACTTTTATACGTGTTAGTCATGCAAATGTGAGTCAAGACACAAAGTTTGCTAAAGTACATCATAGGGACAGAGCGCCACGAAAACATATGTGACAACAAACCTAATCAGACACTTAAATGACTGTCATCTAACTGAACACGGACATTTTAAAGAAGGTAACAAAGGAAAACTGGATGAAACTATCCAGAGCTTAGAGCCAGCTACAAGCCAGCAGCCTCGGTATGAGCGGAGGATGAATGCAGTTACAAAGAAAATTTTGGAGAAGAGCGAAAAAGAGAAATGGGTTCACGTCCTGTTACCTGGCGAAGTCATAAACATACTATGTAGGCACCGGAAATTTGTTTTGTTATACAAATCTGTTGCACTTGCTTTTGTTTGGTAAGGTGAAATACACTGAATAAAAAAATAAAATGAACACAAAACAAATGATACTAGATATCAGCACTGATATGGACTGGGTTATGTGTTAAGAATGAAAGGACGCCATATCGTGCGATAGAAGTGAAAATTATCAACCTACAGAGGGCTGAATTCAAAGACCCTGAAAATACTCAGTAGTTTGTTTGTTTACATGGCTTGAGATGATGGATGGGGTCCTCCTCCTCCCAAAACTGGAACAGGGCATCACTGAGCTCCTGGACAATCTGAGTTTTAACCTGCTGGCATCGGATGGACCAAAACACAATGGCCCAGAGGGGTTCAATTGGATCAGGGGTGGCCAACTCCAGGCCACGAGAGCCGGTGTCCTGCAGGTTTTAGATGTGTCCTTGATCCATCACAGCTGATATAATGGTTAAATTACCTCCTCAACATGTCTTGAAGTTCTCCAGAGGCCTGGTAATGAACTAATCATTTGATTCAGGTGTGTTGACCCAGGGTGATATCTGAAACCTGCAGGACAGCGGCTCTCGAGGCCTGGAGTTGGCCACCCCTGTATTGGATTTAGGTCAGGCGAGGGTGGGCCTAGTCAAAGGTATCAAGTCCTTCATCCTCCAAAAACTGTCTACATACTCTCACCACATGAGGCTGGGCATTATCATGAACTAGGAGGACCACAGGCACCACTGCACCAGCATAGGGTCTGACAGTGGGTCAGAGGATTTCAGCTTAATCATAGTCAGGGTGCTGTTGCCTAGACTGTAGAGGTTTGTATGTCCCTTCATGGATATGCCTCCACAGACCATCGCTGACCCACCACCAAAACGGCCATGATGAACGATGATACAGGCAGCATAATGTTCTCCATGCCTTCTACTGATCCTTTCAGATATGTCATATGTGCTCACTGTGAACCTGCTGTTATTCTTGACAAGCCCAGGGTACCAGCGGTGAACCTGCCAATTCTTGTATTCTATGGAAAATGTCAACTGGACTCCACGGTGCTAGGCAGAGAGCAAAGGGCCCACTGGAGGATGTCAGACCACCCAAATGAAGTCTGACTATTTTGTCAGAGACATTCACACCAGTGGGCTGCAAGATGCTGTAGGGGTCTCACCTTGTGATACCAGTACTGACAATGAATTTAGCTAAATCCAAAACTAGAAAAAAAACCCCAGAAAAGATCAGGAGGGAAAAATGCCACTGACCTCCACTTGTAAAATCATTCCTGTTTGATTTTTGTCTCATTGTTTCCCCTCTAATTTGCCTGTTGTTAAGTTCATCAACACTAAAGCAGCTAAAAGTGATAAACAAACCCCTCCACTACTACCAACCAGATCAATATCTCAGATATTTAACTGACTTGATGCTATACTATGATCTCAGTTATACTTATTAAAAAGAAAACACAAAATAATTGTAAATTGAAACTGGCAAAAGAAAATCGTAATGAGGTCATCTCTAATAAATACCGGTTTTCATGTGACTTGGTGAACCTACCCGAAGGAGTGACAATGGGAACGGCCATATCTTGTGGTTTTGCCTCTAATGTCTGGCCCAAAGCCCAGTGACTCAGAATTGAGCCTCTAGAGTTGTGGGCACGAACTCTGTACTGATAGTAGCTGAAGGGCTGAAGAGCAGGACTCGCATCAAAAAATTCAAGAGGCCCACTAGACCAGATGAAAACCAGCAGCTCCTCCTCTGTTCCTAATGGACGCCTAAGAGAAAATAAACACTTGTATTAGCTTTTCATCAGTTTCCTTTAAATACTTTCATACTATATACACCTCATTAAAAATTTAAATATTCAATTTTTTGGTGATGTTTCTCTTTTTTTTTAAATTAAACAACTATATCAAATCTATTTTAATTTTGCACATATTTAAGTCAGTTTTCTAAAGATAAAGACACTAAGTTTGTGTGGAATTCAAATAAAAAATGGATCATCACATCTTAAACCCTCTGTATAAGCCATGAGCTGATGCAAGCACCCTGATGTCTTTGGTAAGCCCATTTGTCTGATTACGTAGGGTTTCAGGTGTGTGCATGAGAGACGGAAAGAGAGAGATTTTCCTGTTTTATCCAAGTCCCTGTCTGCCTGAGTCTGATCATGCCAGATGTGTCACTGAGTGTGTGTGTGTACTGCTATGCTAATGTGTGTTTCCTGAGGACTTAAAGGGCTTAGTCTGGTCTGACCCTGCATACAGATCACAAACTCTTTGGTCAACAAGCAGACCACGACCTTCAGCATGTATTAATGATGCACATTCACACACACCTACACACACACACACACACACACACGGTTACAATAAATAGACATTTATCTGAAAGTATAATCACTAAAACTTTTATCCATTACTGCATAGAAAGGAAAATATGTATATTGTTATGTATCTTATATGTAATAATCGTATGTGTGCTACTTCTGGTTCAACAGTCTGAATTGGTACTCTGAGCACATGAACACAGTGTAGGTATGAGAATGTGAAAAAAGCCTTGCATGTGGCTTCTGCATGTTCTTGTGTTTTAATCATAGATCCACCAGCAGGACTTGAAATCTGATTCTATTTTATGCGATACATTTATGGGAACATATAGAAAATTCAGAAGGGTTTAAAAAATTCGAATACCACTATAACACTATAACTTGATAAAGTCACTTCTAGGTGTAAGTACTGATGATACTGGCAAACAGTCGATATATAGAACAATGACATGCCTCAAAAATGCACTGTACACTTTTTCAACCTACAAGACTACCTTTGGACAAAGCACAGTCTCATAGCACAACTACATCCTAATTCCTAAGGAGAAAAGAACAGGTATTTATAAGAAGGCAAAGCCAGGCCATATGTCTCAGTGTACTATATTTGTTTATCTGTTACCTGTATATATGGTAGGAGGTGATGAGTCCATTTGGTTTCTTGGGTGGTGACCAGTGAATCTCCAGAACATTGGCTTCACTTGCCTTTACTGTGGGGGGCAGCAGATTTTCTGGGGTGGCCTCTAACGTCCGCACAAAGACACCATCTCCTACTCCACAGCCCTCTATATGAAACAGAACAATCAGAAATAATTCTGGTACATGGTTAGAGACACAACAGCAACACCTTAACTAAGTAAAATGGCCATAAAGTTTTTATCAATCTACCTGATCGGTACTTCATGCACTTAAAAAATATATACCTATCTGACAGGCTTGCACTCTTATGTAGTAAATAGTGAAAGGCTTTAGATCTGTCACAGTGAGGTGCAGGTCTTGTCCAGCATGCTGTATTATTGCATCTTCACTCCCTGGATTTAACAGGATGTTGTAGTTCACAGGCTGGCTGTTATTTAGTTGACCTGTGCAAAGAGAAACAATATGATAACCTTTAGGTGGTTATGTCATTTACTGGGATAGATTTATAAGAAAAAAAGAAAAAAATATTCTGAGTTTTTTGCTGTTTTTTCCCCAATTTTTTCTGAAGTTTTGGCTTAACAATTCCAGCACTGTGGGCCTTAGAACCAGACAAAAACACACAAATGTATACATACAGATAACACTCACACGCCCATACACACATGCCCCTGGACTTTGTTAATATTCTCACAGGAGGTTTTTCCATAATTCAGGCCAACTGTATTGTGATGGGTTATTCAACATTCATGAACTCTGGATATCTCGAGAACGAACTGATTACCAGACAAATGAAAGACTTCAATTATTCACCCCCCAACTCACATATGCACACACAAACCTTTGCACACACATCTCTGACTTCAGCACATTCAGGTTTTTAAATGGACACACTTTGAGGTAAGACACCTTCACATAATATACACACATGTGCGTGGAGGTGTTTATGTGTGAGCGATAATGGCGTAATAATGCCGTAAAGGTTTAATTCAAAACCTATCACTTGCATTATCATCTTGTATTTAACACACACACGGTGTACACACACACACAATTCATGCATGTTCTCTTCCATACAGCTAAAAGCCTGCATTCAATACATTTTCTCACACACACATGCACGCACATACAGGCACCAACACCGCGATGGAGGAATTGATCCTCGAGTAAATGCCTTTTTAATAGCCATAAGTCAGTGCTTTGGCAGTCAGTGTATGCATTTGAAGACATGAACACAGGTGCATGTACACAGACACATACACACACACTGTCAAGAGAGTCAGGTATGCACACACACCCATGCACACACAAGATGAAAACACTCCAGACTCTGGGCTCAGGGAGTTAACCAAGCGTGAGAACCCAGCCGATATTTCCTCACCTTTAAAATCAACCCATAATGACGATAGAATAGGCCTGCCTATGGAAATATCTTGCAATGGTGCACACAAACACACACACACATACACACACATTCACGCGTGCACATACACAATGAAATACGTATAAAGATGCATAAATAAATACAGACAAAAATATACAAAAACAAAAGACACACAAACCCACACACACTACTAAGTGAAGTGTCTTTGCTAGTTGGCCCTTTAAGCGGTTTCTGAGATAGGAAATCAGCCTAATGAGAGAGTAATAGTCAATGATAGATGGGTTAGGGCAGACAATCACTGCCCCATAAGCATGAAACTCAGCCCTATGTGTATGCTCATGTATGCCTGTGTATGTGCCCAGGTCTTGAGAGGCCAGAAGGTGAGTACTCAGAGCTTTTTCGTGGGTGTGAGCCACCCTTTTTCTGATTTCATGAAACAATATCTTTAATGTCCCTTGTAAAGAAAGCTAGCACATAAATTCACAGCACTAAAGAATCACCAGTTGTAACAAGCTAAGCTTGGTTTCTGAGTTGAAATGTCTAAAAAATATAAATAGTATTTCCAAGGAGCAAATTTAAATATACAAATGATAGAGAACAACTAGAACTTAAAATAAACGTCTAATCTTTGACACCATTCTGACGGAAATAACTTAATACACTCTACAGAATATCACTTAGGGCCATCCAGCCTTTCATCCATCCATGTGTCCTTTCATTCAGATTGCTACTTACCAGGAGGGGACCAGGCAAGAGATATGGAGTAGGGGCCTGACACTGTCACATTGTGCGGAGGTGGGATCCCAGAGGGGCATGAGACTGGTGTTTGTATAACATATTTGTCACTCACACCAGTCCCACCCCCCGTACTAGCCTCCAGCTCATACAAGTACCTAAATAGATAGTGGGGCAAAGAAGGGTGTGGAGAAAGCAACACAGACATTACAGTGTGAGGCTGATATACCATAACATTTCTTAGCATTTGTCAGTATATGACCTGAAATTTGTTTACTTTATTTACAGGCTTCATGTATTCCCATACATCAAGTATTCAAGTGTATTTATCTAATAAGCAACTTCCACTTTGCAACATTTCTATTTGTACTTTTCTTCCATCTGTGGCAGTGATCTTTTGTCCTTCATAAGCATCCAATCAACTCAAGTCTTACTCACATGCTACAAAACATACTACATGGTTGTTCATTTGCATCTTCTTAGCGATGCGGTGCATGTTGTGCAACAGAAGAAAATTACAGCCAGAACAAACTTTGGGTAGTTCAGCTGCCCTGCATTTTTATAATGAAAATCAGCCCAGCTGTGCAAACGCAATGGTCTCACTGATGTAGTAAATCATAGTAAATCAGTGTGAAGCCACAATTGAAGTGGAAAATTCTGTGGATGATCTACTAACAGTACAAATCTGTTAACATTAAAGCAAATGCAACCTGTTCATTTCAATAATGACCAGTGCAATCTACTAAGAGCAGCACAAATTAACAAAGAGCCACGAACAAACACAACTCATGAACCGAGCATACCACTAATCTCCTAACACCACAGGGGCAATTTGTTACTTGTAATATGACAAACGTAAGTGTAGGTTTTATTCTTGGGAAACAGCATGCAAGTGCAGTCTAAGGAGAAGCATTTTTATGTGGTAGAACTGGAGGCATTAGCAGAAGAATGTAAGACTTTTATTAAAACACTGCTTGCTGAGAGGACTTATAAGCCTTATAACATGTAATAAAGGCCTCCTTGACACCTTGGTTTAAAGCAGAGACCAGAGATATTAAAGCTTGAAATCAGTTTTGGTAAAACAAATGAAGGCTTGGGCAATTGATGAGATGACTGATATCTGATAATGTGCTTCTCGGACACATCAAAAATAGAAAAGAATTTGCACAAGTAGTGCAAAGTCTCTCTTTTACCACGCCTTCTCTCTTCTCAGAGTCATACCTCTTTCTAGCAAGAACTACCACACCCATATAGAGCACAAGACAAGTTCAAATATACTTTCGGGCTGAAGGAAGAAGAAAGTTGAAAAACCAGAAGGACTGCTAGATACCAAATCCTGAAAATCACAGTGAATCGCAGTTTGTTTCAGTACTCTTCTCCCCAATGTTTCTAGTCACAAATGGAAAACCTCTACTAATGTATATGCAATATGACCAGCCCCCTAAAGTAATATCTTTATTATCTTTATAATATCATCTCAACAATTTTTTTGAGTTAAGCCTACTGAGTTTCATCTTACTAGATTATGAACTTCATAAGAAAATCTGTGCTCTGTATGTTCAGACCAACAGGAAATTTGTCCTCACATGCATTATTTTCTTCATCTTCATCTAGTAAGACAAATGTGCAAATATTTTTTATTAAGTCCACAAGTATTTGTTTGGTTACAGTAGAGATATTTGAAGGAAGTAGCTTATTTTAGCTGATTCCTTATTTGCGAGAGGTCACCACAGCTTTTTACATTCGATGCCTCGATTTCGATTTGATACGCAAGGGGATGTTTTGGGTGACTGGGTAAACTACTACACTATGAAGCCAATTCAGAAATGGATGATAAAAAATAATAAATAAATTGTAAATATCAATAAAAAACTAAAAAATACAAACATAAAGGTTAAAAGTTGTAATAAATGTAATGATTAAACTACATAAACAACAAACTCTATAAAGAAGAAAGGCTAGCAAAGATAGTTTTCAACACTTTAAAGGTTGTCTGTACCATTTTCTATTTATCTGTAATAACTATCATTGTGCTGTTCTTCACATTTGTTATACACCTTTGCTCTCTCGATTTCATTTGTCTTGCTGCCGCTTGCGACCCACTCTCTACTTCTTTTGACAATGACATCATAAGATAGATTTCCCTTTTAAGAGCGTGTGGCTGGTTGGTGCTAAAGCCTACATTAGCTGTGTAAGTGGGCCACCATTTAACATTAAAAGCCTTTAATTTGCTATAAACTCTAGCACACATGTGTTAATAGGCAGCGGGTGTTGGGTTATTGTTCCTGTACAGAGCATTTTAAACAGGAGGCCATTAGTGCCTCTGCACTGGGTTAGAACGCACTCAGGAAAAGGTATTAAAACTACTCATATGTTACTCTCACAGACGCACACACACACACAAAACATAAATAAATGTGGCTCACTGAGACACACCGACTATGCCAAGGAGAGATAGAAAGACAGAGGGACAGAAATCCTGAGAGGAAGAGAGTGAAAAAGAGACTGAGAGTGATGGAGAGGGAGAATTTTATGATGGCATAAGGTTTCAGTGGGAGAATGAAGTTAAACACTTCATCACTGGAAGATATTTACTTAAATGTAAACAGCGCCTTGGGATATCAAAAGTAAAATTGTGTGTGTGTGGAGAAGGTAATCGGTGAGTGAGGCATTTGCATCTGTTTGGCTGTGAATCTGGTTCTGTGTGTGTGTGTGTGTGTGTGTGTCTGTGTGAGTGTGTCCTGCGGGGCCAGCCAGAGGGAATAGGTTAATTCTCTCGTCATCTTAGACACTTCCTGGGCTGCTGAAGCAAAGTGACAGCTAATCAACATTGTCATAAATAATCAATGGCCACTTTGAGCAGTCTCACGCACGTACACACGCACACACACAAAGTCATGTGAGCGTGTGCACTCGCACATGCACACACAAGTCTGTCTGGATAATGGGGCCGGTGCTCCCTGTGTAATTCTTGGCGCAGGGCTAAATTGGGAAAAGAAGGGGAAGAGGAAGGGAATGAGGTAAGAAGGAAAGGATAGGAGGGGAGGGAGGGTGAGAAGGAAGAGAAAGGAATCAGAAGCGAGACAAGCGATGAGAAGCGAAGGGTCGGAGCAGGTATGCCTCCTGGCAGACTATCTGGAATTAAGGAAAATTAAACGTCACACACACATACAGTGCTATCTTCTTTCTCTCTTCTTTCTCTTTCACTCACACATAGAGGAGATTGGAGTACTGCAGGGTGTTATCCCAGGAATTCTATTTGGGGTAAGGAGAAATTGTCTTGGGAGAGAGAAGCTCGAGGAGAAACAGGAGAGTCAAAATAGGAGGGAGTGGAAGGTATCGTTCCCATATTTAAAACAGAACATCCGCACTGGAAAAAAGACATGGATTAATAAAGGTTAAATGAAAATAAACAGATAAACAAAATCAACGCTTCACTGCTGTCTGCAAGCAAAAGCCAGATCTGATTCGTGATTTTAATTTGTGTGCGTGGCAATGTTTGCATCAGTCATTGGCATGTCAAATATTTGCTCATTAAATGACACAAACAGACATGTGCAGAGTGCAGTCCTGAGAGAGGCGTGGATTGGGCGATAGGAATGCTTTTAAATTAGGGTGATCCAAGTATAAAGACACAAACGCAGTGATGATTAATTGTGAAGCTGCATGTCAAGTGTTTTTGTATGTGTGACGTCTACATGGAGACACGTTTTTATATTCCTGGATGTATAAATGAGCGTGAGTTCATCCTCTTTACCTGTGATTTGGCAAGAGTCCAGTGTCCGTAAAATTCCGGTCACGGTGGTCTCCGGTAAAAATAGTTTGACTGTCTCTGTTCAGCCTGTACTGGGAGATGTGTCCATTAGGTTGGGATGGCTCATCCCAGTACAGCTCCACTGCAGATGTGTTTATTACTAGGTGTCTGTGCTTCGACCACACACCTGGAGTATAAAAAAAGAAAAGAAGAACAAATGAGAGCCTCCTTAAATAATTAATTTGCATCTATAATTAGTCAGCAGTCCTACTTCTGTTCCAAAAAAGTAAATGGCATCACTTTGTGTAGAGAAACCAGGCTGTTTATTAAAGCTTATTGTTCGTTAACTAAGGGCACTGTTTGTTTAACAAGTAAAGCACTGAAATGCTATGCACAATATATATGATCAAATTATTAATACTGGAAAAAAGAAAACCCAAACCATGAGAAGAAATGACAGAGAGAAATTACATTAATACAGGATGACATTTGAAAATTTAAGTATTATAATTTCATGACTTAAAATGAGCAACACTGATGGTTCAAAATCTAGTTTTTTATCAGCTTAAATATTTTGTCCATATATTCAGTCCAACTACCAAGATTGGTATATTTAAGATGATGAAAGACTACGTAAGAATGAGACACAAGCATAAGTGCAAGGAAATGTGAGCCCAAAAAACAAGAAATAGTAGCTCCAAATAAAAGAAATAAGGAGACTGGACAAATGTACAACAAACAATAGCTTAAAAAGTGCAGAAAAGAGAAAAAAAAATCAAATTTAAATAGAAAAGAAATAGCAGGAAATCTAAGAGAAGAGATGTGCAATGGATTTCAAGAAGAATCAAGAATCAAATTTAAAAAAAAAATCAAATAAACAACAACAACAAACTTCAACGATATAAAGTGTCCACACTTGATACAATGAAAAAGCCAAAAGCTAAAGGGTTTACGAAATACTGCACAGTGAGGAAGCACAGGGGACAACTAATTAGATGCAGAAATCAGAGCAGAAAAAACAGCATAGATGTAAAGAAGAAATCAAAAAGAGACAAGGTACACTGTAAAAACAAAAATACTAAAAGTCAGAGATACTTCATTTCAGTATTTATTAAAATTATAACAAGCTGTGATATCGTTCTGTGTCAAACAACAAAAAATATCCAACCATTGGGTTGTAAATTAGACATACATTTGAAAAATACATTTGAAATACTAGGATTTGTGTGTGTGTGTGTGTGTGTGTGTGTGTGTGTGTGTGTGTGTGTGCACGTGCACACATGCGTGTGTGTATACCAGCAGGCTTGGCTTGCAGGGTGCATCCTGTGGATGGTAAGCTGGCTCCACATCCCACAGACGTACAGGCCACAAGCACAAAACTATACTCTGTGTATGGCTGCAAACCTGTAACACATAGATATGTGTGAGCATGTGCTAAAATCAATGCCTTAGTAAACCCATGTCCACATTTTTAAACATTTTCCCATTTTAATAAACTGTGCACATTTGCAACAAAAAATGAAATCCACAAATATAAACTGAGAGGGATAAAATGGGTAAGAAGGGAAACAGTAAACTGGAAAACAGGGAGAATGGAACAGGGAAAGAAAAAAGGGAATGCTTGCTCAGATGATATCACTCATTTTCTTCCTGACTGTTTTTTCTCCCTCTCTCTCCCTCTGTTCTTTCCACACTCTCTCAATGGATGGATCCATATCTGTCGGTGTTAAATTATGCATGCCATAACTCAATAATGAAACAACGTAAAGATGGGCAGCCGCGGAACTGACACGGGATAGGACCGGTCCAACGCTGTAATGTCATCAGCTTTTGATCTATGATAATTATGATACCTCTGTATGCGTTTAGGCTACTGTGTCCAGACATGATTTATTTATAGGCACCTGCTATGCAGTCTAAAAGAAATCACATCGCGACTGAGTGGTCCTTTAGCTGCAACCACAGGAAATCAGCTTTTATAATAAGATTTAAAAAGTAGAAGCAAATGTAAAAATCCTCCACGTACCTAAACAAAGTTCTTTTTTCTACTCTTTGGAAACCTGTTTTTCCTTCAGATATATTTCCTGCCTGATTGCTGATGTAAGGTGCGAGTGTGAGGATGAATGCAAATCCTAAGTGTTGACATTGGGGGTTGACTGGATGTTTTATGGTCATTCACTTAGCTGACAGCATACAACAGCTTGCAAATCAAATCCAAAGGAAAATGAAAGAACTAAAATGACTTTATTTCAAAAGGATGACTGCATAATGTAGTGTGCTGAATTCTTTATTTGCACGTTATTTTAGGTGAGGAAGAAATGATTTAATATCATTTGTCATTAAAAGTGTTTTTATAGTAATAAACATCTATACAATTTATTTAGTAATCCCATTTATTACAATATTACAAATGCATTTAGAGTCAGAAATAACCGAATCATAACTTTTTTCATGGAAAGATTTAAAATTTCTTGTAGTAAAAGGAGCGATATGTGTATGATTAATACGAAAGTTCAAAGACAACTCTATAAACTAATGATGCAGATATTCCAATTAAACTACACAAAGATTAAATCTGTAATTTAGTAGAAATAGCATTTAAATAAACATCTTTTTGTTGTGATTTTGTTGATAATCAAAATCTGTCTCCAACTGTGTATATTTGGAGGGTGAGAGAAAGAAAGAGAAACCTTACTGTGTATCCCAGCTGCTGTATGCATTACAATACGATACCCACCCAGTGTTGACTACATACAGGAAAGAAAATGTGCACCAACACACACACACACACACACACACACACACACACACACACACACACACACACACACACACACACAGTGGAAGCCTTCACCGCGTCTTCCTCACGTCTCTTTCTACTACTTACCCTGCTTAACATGCCTCACAGCCTGCCACGCTTAACCCAAGCTCTAATCAATGTGTCTGTGTGCCAATGTTCTCGCAATGTTGCCCTGTGTTTGGGTTAAATAAAGGAAATCTGCCAGCCATACGAAAGAACCAGGGCTGAAGCGTAAGGTTCTGTTACACTATTTAACTGTGCAACTAAGCGTGTGTATCTGCATGTGTGCACTCTACCATAGTAAATGATATCTACGGTGCCAATGATGTCATTTGTCGCAACGCTGAATAAAACGGTAACCTTTTGCTACATTTTTTCACACGCAAACAGATGCGGTCTGCCTACATGAGCTAAAAATTGTAACAATTTACGGCAGACCATGAGGAGAGAACTTTCTGTCGGCGTGGTGCTGGCTTCAGAGGTAACAAAACGTCTCACAAGTTCATCAGAATTCTCAAGTTTTGCCTATTAATTACAGCCTATAATCGTGCCATGAAGGAGTGTGGAGTGATCGGAGAACGTGCTTGTGAAAACGAATGAATCAATTCCACCCTTGAACGTAAACAATTACAAAGTCTAGCATCACTTGACTGTCTTGTTCCTTCTTCCATTTTCTATATAAGGCAAAAATAAGTGCAGATGCACTTGTCATTTCATAGATTTGCATGTGCACATACATTTAAACCTAAAGAAGAACCCCTTTGATGTTTCTTGGTATGTTTTAAATGAGCTATAACTCTGGTCCTGAAGAGGGCAGTGTTGATCTGCTGGAGAAACGATACCATGTCTGCGCATACTGGTGTGTGCGCATACTTGTATGCATGTGTGTGTAGCCATGCATGCGCTCGAGTGCTTGATTATGGAAAGACAGAGGAAGCTTCAATCATTATAGCAGTGATCACTAGGAAGTGAAAAACAGGTGGAGGGGGTCTGGATGCGAGAAGCCAGCGGCTCACTGACAAAGAGTTGTTCCTGTCGTCGTAAGAGTTGGACACACTGGGTGTTTGTGTTTGAAGGAAACGCAGACTAAGAGACGCGGGAAGTAAGATAGAGAGTTGGTGTTCGAGCAAAATGTCAAGGAGAGAGACTGGACGTGTGAAAGAGAGCAAACAAGTGACACAAATGTGAGACTGCTGTTGGGTGTGTGCGTTGCAGTAAAAATAACTGATTGAAAACGGCATTTTATTGACAGGTTGCCATTCTCTGTTTGCATTAGAGAATATGATAGGATGATGGGCGCAGGCCGCAATACCATGCCTGTCACCTGATACAGAGAGAAAGAGAGAGACTGAGAGAGCGGGGGTGGTGGGGATTGAAAAGTGAAAGAGTAGATGCAGAGAAAGTGGAAAAACCAAACAGGAAAATTGCAGAAGAAAGAAATGCAAGGACGGCTGAGAAGGAATTTAAAGGGAGAAAAAGAGAGAGAGCGTGGTGGTACAACAAAACTTGAGACTGGAAAGAAAAACAAATTATCATGGGAAAGAAAAAAGAGGTGATGCAGAGAATGAAAGAAAAGAGAGCGCAAAAGAGAGGAGGGAGAGAAGAGAGCTTTGATAACACCTCTCCTAAATAATTAAGAATTTGACTTCCTGTCTGTGGCTCCCTAATGCAGAGACCGTCTGGGATGGAACAGTGAGATCAGGTTCTCACTCTCTCTGTCACACACACACACACACACACACACACACACACACACACACACACACACACACACACACTCTATCCATCATGGAGTTTTATTGGCATTAATTAACATAGCTTAGACTGAATGTTGAAACATACATTCATTTTGCTTGATTATCTTTTGATTATTGGTTTCAAAGTATGTCTCTTGATCCGAGTCAGTACTCTGACTTTACTTAACGGTGCCTTTCTTTTATTAAGTAAACACCAACAAAAGAAAAACAGAGAAGCAGCATCGAGCCACTCAGCATCTGAATAAATCAACAGTATCTAAAAGAATCTTTCCACAATTTCCCTCATATAATTATTCTTAAGTTCTTGAGAAGGTTATAGTGTGTTGCTGCTAAATGGCTTGATCGAACACTTTCTGCATACTGTAACAATGAGACTTCTGAGACATATTCGGCATTTAAACAAAGGTACTTCGGTGTCTGCGTACTTGTACCTATAGCCCGTACCAGTCACAGAGTGGACTGTGAGGAAAATGCATTAATAAATAAAAGAACATACTCTATTCCCTGCAGTTCTGAATTAATAACGAGCCTACAAAAGACCAATTAAACACATGATTAATGCCATAATCTATATAATTGCAGGCAATAATTCATTGTGAGCTAATGATAGCAATACTTAATATTGATTCACATGGGGTGTCTTTGTACAGTTGTACTTAATTCTCTCTATAAAGTGTCACTTTTTAAAACAGCTCTGGATGCCATTAATGCAAATCTATTTGTTGCTTTTCCTACGGCAAAAAAGGATAAACAAGAAATGGGGGAAGTCGCTTTTTTTCTATAATTTTAATTTCTGTCATCATAGTGGTTTATTAGACTCACAGTGCTGTTATTCAGTGCTCCACTTTATCACGGTGAAGATTTTTCTGCAAGCAAACAAAAAATTCCTAAAATGTCTGATATATATGTGTATTTTAAGCCAAAAGGGTGACGCTTTGGGCAACAAATACATCTCAGAATTTTTATATCTTAATTCAAAAGCAACAGGTAGAAGCAGCTGGAATGAATTTGAACTTGACTGTTTTTTTTTTTTAAAAAGTCTCACATGGAAGTTCATCCTTTCATTTGAGCTTTCATTGATAAATGTACACCTCTCATACCAAAATAATAAGAGAGGGCATTTATGCTCTGAGGAATTCATCAGATCCAGTTACAATCCTGCATAAAAAAAAGATTTAAAATCGTAAGTGTTGTAGCTAAAAACAAAAGCAGTTTCTGTGGTTTCAGTGAGCGTGTGTGTGAGAAAGATCCTGAAGTGTCTGTCTGACAGTGGTGAGATGCAGAGAAGATGAATAATAGCGTATTAAACATTAAGGATGAGGGAATAGCACAGCAATTATTTCTGTTCATATTTCACTGAAAACACTTAGATTCGCCCATCCATCTTTTTATCTGTTTCACTCCTTCCTCTGTTTCTCCTTCACTCCCTTTTAAAACATGTCACTCCTCGGATCCTTTCTCTCTTCTGTCTTCTGTTAATTTTTTTTTCTGTTGAACATCTTTGCCTCAGTCTTCCTTGAACTCACCGTTTCGCTTTTTCTATATTCGTTTTTGCTTAGTTACAAAGTAAAACATTTTAAGCCTGTCTGTTTATGACTGGCTGAAGATTAGTCCATACAGGATAATAAGGACAAAATAAAACAAAACTCAAAGTTTTACACAAGAATAATAATAATAAAAAAGATAATAATAATAATAATACCAAATGAAATATACAAGTTAACCTGAAATATGAACAAATACATGAAAACTATTTTAAAGCTATTTGCAGCCTGAAAAAGCATACATGTTTAGATTCTGTTCAGATTTTTTGGTGGAGATGTCAGAGAGACGATGCTGAGGAAACTATTCAGTATTATAGACAATACATCTCATTCCCTGCACACCACACTGTGGAGTAATATGAAAGAAGGAGTTTGTTTCTACCAGCGACCAACACTTTGTTCAGCTCCTCCTCCTCCTGTAAGAGTCAGTGATATCTGTAACACTGGATATCATTTATCTCACTATCCCTGTTATATCCCCTTCTCGTTATAACAGGCCACTTTATTTTTTCATGTGCAATAATTACTGTTATAACTTTAGCTCATCTGAGTATTTCTAGGATTTTCCCACACAACCATCTCTAGGGTTTTACAGAGAATGATCCGAAAAGAGAAAATATCCAGTCAGCGGCAGTCCTCTGGGTGAAAATGTCGTGTTGATGCCAGAGGTCGGAGGAGAATAGTCAGACAGAGCAAACAGGAAGGTAACACTAACTCAACCACTCATCACAGCCAAAGGATGCAGAAGAGCATCTTTGAACACACAACATGTTGAATCTTGAAGCAGGTGGGCTACAGCAGCAGAAGATCACATCGGGTGGCACTCCTGTCAGCTAAGGACAGGAAACTATAATTCACACGGACTCAAAATTGGACAACAGAGGATGATGTTGTCTGGTGGGGGTCTGGTGAAAACATGAAAGCATAAATCAAGCCTGCCTTGTATCAACTCTTCAGGCTGCTGCTGATGGTGTAATACTGTGGAGGATATTTTGGGCCCCTTAATACCAACTGAGCACAGTTTAAGCGACATAGCATACCTGAGAACTGCTGTTAACTATTTCCATCCACATCCATCCTTTCGGACCACAGTATGCGCTGTTCAGCATGCGCCATGTCACAAAGCTTAAATCACCAAAATCTCTGAGGAATGGTTCTTGTAAAATCTATTCAAGAAATCAGGCAGTTTTTTGATGGGAAAATGAGGGTCACACTAAGTACTAGCCACTGAGTTACATATAATTCTCTATTTTCTATTTATTGAGCAACTCGTGGTCGTGTATAAGGATTATTTTGCAAATAATAAAGTTCTTAGATCTTTAATCTTATCTTCTAACTGCTGTAAAAAACAAAACAAAAAAACACTCCAGTAAATTGCACTGACTTCCTAAAAAATGGATGTGCTCCAAAAGGAGAGCTGCAAAGTTCAGAGATAAAAAGAGAGAGGAATAAAGGAGGAGAGAAAAAGACTGCTCCAGTAGTGATTTTGGCTGAAAGTTTTCCAGTGTCTCACTGGGGGACAGGGGAATTTCACACACACACGCTGGTTGCTTACACTGGCACACGGGGCTGGTACAGTATTACAGCACATTACCATCTCTATTTGGCATTGTTTGCTTTGCTTCGTGCCTACACATACAAACACACATGCACACAACTCCTGACCATACAAGCCAACCACAGGCACCATGGGAATAGTCTATTGGCTACTGGCAAAGCTGATGCCTGGTCTGAATCCAACACAGAGCACAGTAGAGAACTGTGAAGAGAAAATGCCACAGAAATTCAGCTTCAAAAGATGTCATCACTTGACTCCTATACATAAAAATTTAAAAGGGGGTAATGCAATCAGCTTTGAAAGACTCAACATTTTCAGATAGTGCTATTTCAGTCCCAAAATACACTTTACTACATCCACAGTGATGATATTCGATTTGTATTTTCCTTTGTCACTAATATAATCTGTTTTATAAGAGACAGCAAATGTTTTCTTTACAGTGTTTTATACAGATGTTTGTTTTGCGTGTGTGTGTATGTGTGTGTTGTAACTCATGGCAGGAGGCCAACAACACTGCTCCTCCTTGGGGTAGATAAAACAAGACTCACACATCGCCCAGCCCTGACACCATCATATTCATGTACAGATCTGTAGTATGAAGGTAAGTCAACATGTCTGTTTTTCCCTTTTGAGACTTTTTTCATTGAGTCAATCTTTTGGTAGATTTATCTGATTGTTTGTGGATTCACTTGTTCTCTCAACTGTGAAATTACGTGACCCTCATCTTGTGTTGTGATCTTTCTAACCATGTTGTGTTTGATTGTGCTTCTATGTATCGTGTGTTTTTCTTTCTTTTATGTGTATACATGCCAGTATGTTTCTGTTTGTGTAGGCCATTAGGACAGAGAACATGTGGCAGCAATCAGGTGTAAATTCAGTCATTACACAGCTTCTACAAACCGGTACACAAAATAACACACGACAGAGAAGAAGGGACAAGAAGCGTGACAATGGAGGAGAAAGCTGAAGAAAAAGGAAAGTACAATGAAGACTGTAACAAGAAAAAAACCAGGAAGAGAGTATGAATGAACAAGTAAGGAAAAGTGAGGAGAAGGATACGCCATGTCCTACCAGTCACTGTGAAATTTCTGGGTCCATCGATGTGCGTGAATATAGTTCCAACACCGGTCTGGTTCAGGTGGTACCGCTGTATTTTTCCATTTTGAAGAGTAGGTTCAGACCAGTTCACGTGGAGGGAGGAGGGGCTTACAGCTGTTACCACGGGAGGTTGCACGTCCTCTGGGACGCCCTGGACTGTTACTGCCACCACCTAAAAACACACACACGCACGTCACATAAACACAGGTTCAGAAACATACAGACAAAAAAGCCAGAAAAAACACATAGAAAGAAAAACTGAAAAAGTTGCTGAAATATAAAACTATTTTGAAATATTTTACTTCAACTTCAACCAAAAAAGGGTCCTGTTTCTAAGATTCTTAGTCTTTTAATAACAGAGGAAGATCTTTACAAGTAACTTTAATATACAAATGCATTAAGCAAGCAACTTAATAAAAAAATAAAGAAAAAATGAAGAAAACTAGCATGTTTATAGACAGACACAAATGACTGTGTTGTAAATGAAACTACAAAAAATAAATTATTCATAACTTGCATTATAGAAAATAACCAGAATATCAATGACATAGTAGGTCATCCAGTTCAAGATCCATCACAATTTACAGGTTACTGACCCCAGTGACAAATGTGAACTTGACCTTGAGCACAGTTTGACTGAAGACCCAACTAGGTTTCATTCAAATCTGAACAATACTGTAGAAAGAGCAGTGATTCCTGCGAACTGTTACTGGTATGAACTCATGTACAATAAAAGAATATAATTTATATAGTGAAACTGAATAATTTTGACAGAAAGACTTAAAAAATAAAATGTTACTACTTGAACATGAACTTGTTTCCAGAGAAATCTCTCTTTAGAATATAACTCAAATTCTTTTTGGATCTTTGATTTTATTCGAGAGGACAGACAGCAGAGAGCAAACACAAAAGTAGGGAGGAAACGAGGGGCAGACCCAGGGCAGAATCAAACCCAGACTCCTGCAGCCTTCCAGCATATGGGTTGCCTGCTTGACTAAGTGAACTACAGCAGCACCAGAATATTGCTTCCATCCTGAGCCTTTACTCCCCTAATCATTTCCTTTAGCGTTCCAGTATGACAGAGGATCCGACTGGAAGCTGTTCAAGCAATGCAAAGTGTAGGAAATGCAATAATTATAAAGGATGTGCAAAAAGTCTTACTACTGCTCACTGCTACAAAAATAAAACAAATCACTAAACAATCTGTTAATAGGCCAAGTTTAAAAAAAATACTGCTTCTTAGTACAGTAATAAGAGTGACCATTGTATTGTACATTCGTAGTGTAGTATCTGTGAGCTCATGTGAACGCTGAGTGAATGCGGAGACCACAGAATCACAGGGCAATCTGCTGCTAATGGCAACAGGGATATCCTGCCTTAATAGACTGTCACTAGCACTTCCACCACCTGTCCCACACAGTGCTATGCAATTAGAGCACAGCAACTACAACTAAAGAGACACACAAGTGCGTGCACACAGATAAACACACACAGGTGCATGCAGGTGTACACATGTAAACAGACAGAAGTAGAACAAAACAGCAAAGTAAGCAGAGAAGAAGGAGGATGCAGGGGAGGTGTAGTATTAGTCAGAGTGTGCTACAGTCAAGTGTTTGCCAATATTTTCCTTGAATGTAAAAAAAAAAAGAAAACTTAATCTGTGAATGTCACATATCTTTACTGGCAAACAAAAATTAGCACTCAGACTTGACGAGACAGATGGATAATGTGGGATCCCTTCAGGAAGCAGCTAAGTGACCCGTGATGCTAGTTTTTCTTATTAATTACATCTGGGTTATAATCACTGATTTGTATTTTTTATAGTTCACTGAAAGGAGTGATAGATCATACAACTGGCTTGTCTTTTGACTTAGCATTAGGGGGTGTTCCCATTTGAAACGAATATCCACATAGTGGATAAATGATATCTGGTTTCAGAAGTTAGTTTTTGTGTCACTCTTTACAAATTCAAATACATAAAATTACATCAAAAAGCCAACCAGAAGCTAAATTATCAGCTAATAACTAATGGTTTAATTCTTCACATACAGTCAAAATATGTCCCAACATGACTGATCAACAGTGTAGGGCATACAAAGAAGCAGAGATTACAGATTATGCAATAAACCTACTTGGCTAAATGAAAAGAATATTTGTCATTCGTCCCATCTTTTTTCATATTAAAAAGTAGAAACTTGTGAGCCTCAGGAAAATGAGATGGTGAGAAAGAGTAAGGATAAGAAAGCAAAGAGACAACAGCTGGGGGAAACTGAGGACTACAATGTTAAGATCAAGGAAATGACAGGAGACAAATAGCAGCAAGAACAGGACAAAAGGATTTGAAGACAGAGAGGGACCAATCGCTCTTCCTCCCTTTCTAAGTGACCAACCATATTAGATCAGGACCTTCTGTTGTCACAGCAGGTGTGCGTTCCTGAGTGCCTGTGTTTCTCTATCTGTGCCTGTGTGTGTTTGTGTGTATGTGAGGAGGCTGATGCCAGGTAATTGCAGTGGTATATTAGGTTAGCTCAAGTTATCCCATAATTGGGACTGTTTGGCCAATTTTCACTGGTGTACAAACTAATCCAACTCACTCCCTTCCTACCCTCTGCCGCGAGTGTGTGTGCGCTTGTTTGTGTGAACATATGTATGTGTGTGCATGAGGAAGAGAGTTAGACAAAGAGAGCGTGGAAGACTGGGCTTGTAGTCTGATGGTACTTGTATGTATAAAGGGTTCTTAGTAGCTTTCATGCAGGATGATCCAAGGATGAGTTTAAAAAGTTTTATAAAAGGAATTTATAAAACTTCTTGTTAGGGGTCGTTACAGCAGGTCGCTATGAAGGTTTTTGAACTGGCAGAGTTTCAAGTGTTTTCAACTGAAACCAAACCAGCGACCTTTTGCTTGTTAAGATTTAAACTGGCTCCGAAGCTAAAGCAGTGTTAACATAAGGTAAATTTTATACATCACTGATACTGTCTACAGATTTGCACTACAGTCCCCAGTAAGAATTTGAGCTCTTAGTCGTAAACTGTGAGAATTAATTATCTTAGTGGTTACGGAAAGGAAGCATGAAAGCAAAAGTGATTTATCTGTAAAGGTTTTCTACATTTAACTACATGTAAAACATCTCACATCTTCAGTGTGATGCTAAAGTTACTTATTTTGTTTAATTTTTGTGGTTTACTTTTTTATACTTTTACAGGAGAACAATCTAATATCATGCAGACATTTAGATTTTACTGGTATAAAAATGTTGTTTTAAAACAATCATTTATTATTTGTGATTTAAGCCTACATAACTCACAGACAGGAAAAGTACTATAAATAGTGTTTCAGCCTTCCTAATTTTATTTTATTTTTTTTTTAATTTTTATTAGAAAAAGATAACCCTAGTAAATACAAAATGCACTTTTATCCTAACCTTCTCTGCCCATGTAAGTAAGATAAATATAGAAAAGAAGAAAAAACAAAATCACATCACTGTAAGATGCATGGTGGCAGTTTAGCATTATCATCATCCTCCAAGGCCAATGTCCTATTTCATGGCCCAGAACTAAACCAACAATTAAAAAGTCCTTCTCTTTAAGATCTGGACTTCTTTTGTCTCAGCTCAACCTTGCCACCAAATGTAATCGTGCTGACAAACAGAAAGACAAAGAGAACTGAAAGCATGCTTGCAAAAGTGCAAACGAGACAACAGGCAGAAACTGAAATTGTATATTTATGTAATATGTTTATTTTTGTCAGTAGGACAAAAAGGACAAATCTAATGGTTCACAGTCAAAGTCTGCAGTTTTGTGTTGTGTAGCCACTGTTTGATAGGGTTTGACAGGAACTGCTCTGGCTTTAAAAATTTTAATTACCATAAACCTTTACTGGCTATTTACAGTTAGCAGACTAATCATCAATATGCCAACTATTATTTGTTAAGTTCTGTAAGGATACAAGAGCCAACAAATGAACCAGTGAATTAAAAAACATCAGTCCTTAGTAGGAGGTGAATGGCGTTGCATTAGTATTAACAAACTACAATATGTTTTAGTCTGTTTACAGACAGCAGGAAATGCTTGCAACAGTAACATAATTGCCATATATAACCATAAGTTATGTATCCCATGTATCTCTCTGTGACCATTTACCATTCCTCTTGTCCTTTTCCAGTCTTATTTTTCAAAGAAATTAATTTATGATATACTTAAATAAATCAGTATATCACAAATAGGGATTGATATGCCATCAATCCCTCACAAACAATTTAGCCAATTTTTCCTTGATCTTAGCCGCTCCGCTCAATCCACGCCTGCAGCAGCACAGCCATAGGATTTCTCTTTATGTAAGGATGTGCTCGTCACAATAATGAGATGCTAAATTGACTTTAAAAAACCCAGAAAGACATTTTTTAATATGAGCTTTCATCGTCACTAAGCCAGAGAAATTAATTGTTGTGGTGATATCAGCTCACAGCCAGTGAGATAACAGGGAGGGGGAGTTGTGTGAAGGTATTATGGGTACTATCAGAACCATCAGGTAGGCTCAGCAAATCCAGAGCCTTGCATTCAGGGGGAGAGCGGAAACATGGCTAAATAACAGCTTGTTCCTGCAGCAGAACAGAACAGAGTTCAAGCAGTGTAGAAACATCATACAATATAATTTCATAACAACAAAGGTCAGACAGGGCTAGTAAAATATCGCTTGGCAGAACAACTGTGGACTGCACCACCTTCATGATGTAAACAATGATTGCAAATCAGCATCTGACGTGGGTTTAATGAGACGGTAAAAAGACATTCACTGGTCAAACATCAGGTCAGAAGAGTGGTCAACTGCAGGCCATTGCTTTTAGCTAGTTTTTAAAAATTTACCCTAAGTGAAGTTAAGGGTTTAAATGTAAATACACAATTTTCTTAAGAGAAAATACAAAAATGCATATTTGTATTCAGACAGGTGACAAGGACAAGAATAAACCTGCCTGACACTAAGGTAATTTTATTCCATCAATTGCAAGTGCAATGTATGTTCGTGATCAGTCATTGACAACAATTCATTTACATTTCTACTTTCTCTTAAGAAGAAGTAATGCTCTCTCTAAAACTAATTTTCATCATTTTTACAAACATTTAAGTGTTCAAGCAAAATTAAAGAAGTGAACTTAACTACAGTGTAAAGTGGTACTTAGTTCAGTGAAGCTAAGGCCATTTTTAGAGTAGCCATTAGATAATCATACAGTGGAATAATGTCATTTTGAAATGGGGTGCTACAATAGAGTATGGTTTTAGAAAGTGTGTGTATGTGTGCTGCTGTGTGAAAGTAAGAAAATTTTACATGAAAGGTTGGTGGAAGAGAAAAATAGCACTGAGTTGGAACAGACAACAGAATAGAGAGTATTTCCTGTTAAATCAAAGGCACATTCCTTTTTTTTGGCTCAAAATTATATTTATTTTGTTATGATGAAACATGTGATGTTGAAATGTAGCGACTCTAAACCATCACAAGACATCAAACCACACAAATTCTTACCTGGGTACTATCAGTGCAACCAGCCCGGTTACAGACCCTCAGCTGGTAACTGTATTCCTGGAAAGGCCTGATCCCACCAACGTCAGTAAAGCTGTTTTCATCCCCACGGTAACGCTCTTGTCCATCACGCAGTATAACATAGTGGGTAATCTCCCCTGGTGAAGTTTTAAAGATAATTGGGTAACCACTGTTAGATTTTTCTGCCTCTGCATTAATTTAATTACTCAAGCTGAACTCCAAACACAGAGAAAGACTTTTAATCACTGGATCATGATTATAACAACCTAAAGTAGTAATATCCATGCACATATACAAACCATTACTCCGGGCAGGTGCTTGCCATTGCAACTGGATAATATCATCTCTTTCACCTAGGCGGCTCCAGCGGGGTGTTGCCACTCCCCATGGTTTGTCCTCAGCAGTCGTCACTGTTGTAACATTGCTGGAGCCTCGACCAAAGCTGTTCCACCCTCTCACTCTGTACTCATAGGTGGTAAAAGGCTCCAGGTCATTGTCTATTTCCCAGTAAGTGTCAAAAAAACGGGAGGACAGTAAGGGGGCAAGGGAAAGACAAAAATGCATTATTAAAAGTTTATTAATTCCATATAAACCCCTCACCTCTCCATTTTACTTAAAAGTCTCAAAGTGCACCTCTATTATAAAATAAAAAGTGAATGCTTCTCCACTCCATGGTGGTGCGGGCAGCAGCCTAAGCACAGAAACCAAGAGCTCCCTCTCCTCGGCCACCTCCTGAAGCTTGTCTGGGGGACACCGAGGCATTCCTAGGCCAGCCAAGGAAGGACATGTAAAGGAGGCATTATAGTTAGATGGCCGAACCACCTCAACTGGCTCCTTTCGATGTGGAGAAGTAGCCTCTCTCGAAGGACTGCACTCATCACCCTATCTCTAAGGAAGAGGCCGGCCACTCTTCTGCTTGTTTCCACTATTTTGTTCTTTCAGTTATTACCCAAAGCTTGAAGGTGAAGGTAGGAATGTAGACTGACACCTTTGCTTTCATGTTCAGCTCTCATGTCCACATAACTGCTCCAGCCACACCCCACATCTGTCTGTCAATCTCTTTCTCCCCTCTTTCCTCTCTTGTGAAAAAGACGATTAGAAATTATTCTATTTGGGGCAGCAGATCATCCCTGACCCAGAGTGGGCACTCCACCCTTTCCTGTCTGAGGACCTCAGACTTGGAGGTGCTAATTTTCAGAGATGAGATTTTGAGGTCAGAAGCTTTACAGCAGATGATTACATGTAGAAATTCTGTCCATGATGATTATGAAGAGAATCGGTGACAAAGAACAGGCCTGGCAGAGTCCAACTCCCACTAGAAATGGGTCTGACTTAGTGCCATCAATGCGGACTAAGCTTTCATTTTAATTGTACAGGGATTGAATAGCTGTTAACAATAGGCCAGACACCCCATACTCCTGCAGCACTCCTTCCCACAGTCAACCCTGAGGGATGCGGTTGAATGCCTTCTCCAAGTCCACAAAACGTGTAGACTGGATGGGGAAGCTTCCAAGCAAGTTCTAATATTCCTGAAAGGCTAAAGAGCTGGTTAATTGGTCCATGACCAGTACAAAAAGTGCATTGTTCCTCTAGAATCCAAGGTTCAACTAATGGACAAATCCCGGTCAGGCTGAAAAATGTGATCCACACCCTGCGGTCAACCTTCTTAAAGATGGGAATCACCACCATAGTCTGCCAATCCAGAGGCAGTGCCCCAGATCTCCACTTCACTCCAAGCGATGGAGCACTCTCGAGCACCCCAACCACGGACTCCAAGCAAACTCAACTGTCGTTCGGTGCGTAAGTGCAAACAACAGTCAGGAGCAGTTCCCTGGCTATATATAAGCACTATCACCAGTGTGAATGTCAGGCCACGAAGCACTATGACAGACAGGTTATTACAACCCTTTTGCAAAGGTACAGGCACAGTAGTATTTATACATATAGCTGTACTTGCACACATCTGTGCATTACTTTTAGGAGTGTAAATGGTGTCTTGTAAACTACCAGTCTGGGATTCTTGTCTGTACTTCTGGAATAATTAAAATAGAAAAAAATGTACAGATGAAAAAAACAGCAGTGAGGTTTGCCTAGAAATATAATACAATCTGTTTTTCTGTGTTTGATTGTAAGATATTGAAAAGCTAAGTTAATACAAAGCTCTTGTGGATAATACAGCTTACACTTATGTCACCCACTTCACATGTGGAGCTATCTGGGCGTGATCTAACTTCTTTCTTTTTTTCTCCCAGAGAAGTATAGCATGATACTCTGCGCATGAATGCGTGTGTGCATGCGTGTGTGTGCTTGAGAAACATCTGGTGTATGGTGGGTGGCGACAGCTTTATGTGCCTCTGCCCAGATGGTGTCACAGCATCGCCTAGAAACTCTTATCCTAACCACCCCATGCCACATGCACACATACACAGACAAAGTAATGAAAACACATACGCAGAGCTACACTCCAGAGCCACACTAAAATAGTAACTAACTGGATGCAAAAACACATATCATTATGAGGACACAACCACCCACACACACATATCCACAACCACAATTAGTCTTGATTTAACAGACGTAACTACCCAGATAAATAATGTGTGGACAGACTGAAAATCACGACACACACGCCCACAAACACAAACACGTTCCTGCTCCCTTTGGGCTGATAAATAGTAGAGAATGTGAAAATGGCATTTAAACGCCCATCTCTAAGTTTTAATAACACGCAAGTGTACAGCGCAGACAGAGTTACCATGTTAGAGCTATTAACGTGCACTGCAGCAGCTGTCTTGGTGCATGTGTGTGACAGAGGGAGTGTGTGCGGAAGGGCATCTGTCTGTAAAGCCCTTTGATTGTAGCGGCTGACACATTTAGAGTAAATGCAGAACTGGCTTCTGCAGGCTTGCAGTTTCTGTGAACGCCATGTTTTACAGATGGCTGTAACGTTTTACTTATTCTTCATTGTGACTCAGAGAACTGAAGTGGAAGAAAAGTAATAATTTCAATGCAGGGCTGCAAATACTTGATGTTTATAACTAAAACACATTAAGCCTATAGAAAAGTACTGATACTAAAGACTAGTTTACTTAAATTTCTAGGGAACTAGAGGGCGATGTGGCTGACTTTATGCATTCATTTGTCATCTTATATTTGGACCACAATCAAATTTCATCAAGTGGCAAAACTGATTGTGTCTTTTAACTTATGCAACTTGACTTGGTACTTGGCCATCTACAGATTTGTCTTAAAAAAAGTAGGTATAATCTTCCTGGCTGTTCAGATTGCTTACTGACTCACATGCAGCTATAACTTTAGCTACAAATACAAAACTACATACATGTTTAAGGTATAATCAGACGCATAATCAGGATGTGACAAGAAAACCAAAAGCTGGTAAAACTTCAACAGTTAACAAAAAACCCCTCTGTAAAACAGACATTAGATACTCTGGACCAGGGACTCTAAAGAAGAAGCAAAATGAAACAAATTTGTCACCACAAAATTGGTAGTCCTGTAATTATGAAACAATAATTTTTCAAGAGGAAAAGCTATAAAAATCATAAAAATACAATCAAAACAATTCCTAAATTTATGTTGTCCTTCGCATTAACCAAAACTGGTGAGTGGGCCAGATTGGAGTCTTCGCCAGGCCTAGTCTGATCCCCGGGCTGTATGTTTAACACCCTTGCTCTAGACACTAACCTGGCACATACCCAGGAACTTTTAAATTGCTAATAAAAAGACACATACATACATGCTCATCAATTACCTGTAAATGTATATACGGTGGCATCTCCACTGTACACTACCTCCTCATGCGATGGGCACATGCTTCCCTTCAGCTGCTTGTTGTCAGTGTGTGCGTGACTGCGTGAGTCAAACATTTTGTAACTGTCATTACTTCTGTTTGTATGTGCAGACAGGTCCGCAGTGAGAGCTTCCTGCGTGATGCTGATGAACGGTGAGTATGTTGTGGATTGTGTCTCAGGGTGTGTGTGCGCAGACAGGACCCATGTGCACGCAGTCATAGATGGATCAAGGCCACAGGAGCCGCAGTAAGCTGTAGATGCTGCAGCCACAGGACACACAGCGCCCTGCAAACACTGGTGCTGCACAGAGAAAAAGGAGAGACAGACAGAATGAATGAAGGAGAAGAGAAAAGAAAACTTTCTTTAAGTGAACTAGCACAGAAACGTACCTTATGGAAGCTTACGATCCTCTTATTTGCTGTTATATTCTGAAGGAGAAAATCACTATATACAGCGTGTGTGTGTCTGTGTTGCATACATGGCTCTTAATGACATCATTAGAGCTAATGAGAGTTCCTACCCTTTGTCACTGTTTGTGTGTGTGTATGTGTGCATGCATGTGCCATCTCATGCTGGCTTAGGAACACACAAACGCCACAGGACCTCAGTTGATAAATGGAGGATGGGCCAGTCCCCAACTCCTGATGCGACAATGAGAGCAAGTTTGATAGACAAAAACCCCCAGAAATTCTGTCTAATGTCCACTGGGCTGCTGGAGATGATCAGCTCCTTCATGTAATTTCAGCCAATCTGCAAGGCTTTTAGCAAATGCTTAATTGGGGCATCTAATGTGTAGCAGTCTTATCCTCTCCATTTCCATTTCTATTTTTGGGTAGGTCAGTTTGTAAATGTGACACCTACAATTTTCAGATAATATAAGATCTATATTTAACGTTTTTGTTTATTTATGCCATTATTTTCTACATGTGATCCTACAATTTCTCGTCCACTAATAAACTTTCAGAAGAAACACTACTTGAAGATGCTAAACACCTGAAACCTTTCAGTTCTCAGTCAACAAGGTCATGGTAGTCTTAAGAGCTTAAAAGGAGGCAACCTAGCTCGCAATATCACACCTTAAATACTTGACAATCGAACTACAGCGGTTTTTAAAAGAACTGACATCTTGTGTCAGCATGTGATTGTCAACTATTTCATACTTATCCAATCATTCAGTGATTACCTGTGGCTAAAGATCAACATATAAATGCTTCATCTTTAATAAAGGTGATCACTCAGAACCTGTTTTACGCCCTTCCTTCTAAGGGGAAAGTGAACTTAAACCATTCAACCAGATCGGGTTTTTCCTTTATTTTGCTATCTGTAATACAGGTGTAGAAAGAAATGGACACAGCTGCCAAATACTGGTTGACTGAATGATCAGTGTGCTTCAGATTTCCCCGTCTAAGGTTAATGACGTGGAAAACAAGAAAACACACACTAAAAACACATTGTCTCACGTAATCACACACCTCTATTACCAGACCAGGCGTGGGTCTGTCTGCACACACATGTCGTCGGGGGTCAAAGCCAATCCCACTGCAGCATTCCTGATCCTGATGTATGACCTTTGAACCACAGCAGCGGAGTGTCACCGTGGCATTGCCAGCAGGGTGCATTGTGGGATATCCCTCATTGCCCACACAGCAAAGAGTTGTTGAAGAGTTTACATACTCGTGACCACAGCAGATGAAACCTGAAGCAAGAGAGAATATGCATCATGCCATTATTTTGTTCCACTTTCATTCTGATCTTAACATACCAGGAAATGATTTATCTTGGATCCACTTCACACTACAGTGTGCTGTGCAAATTTAGGTACTGAAAATATATATGGTGTGATAATTATCAAATATTATTTTTTTTTATAAAACGACATTCCCACATTTCTTAAGTCTG
Source organism: Perissodus microlepis (assembly GCF_051167445.1). Classification (NCBI taxonomy): domain Eukaryota; kingdom Metazoa; phylum Chordata; class Actinopteri; order Cichliformes; family Cichlidae; genus Perissodus; species Perissodus microlepis. Next base: position 14,292,082 of record NC_140461.1, on the reverse strand, counting down.
AACAGCTGTTTAAGAAACATACAAATCCATCAAAGGTCTTCAAACGCTCCCAGGATTCAGCTGGCCTCCTGGCATCGTCTCTGTGATTTATTGGATATTCCTCTTTATCTTTCTATATAAGAGCTTTGCTGTGATGTCTGATGTCTAAAATCAGCTTTTCTGTTTTTCTATAACATAAAACACATTTTCTTTTCCTTGTCATCTATCACTCTACACTAAAAAGGATATTCTATAATACTATTCGGGCTTCTTAGTTTTTTCATCTTTTCTGTCATCCTCTTCCCTCTGTAACCTTTCTTCCTGCCTCCGTCCTCGTCCTTCCTCCTTTTCTAAACTCCCCTTTCCTTCACTCCTTAATCTATGTTTTCCGATATGAACAGAAAGAGTATTTAGGCTGCTCTGAATATTATTGTGCCTCTCTTCTTATCAACTCTTATCCACGTATCCTCTTCCTCTTTCCTCCATCCCCTCCTCCCCTGCATACTATTTCTCCTCTCTGAGCAGTAATATTCAGGCTATGCTGTCTAAAGACTGCAACGGGAAAGGAAGTGCGTTTTTCTGAGAGCTGCCATTTCTGACAGTGATAGGTGATGTCTGTCTGCCACCACTTCACCTTCAGCAGCAAGGTGACATTTAAAATGCATGCTATCACTCCATTTACCTGTAAATGTTTTGCAGCTGAATATCAAATTTCAAGTATGTTTCTTCACAATCTCCAGCACTTCACATTTCAAACTGAAATAACGTGAGTTGGTTTCGATGACAGACAAATTAAAATTTTGGCAGTACACGGAGATTCAAGGGAGAAATTCCTAGTGGAGCAAGAAATGATCCAATAAAAATAGCTTATGCTTGTTAAAGAATAGTTGGGATATTTAAAGACTAATGGTACATTGAAAACTCTCCTAATATTTCTTAACAAGATGTTTGTATTCCAAGGTTGAAGCATAATTAGGAAGCCCAGAATTTTTGTTTTACTTAGAAAAGACACCAATGAGCACTGATAAAGGTTCTCTATGGTCTTTGTTAGACAGCAATGATAAAAAGATGACAGTCTGAGGGAGAGGTGGAGAATCTTAGTTGCTGTCTAACCCCTAAGCTCATGGGGTTCCTCCAAACCGCCATCTTTTGATACTATAACAACTAAATCAACTTGTTTTGACTTGGTATACATAAATCATACAAATTGAAAATTACTGACACTTTTGTGGATCTGATGAATGTTAGGTCACGGAGAGGAGGGCAAACCCGACAGCAGCACGTAGGAGAGACGAACCTAACAGCAGCTGAGGATACTGGAGTGAATTTCCACTTTTTCTAGTGGCCCTGATAACCATTCAGTCAACCTGGCTGCTTGGATGGATTAGCTTTAGACGATAGTTTAGACTGGCAAGCTCTGGCTTTGCAATGAATTAAAGGCTATAATAACGTCCCACTATAATGCTGAGTCAGTAACTCCCTGCTGTGAAGGAGCATTAGAAATACAAATGAGCAAAGGATGGCCAGGCTGACTAAAAAAATCTAACTGCAATGATAAAAAAATAGACAGATTTTAATCACAGCTTAATGAGAGTGCTCCCAAAGTAAAAGCGCCTAATTTTGAATTACAGAGTGATAGACTGGAAGAAGCCACAGTCTTACTGGTTATTTAGTTTATTGTGAAAATAATCTATATGTTATGAGGTATTTAGCAAATGTATCCTAACAGTTGATGACATGCTGATCTGTAGCTCTATCTACCCCCAGCTGTGATGCCCATTTTATTTGACAGCACACATTAAACACTAAGTCACTGCTTTGTAACACAGCTTCACTCTTTAATGGGAATGCAGCTTGTTGTGGAGTGATAAATAACTTATTATTTAACACTCTAATCAGCATTTACACTTTCAGCACATTAAATTCTGTTAATTTAAGCAATCAGTTCACTTAAAGGCCAAAAGTGCAGAATGGCACATATTTTCCATTGCGCCGCTGCAATGCATTATATGCTCAAAGCATCCATCACAGGCACAATGTGACAGGAAAGCACATGTGTATGTGATTGTGTGACATAAAAGCAGTCTGACGGCTAGTAACTCACTTAGCAGCGGCAGCTGTTGCGGAGCGGGGGCTTGGTGGCCAATTCCCCCAGCGCCTTACTTCAGCTTCAATGACGCGCAAATAAACAGCTCAACACTTTTCCAAAATAGCTTCTCTCTGCTCATCCGTCGTCCTCTCAGCATCCTCACCTCTTCTCCTTCTTTCCATCCGGACGCCAGGCCCTCTGCATCTCACAGTTTTCAATCATTTGCTTTACTTATAGCTCCCCTGCAGCAATCGAACCGTCATTCTCTGCGTCATCTAACATGGTTCTGTTCAAACACATAAGTCTTTCACCTACTCTAAGAAATGCCATGTTTATCAGTTGTGACCTGAAGTTCAGGATTTACATCTTCTTCATCATCTTGTTCACTGATGAATTTCTTTTCCCGACCCCACATTCTGTCTAATCTTATATTACCTTTAATAATCTACCTTCTTTTTCTCTCTACAGGTGAGCAAACTCCTGCACGAACTGCTGGTTTCCCCTGAATGTTCACATTTCTCTGGTCCTCATGCATGTACTTCCTTAACTTGCTACCTTTTCTCTTTATCATCTCCATGTCTTCCTCCTGTCTCTGCCTTCCTCTTACCCCATTTTCCTTGCACTATTACTCTATCACTCTCTCTGTATTCACACCCTTCATAGGTCTGAATCACTTGTTTACTGTTCTGCAGCTAAACTTCACTATTGCATTATCATGCATTCAGCAGGAATTCAATCCCTGTCTCTATACGCGTTATCTGTGTATGGGTATGTGTGACATCCCTGTTCATTTGTGTTAACATTTGAAACGCACACCCCTATTTTCTCTTCCTCTCTATAAGCTGTGTGGGTTGTTGTTGTTTTTTTTTTTGCATGGGTGTGTATGTGCAGACAACATTTTATCACACACCTCTTGTTTTCTCTCTTGCATCACAGAATGCTTCAGCCCTAATCTTCAGATTTACGCAGGATTTGCATACATTCGTTAATAGCGTCGGGAGCGCCGCGTCAACACAAGGTGCTTAGACAACGTGAATTATTATTAGGGTTTCAGTCATTCCACTTAATGATAAGTCAATATTTAGTCCTGCCAATGAACTACTGATAAAAATGTGTGTTGTGGATTAGGGTTATCCGAGCTCTCTAGGAGACCAAAACCCCTCTACAACTTTAAACAAACCAAACACTTTTAAATACCTGAATATATTACAAGGGGTTTGGCACAAAGTGCACAGCGAATGTACACATACGCATATTTGTGTTTATGCACAACAGCACACACTTAAGCTGAAGCAGGTTTCATGGAGAAAAAAAATTTGTGTGCTACTTAAAATTATAGATCATGACAGATACATACTGGCTACATGAAACTACAATAGGAAAACCACTGAAATATTTTAAAATATGTCTTTGATTTGAGATTTATTCTATTATGAAAGTAAGAGTAGAATAATCTTTCTTGTAGATTTAACCTGAGAAAACCAAAATCTTGACCACAAAGGTTTCCGGGATGTCCGGGGTGAGCATTCGCAGTTTTGTGACGTAATGGTACGAACAGTCCTTTTGGGGAGGCAGCTACTGCTGTTGGGTTGTTCCCCATGATGCCATGAGAAGGTTTTAGATGTATAGCATGAATCAAAAAAACCTTCTTAGCAGAGAACTGCAATACCACAAGATGGTAGGTGATCTTCACTCCAATGGTTTTATATTTGTGGCTGATTGGAATACATTTATAGTTAGAAAGACAGATAGTTTTAGAAATGTTTTATTTCTTGAATTTTAGGTGATGGTCGCACTAAAGGCAGAATTCGTTTTTTCTGATTGTACTAGGAAGCTACAAATATTTTTTAAAGTCATACATGACTCAGCCTAATCCTTTGTGACATTATTATTTCAGTTTCTTCGGTCAGACTTTCTCTTGCTTATATACAGAAATGGAAGGGTAGCGAATACAATGGTAATTTTGCACTTGTATGCAGGGTAATAAGATTTACTCAAATATTAGTGGCAAAAAACAAATGCAGTAATTCAACACAAGCACCTTACTAGCTGCCAAACATGGTAATGGAGGGGTGATCGGGTGGGCTTGTTTTTCAGCTGTATGACCTAGACACCTTTCAGTCACTGAGTCGAACTCCTTTGTATACCAAAGTATTCTATAGTAAAATCTGCGGCCATCTGACTGATGCCTAAAACCTGGATGGGTCATTCAACAGGACAATGATCCCAAGCACAGCACCGAGTATAAATTAGAAGGGTTAAAGAATCAAGTGCTTGCAATGGCGCAGCCCAAGTCCAGACCTGAACCTGATTCAAAATACTGTGGCGGGACCTTAAGTGATCTCTGCATTAAAAAATGCATGCAAATGTCAATTAACTGAAGCACCATCATAAAGAAGGGTGGGCCAAAATTAGTCCAGAATGATGTGAAACACTGATTTAGTCATAAAGAAACCGTTAAATTCATGTTAATACGCTGAAAGTGCAGGCTAGTGAATTGTGGGGTGAACTTAGTTTTTCACAGAACTGCACAGAGCCCTATGAAAACGTTCTCTTTCAGCTCTGTGCTGATCACAGTCAAAGAAAGAGCAACTCCTTCAACTTGAAATACAAAAAAACATGTGTGTGTGTGTACTTTCTGCTCCATAGAGGCCATACTATATGCCATGTCAAGAGATGAAATCACTGTGAATTGACTTTCTCACACAGTGCACAGTATTCCCCTGGAACACACACATCTGGATGTTGAGGCAGCAAGCGTACACATAATCAAATCCACACACACACACACACACACACACACATACTCTTTTCCCAGCTGACGGGATGTCCTCTTGCCTTTCTGACATCTTTCTTTTCTTTTTTTCTAATCTCAGCAATATTACCAGCTGGGCGTGTGCTTGTACATGCATCTTTGCATATAAACGCTTTCAGTGTTTGTGTGAGTGCTAAGCTCAAATAAATGGATTGCTAGTAGTTAAAATTTCAAAACCCAACAGGGATTCACTAAAGACTGAAACACAGGAAGCAGCTGTTCATGTGTGCTTAAACGATATGTCAGAAGGACACAGAATGAGATGAGGACTAGGAGACACCAACAACTAAAAGACTTAAACAGATTTACAACACAAAAAAAGAACAACTAAACGATATGAAATGAGCAAGATTTTCTTTTTTGTATGCAGTGAGATCTTCTAAAATAAAACAAATTTCATGACAGAATCAGTAAATATAAAATATTTGTTTGTATGGTTTAAAGTACATACTGATTACAACTAATGATAATTAATATCTATCCATTCCTCCGTTTTCTTCTGCTTAGACACCACTGGTCAATTTAAAATCCCCAGTTAAACTAACATGCATGACTCTGGACTATAAGAGGAAACTGGAGGGAACCTGTACACGGAGAATATGAAAACACCCCACAAGAGAGTCCTGATGGATTTGAATCAGAGCCTCTCTTACTCTTGCACCACTTTGCCACCCGCACGATCTGATATCGTCGTGTTGGTGTTGTTCCTATATCATCATGAAAATGTTGTTCCAGGTTCAACATTGCAAGTGACCAATCAGAATGTTGTGACATCATACTTTTGCGACTTCGGGAAAAACCGCCGTAAAACAAAAAACTGTACTTAAGCTGCGAGAAACCGCCTCTGTCCGCCGATCAACGGACCCTGACCCTGACCCTAACCCTAACCCTTTAATAAACGGTAAGCAGAATTGATATTGTCCTTGCAACATTGGAATTTCATAAATGCACGAATGGCTTGGCGCGCAAAAGAATAACGTCACAAGAATGTGATTGGTCACTTGCAATGTTGAACCTGGAACAACATTTTCATGATGATGTGGGAACAACACCAACACGACGATATCAGATCATCCTTGCCACCCACCCACCTTTCTTTTTTTTTTACTTTTCTTTTTTTTATTATATCAAAGCCTTTCTACTAATCCACCAGTTTTCTCCTCAACTTCAATTCTAAGAATACACCAGCTCTGACTTCAGGAGTCGTTATGCCAGTGACTTCCTGCACTATTCACTTGCTCTGTGGAGCTTGATGTGTGCTACTTTAGGTGATACAGAGTGAAGAGCTCCTTCTGCGATGCTTCTGAAATACCCCTTGGTGTATCTACTGGAATCACAAGCACTGTGTTGAATGGATGCGATCTGCTGGCCAAAAAGTTTTCAGGATCTTTATGATACATAAAATAGCCCCCTTTAGAGTGGATGGGAAAAATATAAAGACATTCTCATTTTCCACAGCCTTCTAGTAGACGCACCTAAGGTATCATTTTGTAAATCACACAGCGTCTTGTTCTCAAGTTATTGCATTCACAAGCTTTTCAGGAAACTTGACCTCTGGCCTGGACTGAGATTCAAACTCATCTGAGATTTTTAGTAGATGTGCATCACAGGGCAAACTCGGAAATGCCAATTTGCCTATTGGACTTGTTCAAGGTTATTCAAGGGTACTGATATAAAACTATTTTAAATGCAACGATGTCCACCTTTGTATCAGATAAGCATATTTAATTTCATTCAATAGTAATCACTTCCTGTAAATGTAAATCTGCATGTGTGTGCATACTTTTAAATTACAACTTTAATGTATCCAAAACATGTAACAACAAGAGTAACACAAACAAAATATAATAACGCAAATACAACATAGACACAATCACACAAACACACGCACGCACACACACACCCCTCATCTGTGTGCTGTGTTCCTGACAGCCCCTGGTTTTATTCTTGCCAGTCATTAAAGTAAACCTAATAGAAAAGCCATCATCATAAATACATTAACAGAGAGAGAAATGTCTTCCTGTGTTCAGAGAGTACTCGATCTTCTAAAGCAGCCAGACGCTGCTGTTTGGAATGCACTACCGTTGGCCATTTGCTACCCATCATTGATGAGGGGCTTTTGGCAATGATAAACACACATACACAAACCGAAATACATACACACAGAGAAAGTGATGAGAATCTCTTGGCATAAACAATCAAAGGACATGCAAAGAATCTATGCCTCTGTGCATAAAGATATATGTAAAAAAGCAACCACATGTTCACACAGATACAAAAACACTCAGCAACAGAGAAGAAGGAAAGGATGCATGCACTAAGTTGAAGTAATACACCTTGCACATTTGCACACACTTACACACACAAACGAATCCACTCTCACAACTCCACCAGGCTCAGAGTGAGCTAGCTTAACTACTGGGATAATTTCCCTCCAGCAAATGGTCACTGTGCCCTTGAAAAACATATTTGATTATTACTTTTTCTCCCCCTCCTCTTTTTTTCTTTTAGCATCATCACAGCCATTTTCATCACGCGCTCTGATGATGGCACGGCAAGGCGCGTTAAGATAACACCCCGGCACCGGCAGGCTTTTAACACTTAAACGGTGAAAAGGGATATTCAGATTTGTCCTTGAACGTCTGGATGGGGCCTGCTGGGCTGGGACAGAGGGAGGGAGTAAGAGAAGGAGTTAAAGAAATGCACACATTTTTTAAGATTCACTCACTTGCAGAAAAATTGAAGTGGGGAGGGCATTTATGGTAGCACCCACAGTGAGAGATGGATTTGATGGGGTTGAAGGGCAGATTGAAGAGTTAAAGATCTGGACATGATAATGAAAAAGTATAAAGGTTAAATGATAGAGCCCAGTGAGGCATGGGACTTAAGGAGAGTCAGGAACCAACGGGAGGCCAAAGACGCCAAACTCAGTTCCTTTAAACTCCATCTAATCTCACCTAAGTCTTAGCTAAACATCTCACATACAAACTCAGGAAAAGAAGAAAAGAGGAGCAAATGAAAAGCTTAAAAGTTGGTCTCGAACCTGCAGCACAGGAGGAAATACTGTGGGAAAACTGAGGCTCTCTTGTCCAAAAACAAACAGTGTTTAATCTACTTGAAAGTGAAATGGAAGCTGTTTAAACAAACCAGCAGATTTGGAAGAGAAGGATTTAGCACAGAGACTTTGTGTTATTGTGTAACAACTCAGGACACTGAGGAAAGGATTATGGCCCATCACAATAATACATCAAACTACAAAATTGCCCAGAGTAGAAATTAGGCTGGCTGTTACTGATGGTATATACTGTAGGTGTATACTGTAAGTGTTATTTGAACAGATAGATTAAAAAACAAAACAAAAAACAAAACAGTTTGGCTGGAAAGACGGACAATAAGCTCCAGTGGATCCACATTGAGAAGATCCAGTCTGTCACCAACCACAAGAAACATTCCCACTACAAAACTAATGTACATTGAATCCAGAGAGTATTCACAGCACTTCACTTGGTTTTTTTGTCATGTTACAGCCTTATTCCAAATAGGGTTAAACTTATTTTTCACCAAAACATTCTATACACAATACACCAAAAGAACAAAGTGAAACAAGTTTGCTTGAAATTCTTGAAAACGTATTAAAAGTAAAAAACTAAGATAAAACGTACATATGTATTCACACAGCTTTTGCATTTATACTCAGCTCAGCTCGAGCCCATCCATTTCCACAGATGCTCAGTCAGATATTTCTAGACCTTGACTGGAATCCACCTGTGGTAAATTCAGTTGACTGGACATGATTTGGAAAGCCACACACCAGTCTAACGTCCCATAGCTAACAGTGCATGTCAGAGTACAATCCAACCCATAAAGTCCAAGTACTGTAATTGTCTGTGGACCTTTGAGACAGGGGCACAGATCTGGGCAAGGGTACGAAAAATATTCTGCAGAATTGAAGGTCTCAATGAGCACAGTGGGCTCCATCATCCCAGCAGGACTTTTCCTTGAGCTGGCCTCCAGGCAAATCTGGAAAATTAGGGTAGAGGGCCGTAGTCGGGGAGGTGACTAAAAACACGATGGTCACTTTAACCTCCTAAGACCCGAACTCTTCCATGGCATGCATTTTTAATTTCTCTTTGACATTTGGGCTGATTGGCACAGAATGAATGTAAAAACAAAGAATTACCAGATTTTTTTTTCACCTAATTTTTGTTTCTGAGAAAAATGAGATCCACATATGAGGATATATGTTTAAAATTTCAATAGAGCAGTGTCAGTATAATGTCCTCGTAAGTGGATATCAGGCCCTTGTAGAGGCAAATGTAGTATTTTGGTCTAGACAGCCCAAAATGTGATGTCCACATCCAGGTCCTAGGAGGTTAAAAGAACCTTCCAATAGGACAACTTTTTCTGCAGCACTCAACCAATCAGGCCTCTATGGTAGAATGGTCAATGGAAGCCACTCTTCAGTAAAAGGCACATGACAGCCCACATGGAGTTTTCCAAAAGGACTCCAAGACCACAAGAAACAACATTTTCTGTTCTGATGTAATAAATAGGACACCAGGTACCACTCATCACCTGGCTAGTATCATCCCTACAGTGAAACATGATGGTGGCAGCATCATGCTGTGGGGAGGTTTTTTGTCAGCAGGAGCTGGGAGACTGTAGCAATGTATTGTGAGTCATTCTTGCTATGACCTGATCTAGAGGAATCTGGACCTTGGACTGGGGAAAGAGTTCATCTTCCAACAGGACAAAGACCCTAAGCACATAGCCAAGGAGTGGCTTTGGGACAACTCTGTGGGCACTCCTTTAGTGGCCCAGCCAGCACAAAGACTTGAACCCAACTGAACATCTCTGGAGAGGTCTAAAAATGTCCATGCACTGATGCTCCCCATCCCAACTGATGAGTTCTGGAAATGGGAGAAACTACAATATATATATACATAATTTTTTTTATTTTTTACTACATTTGCAATAATTTTAAGCAAACTTTTTTCACTTTGTCAATATGGGGTATTGTGTGAAGAATTATGAGGTCAAAATTAATTTGATGTTTTTAGAAATAAGGGTGGATTATGACAAAATACGGAACAAGTCAAGTATTGTGAATACATTCCAGATGTGCTATTATTATCATAGTCATAAGCTGGAAAAAAATATTAGTATATAATAATTTGATAGTAACACTAGAGAGGAAAACAAACAAACAAACAAACAAATAAACAAAAACACATGCAAGTCACTGCAGCTTTAAAACATTTTAGTATGAGTCACTGAAATAATAAATAATGATACCCAAGCGGAAATGAGTGGAAGACAATTCAGAAAATGAAAGTAAGACTGATGCCACAACTTTTACTGCAGGACAACCACAAAGAAAGACTGAACCCTGCCCACTGATGTGTGTTGTTGTGTTGATTTCTTGTGTTTGAGAAGGGTTGGATGAGGTATGTTTCTGACCCACTTCAATTTCATTTGATTTACACTGGGAGCTTTCCCATTTTAAATCAAATAGTCCAGCCCAAAGCACATGTGTGTATGTGTATATTTTTGGATGAATGTGCAAGCACATGCAACTCTGTGTGTCATCACATGCAAGTTTTTATACAGGTGTGTGTGTACTGATGTTTGATTGTTGCTGTGTTTGTGTTTGAATGCTTGTGTGTTTATCTACGTGTGCACACAAGCCGGTACATGTATCCGTTGCCAGACGGCTGTCTCCTGGCATTGCTGTTCCCCTGCAGTGTGTGTGTATGGTTGTTGACAGTGTGGACGGTAATGTGTGATAGATCGCACTTCAGGGACCCCATAATCACATCAGCCTAACCTAGTCTATCAGCTGGGCACAATGGGATACCCTTCACTCCTCCTTTAATCTGCTCCATCTAGCTCTTCACCACTCCTCTGGGGGGTTTTTCCTTGTACTTTCTCTATTACTCACTTCCGATCTTTTTTGTGTGTTTGCATTTAACTCAGTATTTTTTATTCTTTAATACTTTCTCCTTCTCTTACATTTCTTTCTGGATCAGTTGTTTAATTTGACATTTTTTCATTCAATGCAAGTGTTTATACCAAAATGTTATACAACATAGAGTTAGTTACTTTTTGTTTCTCACTCACTTTAAAAAAGTGACCTGCATATATTCTGATGTTGTTAGTTTCTCTGATTCTGTCTTTCCATTTTTCTGTCTTCTACACAAATTTGTCTCTCTGCATCATTAAAAATAGCAAACCTTGCACTCAATGAGAAAGAGAAATGAGAGTGTGTGATGCCAAGGTTAAGTAGCCTATCCTATAATAGTGTTGCTGTGTGCATGTTGTGTGTGACTGTCTTGAAACAGACGTGTGGGGTCGAGGTTGCATAGCTGGCCCCAGGGCTCCCCGACAGCGCAATGCACCCGGCAAATGGCCCTTAGCCTTGCTAGCCCCGCTAGCCCTGCGATCCATCATACCATATGTTCTCAATGGGGAAGCTAACGCTAATGACTGATGAGTGGATGGGAAGGGGGCACATAAAGGAAGGGAGGGGAGAGAGGAGGAAAAGTTAGAAGAAAACGTGGTAAGAGAATAAAAAGGAAGAGCAAGAGACCAGAGGATGAAGCAGAAGAGTTTGGGGAAACGAGTTGAGTAAAACAAGATGACAGAGTTGGAGAGGAGATGAGAAATAAGAGAAGATGGAGAGGAAGAAGAGGTAGGGAGCATATGCACTCCTTGGGAGGCCTCCTCAAATGAAGGATGACCATATAGCCTGCTCAGCTGGAAGAGATAACAGAGGATCCAGTGGAGGAGAAGAAAAGAAAGATGAGACAAAATGGGCAATAGCATGATGAGGTGGAATATAATAATATATGTTAAATTACAAAGGATTACTCAGAAGAAAGTTAACACTTAACAACTTTCCAAAAGAGTCTTACTGACAATGAATAAAAACTACAGGTTGGGGGTAAAAAAAAATAAAAAGAACAGCCAAGAAAGAAAAATAACTCTTTTCTATTAATTTTTTAAATCAGCAATATATTTCTGCGTAAGTAGAGCTTTTGTGTGTGAGTGTGTGTATGGATACGCTAACAGAGTACTATAGGCCAGCCCATATGGGGCCATTGTTTATGTGTGATGAATAGAGTCCACGTGTTTTTCTCTGGCACTCAACACTCAAGCAAACCCTGCCGAGAGCACCCTGTTGACTCTGTGTGTGTGTATGGGGGGCGCCTGAAAAACGTCTAAATGTGTAAAAGTGTGTGCGTATGCGAGAGAATGAGTGTGTATTTCTCCTGCTGTGTGCTTGGCAGTGCCCTCAACGGTGCCATCCTGAGTGTGTTTCATCATCATCTGCCATGACAAAGATGTCTAATGGCACACACATTTACACACACCAACACACAGACACACGCGCACAGTCCCATCTGTGCCATGGTATCTGGGTGCTTTGGGACACTGCGGGAGAGAAAGAAAGGGAAACGACCCTACGTTCCTGCACCATGTGTCTATCTCTCAACCTTTTTCTTCTGCTCAACTCTCCTGTCGCTTTTTCCCTAGGTAGACGTTAAGTCATAACCACCAACTTCACTTTGACAAAATCCTTCTTACACCACAGCAACTAGTTTTCTTTTAAAAGGGCCTTTGCTTTGTCTCCAGACAAAATTTGATACGACGACAACTCATCAGGCTGTCAGACTTAAACAACCGTGTCTTCAACACTGGGAAAAAAAACACTCAAACAACAGCTAATGCTAGCTTACATTTTGACCTGTGTGTTTCTTTACTCACCTGGAGCATATTTATGCACTGCACCCCTCTCAGCATCACCACAGCACACCAGTGTTTTATCCACGATTTGGCCTCCACAGCACTGGACCCCATAGCCATCATGAAGGGTCCCACTACAGCAGAGCTGGCCGCCTGTCACTGAGTAAGGAACCCCCCCACAGCAGCTGTCACCCAGCCCCACAGAGACCCGGCCCTGCGAGTGGTCAGGACAGCAGTATTCATCTACAAAGACAAGGACAAATGAAGTAAACACTTGAGCAACACGAAGAAGAGCAAACCCCATGAAAGCAGAACACAATAGATTTGAGGTTAGTGGAAACACACTACATAAAGTAATTTGGAACTCACTGGTTTTCACATGGACATAATATCCTCCACAGCACTGATGGTCAGGAAGAGATGGGACTAGTTTGCCATTGCAGCAGACTGGGTTGGAGGAGTTATTCAAACTCAAATAGCTGTCCTCACAGCAGTGATGATGTGGCTTCTTTGTGTAAATTACTCCACTGCAGCAAACCTGTTTAATACGCAATTGAAAAAAACATATAAGATGATATGTAAATAAAATCAACTCAATCAAATTCTTAAAGTTGAGATTATTGAGTGTGGCACTGCAAGTCAAATAGGAGGCCATTAAAACTTTTTGGCGGGGGATATTTATTTTAGGATGATGGTAATGAAATACTCATGCCAAAATTAACAGTTTCAGGGTTTCTTCAAATACGCCATGACTCTAAAAAAACTTTTCAACATATAACATCTGTAACTTTATGAATTCTAGACTGACTAAAAGGTACAGTGGTGCTTTTTGGGAGCTCAATCCTGATTGGGAGCTCATGGTGCACAAGTTAGCACTTTCTATTATTATATTCACATAATCAAGTCAGAAAATCCACGTTTTCCATCACTCCTTGTTTATATTTGCCAAGGAGTGGGACTCGGGACTACATTAAGGAAATAACTTATGTGGTTCTATTAAACAAGGACGAATAGAGTATGTATAGCCATACTCCTTTATGTTGCTCACATGACTAGCTGTGCAGAGAGGCATCTGTCAGCCTGTGTGTGTGTGTGTGTTGTGTACACATTCGTAAAATAAAGCCCTTCTCTTTAAGCACATATGTTGCATGTGCTAAATCTCAGCATATTCTCTTGCAGTACATAAGCAGGTGTACTTGTAAATATGTTGTTGATACTGTTTCTGCCCCTGGGTAATGTGGGGAGAAATGTATAGCAGGCATTCACTGTGCCAACTTGGCTGGCATTCAATGACATAAGGATGGAAGTCAATGCAGATGACAAGTTAATCTGTTTAGAGAAATTAATCACTGAGAGGTTGATTCTGAATCCCTTATAAAAGTGGGTGTATGGAAAAGGAAGTGTTCGCACTTCCCTATTGGTCTCTGTGGTGACGACCATACTATTATATATTATTATATTATTATATATTATGCATTCTCCACTTCAGATCAGCAGCCAAGACCCTGGACATCTATCTCCTTTTGCACATTGTTGTTGTACCGCAAGTTTTTTAATGTTTACTCACGGCAACTTCTAGTTAAAAGAGACTAAAATACTGAAGTGGAAAGGGCAGGGGAGAGACGATTATAGCAGAAAAAAAGATGAAAAAAATGAACACTGAAAAAAAAAACCCCAAAACAAATGTCAATATGAATAAAACTGTTTTAACCTGACCTTCTTCAAAATATGGTTGGAAAAAAGAATAGATATTTTTATGAGTAGAAAATGATGGCAGCATAATCACCTGTATGTCTGGATGGAAGCAGGACGTGCTGCACACACCATGACTTGCCGGACACTGCAGGTAGGAACATCTAAACCTTAAACCACCTGTGCCATTTAACTCCTCCCCCATGGCGGATGTGATCCCTGTTGACCCACCAGCACATGATCTGAGGGTACGTCTTAAAACCTCAAAGCCCAGCATGATCCCACTGGGTCTGCCTGGATGGGACCAATCTAATCTCACCACCCTGACAGAGAGAGAAGGGGGGCAACCAGAACAAAATGAAAGCGATAGGCAGGGGTATGCCCTCCTTCACACTCTTTTCACACAATTGAACCCACACAGTCACACATAAACTTTGAAACATACACACGCGTTCATGCATGGTTAATGCCTGACAAAGTTGAGTTATGTGTCGGGGTGTGTGTATCTTTATACACTTCACACTATTGATTTCCCCCCCTTTTTTAATCTCTTGACATCTGGCAGAGGAAAGACCTCTTTAGCAACATACAGAGTTATAACTTGCTCAGTTTCCTAGAAGAAAAATAAGCCACAAATCAGCATTTTTCTGCAAGTGCAAGATTTGCAACAATGTGGTTTGCATCACACATGAGAAACAAACATTTCATATGCCATTAACTGGCTGCAAATAAAACGTCAATGATCTAAGCAAATTTTATAATGAGAAAAATGTAGTAGACTATTTTCATTTTAAGGTAGAATTGAGAGACTAATCGCAATCTTTAAAGTTTGTCCACTAAATCTAGTTTTACAGTACAAAATTGCAATGTTTTTTTTAATTTTTCAAAGAAAGTTAAACAAAGCAGGAACTCCAGCAACACTTGAGGGAAGATGAACAACTTTAATAATTGACCAACGCGTTTCGGCTTGTGGCCTTCATCGGGGTCATGGCCTGATGAGCCGAAACGCGTTGGTCAATTATTAAAGTTGTTCATCTTCCCTCAAGTGTTGTTGGAGTTCCTGCTTTGTGAATTCTTTCATCCTCTCCATGCACCTTGGAAGCAGGTGAAGTTGTGCCAGAAAATTTTTGCTGTCAAAGAAAGTTAAAGAAAAAAAAAATTACTATCATGAAAAAATGGCTGTACATTTGTAAATTACCTGGGACTTATCACTTGGGCATGTGGTGTTGCCAAGTCAGCAGGCAGGTCCTCCACAGTAGTAGTTCTGGTAACCTTGCTCCGGACGCATGCATACACTGTGCACACCTCCACCTAAAAAGCACATCAACAGAAAAACATGATGCATATGTTTACAGTAGATGTCTCTCTTTGCATATTTGCACTTGTTTGTATGAGTACCTGTATGTTGTAGACAGTAAAAGGCAGTAGGTCCCCCAGCAGGTATGACCCTGAGCTGTTGTCTACATTGCCATGAAGGCGATCATTAACATAGATGTTGTAACCAGTGACTGCACCATTGGGTCGAAGAGGAGGGATCCAGAGGACACGTGCTGTGCTGCTGTTTACTGGAACCACCTCTGGGGCAGACATCCCCTCTGGCTCTGTGAGGTACACACAATGATTGACTCCATTTATGAAAACAAACTGATTTCAGATCATGAAAACTGTAAACATGACACAAGACATGTCATCGTGAAACCATGTTTGATAAAATTATAGCAAGAATTTTAGCAACACGCGTAAATTTTTACATACCACCTGTTATAAAAATAGATGGACAGAGCTGTAAAAGAGTATATCAGTGCTAATCTTTCACAACACAACTCATTTGATGATTGCTTGTAAAGGGCTTATATTTATTTATTTATTTTTACAAAAAACCACCATTAAAATGGTAAAAAAAATTCAAATTCTAAAATTCTAAAAATTCTAGTCAGTGACATAAATGGTAAAATTATGTGTTCCTCATGGTGAACATTTTAAAATGCATGTTAATTAGGAACATTGTATGAATATCATATTTGCTTTCATACAACTTTAGAGGTCTTTGTGTGTCTGTGTGTAAGAGAGAGAAAAGAGAGAAGCAGAGAGTATCCATATATCCATACATGACAGGGAACTGTGACTGTGTTTTAGAGGCAGGGTGACCACCTGTGTGTCTGCATGTGTGCAGTATTGCGTAGATAATGCTGTGTAGGAGTAAATGAAATGTAGAGCAGTGGGCTGGGTTTAGATAAGTGCATTGGCTGCAAATGAATTGGGTTAACTTGTCTTAGCTGAATGCATTTTCACTAAGAACAATAGATTCAATACGATCACCTCACTCACTCAGAATAACTGCCTCTTTCTGTGTTCTGTTATTATAGTTTCCTCTTCTTTATTGGCTCTTCCATGTAATTCCCTTAATTCCTTTCCGTAATTCATTTAGCTGACTTTTTTTTTTAAATTCTCTTCTAGCAAATGTAAAACTCCTACTGCATGGTGATTAATAAAGGATGGTAAACTAGAGTATAAGAAAAGGGTTTCAGAGAGTGTGGGACAAAAGAGAGGAGTGAATTACGCAGAAAGAAGAGTATCTATGGAAGAATTAATCACAGAAGCAGTGAGCAAAATTCTAAATCAAAGAGAGAAACACCAGAGTGTGAGAGGAAAATAAAAAAAGAAGGAAAAGGAATTCGATAAGAGAAACGGGTTGTGTGTCAGAGGGGTGATCATATAGACTCCATTTATTATTCTAAGTAAAAATGCACCCAGCTACGAGACGTTATCCCAATTCATTTGCTGCCAAAGCACTTACCTAAGCCCAAACTGCAGCTCCACATTTCATTTACTGCAGGATGGTATTATCAACGCAATACTGAACACAGGCGCTCTTTCACTCATACACACACAGACAAGAATGCACTTTTCTTGCCAATTAGTTCTGATGTTAGTATTGCCCTATAGACTGCAGGCGGTGTTAAGATGGTTGGTAGGGCTGAGCTGCATTAGTTAAAATATATCAGACCTCCTTGGTGTGTCTGTGTGTGTGTGAGCTTGCACTCTTATGGCTGTAAAATAATGAAATTACCTCCGGAGCCCCCTCAGTTAAACGAGCCATGCTTTGCCTTTAGCACCTAATGATTTTCTAATGTTTTTAATGCACTTTTTATTATACTACTCAGATTAGAGCGAAAGAAAGAGGCTCCTGACATATGATTATAGTGAGAAAGGAAGAGATGTGTGAGAAAGGAAAAAGAAATGGAAAGATTTTCAAAGAGGGAAGTGAAGATGGAAATAAAACTACAGCCAGTAGTAAGTGGCCTCTGACATATGATTACACAGAGTGATTTGAAAGATAACTCTTGAATGCTAAGAGACTGGGCTGAAAGTTGAAGAGGAAATGGAGAGAAAAGTAGGGATGACAGTTGGATAGCCTGAACAATTCATGGTTAAAAGTATTAAAAGCTGACCCTGATTGAAAAGGGAAATACCAGTAGATCCAAGAACTGATATAATCATATTCCACTTAATACCCTCTCTCAAAGCTCCAGATTTTATATCCTGATAAGGAGTGCCAGTTGTTCATTTTACAAATATTAACAGATTATGCAGACAGCTAAAGCTCCGGGAACAGATGATGCAGTATTAGAGTTGTATTGTAATGATGTCAATCAATGTTCTGGTGGTTATGGTTTTCCATAATGTACGGCAACAGCCGTTAATCAAAGCACCTGTTTAACAAACTCCAATGTGAAGAAAAGTGAACTTTGTAGCTGCTTCATCAGCCGCTGTTCGTTTTACACAGTGAAAATCTACAGTAAAGCAACAGAAGTAAAGCTACAATAAAACATGCCAATGAAGTGTTAACTTAGTCTGACACATGTTTAAATTAGGCTGCTTGCTGACAGCAGGTCAATGCAATAGAAAGTGAGACCACTTTCGATTGCATTGACCTGCAACACCTGCAACAAACAGGGGTGAGTCTATAGGGAGGCATGAGGTGTACTACACAATGTTTATTTCAAAGCTTTCATAACATTATTTTTTAGATCAGATTTAAAGTAATAAATAATATATAATAAAAGAAAATAATATAGAATATTATATTAATGGAAGTCTATTAACATTTTAAAATATAAATATAAAAGATTTTTTTCCATCCTGGGAAATATTTGTTATATTTACAGAACGAAATGGGCCAGTAAAGCTCTAAGCCACTGAGTTGGGGCTTTTAGGTTGGACACTGAATTATTATAAACTATAAATTTATAATTAACTTCTAAACCATTATAACGTCTGTTTTCAGGGGCACAAAATTCTGCATCAAAGTACAGGACAATCATCAGCTGATATACTCGCTTTTCGTCATTGCAGCCACCACACACTCTTTTAAAGGCTTAAACACACACATAAACACACACCCGATCTATGTCCTGCAGCAGACACAACACTGTCAGAACTATTTTTGCCTCCAATTAATGTAAGAAAGTTTTCCAAAAAGACAGAGTACAGGCAATTTTATTTTATGCCTTAGTTTAGGTTCCATGTCTAATGTATATTATTTGATAATAACACATTTATGATCATTTATTTATTTATTTTTATTTTTTTAAATGAAATTTCAATATGGCATGTAAATACCGATGTTGTATGTAGTTACATTATTAAAATACTGTAATGTCTAAAATAGAAACCAATGAGCAGTTTATTTTGACAGATGTGTTTTTTCTTTTTTCAATATTTGTTTTTGCTCATTAGAAGGTAAAAGTATTTCTTATCTGATTACTCGATGGAATAACCAATAGAATACTTGATTACTAAAATAATAGATAGCTGCAGCTCTACTATTGTGTAAACCATGATCCAAAAACTGAAAAAAGTAACAGAGCTGAATTACTGAACATGAATAAACTAATTTGAATCGTGCTGCTTTACATTCCGATGTATTGTTTATGTGATCCTATTGTCCCACATTGGGTTTTTAACTGCATCAACAGGTAATATGTCTGTGTGTCTCTTACCGTAAATGTTGGTATTTGGTATAAATTAAAAATTAAATGTATTTAATTTTGGCAAATCATTGTTACTTCTACCTGACTTTTCACTTCGTTCTTGTGAATTGTAAACTGTTAATTGTATTGCAAAGCACAGTAATTCTAACTCTTTTTTGTCAGTGGTAGAACAAAGCTTGTGTTTATATAGCATGTGTGCAATTTTTGTGTGTTTGTTTGCATATGGTGCAAACAAGCAATTCACAACACCTTAAATCTGCCTCACACACTTTGTATTGATTTCATGCCTGACTACATGATGTGTTTAACATCTCCTGTGAAGCACAATGTCGGAGAGAAATCCATGTTAACCCAGGCACAACACTTAAGTGTGCTGAATTGAAGCAATGTACAGTCATGTGAAAAGAAAAGTTTTTTCTCCACAGTCCTCTGAGAATCTAAGTACACCTTTACTGCTTCCATAGGAATTAAGAGAGGAAGTAGCTGTTAGGTGCTGCTAATCAAATGTGCTTAATTAATTGATCATCAGCAAGTGTGATCACGTCTATAAACGAAGAAGTTTTGGCAGCTTGCTGGTGTGGAGTATTCAGATAAGTAACACAATACCACAGTCCTCTCAAGAGTGGAAGCCTCCACAAAGTCATCCCAAGATCACACAACACTCCAAGAAACTCCATAAAATCCAAGAGCTACATCTCAGACCCTTTCCTCAGTTAGCATTTCAATAAAGAGAGAGATCACTTGGAAGAAATGAATGTATTTGTCGATTAGAAATCAGGGCAGAACAGATTTAGGACAGGACCCCCCAGAGTCTAGATGTTGGTGGTGGTGAAGATGAAGACTGAGGC
The DNA here is from genome assembly GCF_051167445.1 of Perissodus microlepis. Lineage (NCBI taxonomy): Eukaryota > Metazoa > Chordata > Actinopteri > Cichliformes > Cichlidae > Perissodus > Perissodus microlepis. The sequence continues at coordinate 14,271,919 of NC_140461.1, read as the reverse complement.
TTGAATAAAGCTCTGGCTGAGATGTCTGAGGTGGAGATGGGGAGAAGGTGGGTTACACGAAAAACAATCTGAAAGGGAGAATGACAGAGAGCACAGATTTCAACCATGCAAAGCAGAGCTGATTGGCTCAAAGAAGGCAGGCGAGACAATGATTGGACTAGAATAATGATGTCAGTGTTGAGACTGACACCGTGGGAAAGTGGTTGACATGTAAACAGAAAAGTACCCAGTAAAGCTGCCAGATGAGTGATTACAGATCTTCCTTGTTGAACATGCATATAAGCTTCATGCTAATTATTGAAGTTCATGAGAGTTCAATTAGAAAAAGACTGAAGAAATATTGCTTGCTTGTCAGATTGCCACAAAAGAACCTCTGAAAATTCCTCCACAGCTATGTGAGAAACTGGTCATACCAAAAATGATTAGTTCAACTCATTGCTGCTAAAAATTGATCTTTAACCTGAATCAATTTCCCACAAGAATGCAGAAAGTCCTAAGAAACTGTACATGAATACAATTCAGGTTTCTCCATGACTCAAAAGCAGACAATCACAACCTCAGAAGAACACGTGCTGAATGAAAAAACAAAACAGAAATATTGTTTGTCAAAGATAATAGTAAAATATACACATACTTCCATCTGCTGTGGTGACATTAACCACTGCCTTAGATGTATTATAAGCTCCGTTGGACACTTGTAATGACACCAGATATGTGGTACTGGGCCAGAGGTCACTTATCACTGCAGAGGTGATCTCAGGGGTGAAAGTTAAGATCAGACTTGGCTCTGGAGACTCCACTGTGAGAAAGAAATATTCCACTTCTCCCTGTAGGTCTTGTAAAGCTAAAATAGATATCAAGAGAAATGGAAAAGAGTGATAGGTCAGTGAAAGTAAAAAGATACTTTCAGTCTCTGGTGTCACTTTCTTTTAAACAGACAGGACAGCACAGACATCATACAATAAAAGCATGACCCTGTGCAAGACGCTGTGAGTTTCAACACCTCTCCTGAACAGTGTGTAAAAGAAGAAGGTTAATCTTACATGGTTGTGTCCAGTTGACCTGTATAGCAGTGTGATTGATAGTAGAGGCAGACAGAGATGGAGGGTGGAGGGGAACCCCAGCCATGGTCACTGCTGTAACGATCTCTCCTGACGTGTTTCCCACATCATTATGAACCTCTAACTGGTACTGGAAACGGGTGAATCTGTAGAGACGCAGCATCACTCTTTGTAGTGCAAACATTAGTTTAAACTGGAAATCAACCACATACTGGTGGAATAAAGTAAAATATGTTTATCTGATAGTTGTGCTAAAATAGTAACTTGTATTTCTTCTTGCATCACATGAAAAAGTCCTGCCAAATGAAAAGTGCTGACACACTCAAAAGTTTGTCAGTTTACTCCTTGAATAAAGCACAGTGGAGACATAAACCCAGAGCTGTTTAGCAAGCACGGTGGAAAAAAAAAGTGCTTCCACCAAGTGCCAAACTGAGATTAGGGGACGCTGTGTGAAAAACAATTTAATTCTTTGGGATATTTGCTTAATGTATCTTTGAGCGGTATTAAAAGATCGGCATCAGCAGCAGCTCGCCGATCGGCTCTGCACACACTGTTTGCTGCAGCGCTGCCGTTTGCTCTAGAGCTCATTTCAGTAATCTCACCTGCTTAGGCCTTTATCTTGGTAGAACAATTTGGTGCCGGAGTAAACATGGAGCCAGCGATGGAGATCTTCGGAGGGGGGTGGAGACTGGGCTGTTAATGTGGGAACTGTGGTGATGGCCAGGGGCTGGTGGGTTTTACGTCTGAGCAACTTGTATCTGAAAGGGAAATTTGAATAAAAGACAACACACACACACACACACGGTTGGATATTTAGGAATCCATTAACTCCAACATTAACTAATTTGAGCATAAAGACACCTACTGTACCCTCCATACACACAAACCTGCCCATGGATGCTTGCAGACACACACACACACACACACTTAAACGCACATTTTCAACTGGTTCTTATCCTTATCACTCATTCCCTCCTCTTCTATTCTTCTTTCACTGCATCTCATCCCTCCCTCTCTACACCCCTCCATCCGTTGTTTTTTTTTTCTGCGGGGTTTGTGTTTTCCTCTCCCTACAGTGATGCTAATTTCTGCTGTAATCAGAAGAGAAGGGCTTAATGCCGCCTTTTAACCAACCCACTTAGACAAACACACAGAGCAGAACAGAGCAGAACAGAGAGACAGGCTCATGCATTTTAATCACCCACTAGGAAAATGGACCTTTATTTTAGGCCTAATCGCCGACAGACTAAAACAGGACAGAACAAAATGAACCAGAATGTGCATTAGGACTGAGAAAACACTGATTAAAAAAATGCAGAACACTTAGCTCATTACCAGGACACTCATGTTAGCAGCTTGTTAACGTGTTCCTATCTGCTTGTTTGCTTAAGTTTTTCAGCAGCAATTGAACATCACCAGAATGTGTCTCTCATTATCGACATGCTGATTTTAGTTCTTATAGTCTGGTTTCCAACTTTGGGCTAAAGCTAGCTAATGAATAAAAACACAGGGGTAAGTCAGATTATGTAAAGTTAATGGTGGTTACACAGATTTGGGTCCTTTTATCAGGTTCACATAATTAATGATGTACTGATGTTTCTGTACAGGGCAATTTAAAGAATTTCCCTTTTTTACTTTCTGTTCACTTAGTTACATTCCTATGGATTATACGACTGATCCATAGCATAAATGCTGATTAAATGTTCATGTTTTTCTATTAAGTACTTTGAAACAGAAGATAACAGCAAAAAGGTCCTGGGTTTATTCCAAAGGCCATCTGGGGTCTTTTTGTGTGGGGTTGGCACGGTCTCTTTCTGCCTGCATGGGTTTCCTCTGGGTACTCTGGCTTCCACCCACAGTTCAAACACACGCATGTTAGGTTTAACAATGACTGTAAATTGACTGTTGGTTTGATTGTGAATGTGAAAGGTTGTCTGTCGCCCTGCAACAGAGTAGCAACTGTCCCTGCCCTCTGATAGCTCCAGCCCTCTGTGACCTTAAACTGACGGTATTTTAATGGATGTAATTGGTTTGTATTGCTTCAAAGCAGCTACTATATTGCTCAGGTGGAGTGGCTCTTAGTTTATATGTGTTTTGAAGCAGAAGGGGTATCCAAAACAAAAAATCATAACTTAATTTAATAGTAACAGTTCTTTAATATGTTTAAAATGACTATTATACTTCTGCTGCTACCTGTAATGCTTTTCTATAAAAACTTTATGACGACTTAGAAGACTATTTAGGTGCAAAGTCAGCTTGTCAATGTTGGTGACAATGACATTTTTTTCTGTTTCATATCATTTCATACAGGAATGGGTCAGCTGACATAAACCTAACCTGATGTTGATGTAGAACAGCATCTCACATATCCAAATGCCACATTTATGCGTATATATTTGTGTGCTGGATATTATCGTGTAAGCAAATGTGGACTTAAAGTGATATAAGACATACATTTTTACTTTGCCATCACTGGTTAAAAAAGGGGGCAAAAAAGAGATATGGATGTTACCTTATATTAGGTCCATTGGGCCTGCTCGGTGGTTCCCATGAAATGGCTAGGAAAGATTCACTGACTGCTACTACTGACAGCGGTGAAAGCCCTTCAGGTCTTGTGGGTAATGTGGTAGCTTGACTTGGCAGGCTTTCTGTGCATCCCCCAATATGTCCTCCACCCTTAGAGCATGCTAACACAGTGATACTGTAATTTGTATATGGAACAAGGTCCGTTACAGTGGCGTTAAGCTCAGAAGTATTGCTAGTGTTGAATGTGATACGGGGTTCTGGGAGGCGGATCTCATAGCTGTGAATTTCTCCATTAGGAATAAGAGGGGCTGACCATGTGACCTGCAACAAAAAAAAAATGGTATATGATATAAGCATTGTGTTTCTCATGGTATATTCAGATACAATTGAACAGTGCTGAGAAAATTTGTTTAATCCTTTCCAACTGCCCTGCTGTCCTAACTGACTGGGCATTTAAATGTTCTTGATAGGAAGAAAAAAAAAAGCTTTTAGATGGATGAACTACAGGAAGTCATGATGTAGGGTGTGTGTTTATTTATGTGTTCTTGCAGCGTGTGCTCGTGCAAAGATGCAGACAGAGTGCGAATGAATGCATGTGTCTTCAGGTGTGACACTAGTCACCTGCATAAGTGAGAAAACAGTATTTAGGTGGTCACTCTGTCTCTGTGTGTGTGTGTTGAACTGTCATGTGGGTAAAGATAACCTGACTTTGACTTGAGCAGAAGATGCCTTTCATCACATTTAAAACAGGGCACACAGAGACGCGCGCACATGCACAAACACCATGCTAAAATAATGAAAGCAGCTGGTAATGGAATTGCTGCATGCAAAAACAAAAGCCTGCTGTTGTTGAGCACTGCATCTGATTTGGAAACAGTTCAGTCTGTCAGCATTTCAGGGTGAGGAAGAAGGTAACTGGCACACACACAAATGGTAATACACACACATTTACTTACAAACACACTCATGTAATACGAAATTACAGCTTTCTTTACGATGATATTTTGTTGACGCATTCACGTATAAACACACACACACACTGTAAACACATACACACTTGCGAATTTATGAACTGTACGATCTAAAACACCTACATACGAACTGTCATGTACAATAACTGATCAGTTCAGAGCTGGCTGAGACTTATGAGTTTTGGTGATTAAGTGGTCACTGTTGATGAGAGTATTATGAATGAATGTCAAGCATAATTATTTCTCATGCAACCTTGATATTCATTTAACAAGTGACACTGTGAGGTTATACAGGACACACACAACGCACTCCTAGTAACACACCCACTAACACAGAAAGACACCTACCAACACACACAACTTAAAACACGTACACACAACCACATATGGGCAGGGTCATTTTGAGTTAGGTAGCTCATTTCCCAAAGTGCGTGTTGGGTGTGCTTTGTGGTGGAAGTCATTTACAGATTGAATAGCTTGATGTAATCTGGAGATGGTGAAGACAGCAGAGACCCCGAGCTGACACAGAGCAATAGGGCTAAGGCCAGTACAGAATGTGTGTGTATATGTGTGTGCGTATATGTATTTTTGTATATTTAAATGGGAGAGAGACCTATGATACATTTGGAAGTGAGAGAGAATAATGTGTATCTTTTTTCAGCCCTTCTTTTGTAGATTTTGTAGATCCTGACCACAGAATCACAACTTAAAACAAACACTTTCAAAAAAAAAGAAAATCAAATTTTATAAAACGTAACCAGGATACTGATTAAGAGAAACCTTATGTGTTATGGTTTACAGTAGCCTCTTCTCCATGTAGCAGATTGAAATGTAGAAAGTAATTGAAAAAAAAATGAATGAAAAAAGAATCAAGATGCTCAGAATCCTTCTTTTAGTTTTCAAGGTCAATTGGTAACCAGGAAGCCTCATGTCTGTCTGTCCAATTAGCAACAACCAGGAAGGAACGCTTTCCTTCTTGCACCTGTGACCCCTAAAGCTGTGCTGCTGCATAGATGACAGGGGTGGTTCTGAAATGATGACAGGCATTAGCATTTTTCTCCAGTTAGCATTAGTGTAGGGCTGTGAGTGCATGGGTGTGTGCGTCTGTCTGTATTGGCATGCATGCCATATTGTTTCAGTGGCTTTCATGGATAGGCCTTGATGTGAGATTAGCCAGTGGTGGAATTTAACTCTAGTCCCTCCTTCAAAATGGCCGACAGGAAGGAAGCAGCCTCAGACAGGGTCAGAGCCCCTCCCATTTCTGAAGGGGACCTTGAGTTGAATGTTTTTCTTTCTCATTAAATCCGAAAAGGGAAAGACGGAAGAACCGGCGTGACATTGCTTTGTCTTTTCCACGCTGTCAAACATAGGGTAACTGGAGAGATTCTCAATGACGCTGACTATTTCTTTGAAACATAAACACTATAAATTCTAAAAGCACATTCTATGATTCTGACACCTTCTATCAGCTGAATGTATTAAGAGATATTGTAATTCAGGATCAGTAACACCATGCCTGATTTGGATAATAACTGTGTGCTGCGGGCCATATTTCAGAGCTCCTGTCCTCTCATAACAGAGCCACAAGATTTTGGTGAAACTCTGAGGAGCCAGTTTAAAAAAAAGTTGCCCTTACTTGAAGTGTTGCTGGTCCCAAGACCTTAATCCTTGGTGGACTGAGGCCAGCGGGTCGAGAAGGTCTTGTGGTAATACTGACCCAGGGCCCTGTAACAACAAACATTTTTTGTGCAATTTAAAAGCTGCAGCACTAGTCCCTTCTTGGGCAGACTGAATTTACTTTTACTCAAGCTTGTTATCAAAACCTTACCTGTGGTGTTGCCCGCTTGATTATGGAGCACAAGTCGATACTGGTAAGTAGTCCAGGGACTGAGAGCTGATGAAGAGTCCAGGAAAGAAAGAGGGGAAGGATCAGGCAGAAGATGACCCACTATGGAGACTTGTTTGGTCCCAGCAACTCTGCGCTCAATCACCCACCTAGAGCCAGAACAAGATACATTTGAAAATGCATGCATATTGTATTTTTGCAAAGAGTTTATAAGTGTTTCAGAGTTTACGTCATTTTGTCTTACCGTTCTAATGGTCCATTACTCCGCTCTGCTGTACCCCACGACAAGAGGACAGAGGTGGGTGTATCTGAGTAGAGATGAGGAGCAGGAACCCCTTCAGGCGGAGCTGGGAGGGTGCGAATATGCTGAGACCTCTCAGACACTGAACAACCTGCATTAGTGCACGCTTCCACCTTGACATTGGAAAGCAAATTTTAAAACATCATAACGTGTTATGACTACAAGGTTATTAGTGTAACACCAAGAATTTTAATCTGTAAATCTGGCACTTTTAACTGCTAAGCTAGCATACTTATTACATGTAAAACACCATAAAGCAGTTTATTAACTAAAATGTAGTACCTGGACGCTGTAGGCTTGGTAGGGAAGTAGACTGAGGAAGGTGTAATTGGTGGTATTCCCTAGAACAGTGACTGAAAGAGGTGTTGATCTTGAAGCTGCACTAGAAGGGGCACTATGGAATGGACCATCTTCTATAAAATGTTCAGTATTAAAGTTTACTGCACTATACTGTGGTGTTGACACCGAGAGGCTGGCAGATACACTGGTGATATCAGGTTCAGTCGGGTGGAATGAGAAGGTACTGGTGCCTTCGCTCACATCAACAACATAAGTGGATTCATTCTGGTTATCTGCAATGCCAGGTTTCAAGATGGCAATGTGGCTCGAGTCTTGGTGGGTGGTTAGACTGGATGATGGTCTGGGGTTATGACCTGAGTTTAGATATGCACCCTTTGTACTGGGAAGCAGACTTGGGTTAGGAGTCCACCTGATGCTGGAGAATGAACTGGGTTTATAGTGTAAAGAAGTGACAGAGCTGGGGTAAAGATAAAGGGTATAATTTGTGATAATTCCATTTGGTTGTGTGGGAGGAACCCAGGTAATTGATACACTACGAGGTTGAAGCCCTGATACAGTTGGGGTGTCTACTGGTCCTGGACCTGCAGAAAGAGGAAAATAACGATAATAAGAGATGGAGTGGAAAAGAAAAGACAAGAAACCTTTTAAAAGACTGTAAAAAAGCAAGGAGGGGGGATTTCAAAAGAATTATTTGACTAGTAACATCAAGAATGACATCAGAAGGACAAAGAGTGATTTTTCCATCCCTATCCAAGGGATTAACATGAAAATTCTCTTTCTCTCTCAATTTCCTCCCAAGAGCAAACTAAGGTTGTATTTATAGATTTTGTGGTACTTATGATTGAATAAATTTGATTCTGCATCTTTCAGTAGTGAGATATTTAGGCTAGACTGGACTGCAAGGAACATTCTAGCTTAACAATGAGCAATAAATGTTGTTAAAATATAAATTGGATTAATTATACTGACCATCATGGATGAAGCAATAGAATCTTAGAACGGCAAGGGGTAAAGACTTGAGCAACTTTTACACAGACTGCTTTGTAATGATCAGAACTGGGTTTTAGCATTTCTGAAATGACAAAACTTGCAGGGGAATCCTCTATCTATCTATCTATCTATCTATCCATCCATCCATCCATCCATCCATCCATCTAATTAAGAAAATCTTGCAGTATTCACCAAACATAAGGTCAGGAGAACCAAACTGAGTGATAGAGACAGGACAGGACAGGAAATTTATGTCCACTGTCATTCTCATTAAGTGTGAGTGCCACCAAGAACCCAAATCCAGGTAGATGTTCACATCAGTAGACTAATGGCAAACACGGATCACATCACATGAACCTATACATAACATACAGAAGACTATTCAGAGTGACACTTCACTTTATGGTAGCTCATTTGAAGGAAATGCCCCCTCCCCCCTCCTTACTGGGCATTTATATCCCACTGTACTGCCCTATAATGGACACACAAAGGTGCATGTCCATATACATAGACATGTCCTTCTTAACGCACACACTCACATGCCCACACCCACTGCGATGCAGTATAGCAGTAATGGTGCTGTGTGAAGGGCAAGCAGATCAAGGTGACTGAGCGGACTGAGGGAGCGTGCTGCGTCGCTAAGTGCTACCGCTAACCGCTAACGGCTTTCCCAGATGGCGGTGTGTATGTTTGTGTGTAAGGGAGAGACAGAGAGGGAGAGTGAATGAAGATGAGAGGCTAAGAGTATGCAGGCATGACTGTATGAGAGATAAAGTGTGCAAGCATGTATATGTGTATGTCAGCATGCATGTAGTCATGTAGATAACAGCTGTATAAGTACAGTATGTGTAACCTAACTGAGAGGCCTTGCTTCCCACAGAGTTAAATGCAAGCTAACATCTAGTAACTGGACTGGGATGTCCTATTTCTTACTAAAGTTCAAAAGATTTTAAATGTCTTTTAGGAAAATCTTAAAGTTGACCAATTATGATTTTAGTGTGCTTATTATTCAGGTGAACGTATGCACAAATACTATCTGTGAGGCAAAAGCTCACACACCAGACTGCTCTAAAGTCTTGCTTTTGGACTGTTTTTTTCTACTCTTGGCTCTGTATGATGCCAGTGAAAGGGGATATCCTTAACACGGCCATATCCGACATATAGCTGTAGCTGTTAGCCAGCAGCCCCACCCACCTGCTGTTCAAACCTCCTGTGAGAAGGAGCCTATTGAAAGTAATAGACTCCTGGAACTAAAACATCTTGTTTCAGACAGTGGATAAACTGAAGGTCTGCACCATGGCCCGGCGTAAGATAAATAAGGATGATTTTGAACTTTTAATCACTCAAAGCTACTCCACGAATAAAAATATGCGAAGTAAGATTAGAGATACCCTCTACCACGTTTCATACCTTGCTTGCATTTGACTTCATTTTTGTTTCTCGTGTATTAAATAGTCTGACACTAATCTCTTTTGTACATGAACAAATCAAGTACTATTTAGCATTACATTTTGACCTTCTGGTTGCTACTATTACAAGGTGTAGGAAGCAGGTGAAGCATTTTCAGGAGTTCAACAATTTCTTAAAATGTTTTTGATAGTGAATTTGGACCTTGTGAGTTTCACAACTTCGCAATATCATTACACACGGAATTGTATAATGCATATTACAGATTTACTTGTTAGTTATTAACAACTATAGTGCTATCTCACCTGCTCAAAGGCCCATCACAAGTAAAAACATAGCTGCACTGAGATGGCAACTCTCTCCCTCTCCCTCTCTCTCTCTCTCTCACACACACACACACACGCACACACACACACACACACACACACACCCATATTCTATCGCCCACACAAATAAACAACAGTATAAAAACAGTGATGTAAAGCTTGGCTGATTTTTACAGATCACAAATGCTTCCTCCCTCAGTCTGTGTCCCGTTTCCTTCTTCTCTCTTCCTTTCACTGACCGTTCTCCCTCCCTCTCCCTCTTCCCTACCACCGCTCCCATTTTCTCTTCATTCTCGACCCCCACTCATGCCTTGTGTCTAGGTCTCTCTCTTTTTCTCTTGCTTCTTCTCTCTCTCTGGTCCCCCTGCTAAATAAACAATGCAGGAAGTTGACCTTTTGGGTTAACAGGTTTTTATGCTAGCTCTACTCAGCACTCACACTGATTCAATTACCACCAAAGGTCCAGTGAACCCCACGAATAACCAAGAGCCCGTCTCTCTGTCTGCCTATGCGTATGCATGTGTGCCTTGCTGCATGCTTGCATTGTCTTTGCGGAGGGTTGGGATGTAAACCTACCTGTTTGTTGAATGTCTAATTAGACAATCTGTATCTTTCTGTCTTTTTAAATATAATGTTGCCCTCTTTTTTTATCCTCAAGATGTCTGTTTAAAAAACTGACACTTAAAAACATGGACTGAATATGCACTGAAAGGTAAACAAATAGAAATTCCTAAACTGCAAATAATCTCGCCACAAAACACAATCCAGTCACCTTGATTCAATCCCTATCAACTAACCAAAATAACCCCTGTTGTTACCCCCATTCCTCCCTCAATCCCTCTCTCCTCCCCTCCTCCATACCACCCTTTTCCCTCTAAGTGTTGAGTGTTATTTAGGCTTTACTGGCGCGTGTAAAATTCTGCAATTTGAAGGGCTGTTAAGTTTTTCAATTGAAATTTTCATTTAAGATGCATGTGATGCTTTTTTCCATTTTATTTTTTATTTTTTACTGACGCTTTACAGCTCTCTGGACAGAAAGGGAACGAGCGTTGAGGGAATGCATACTTGCCTCTCTGGTTCCCTGACTCCTTATCCTTCATTCTCTCTTCCTCTCACCCTTCTGTCTTTCCATCTCTCATCCTACCCTTCCTCTAATCTCTTCATTCCCTATGCCCCCCTCCTCCCCCCTCTCATACCTTTCTCCACACCTCCCACTATCACTCCTCCTCTCTCCAGTAAAACACAGTAGCAGAAGGCTAAAACAGGAGTGCAGGGCCGCCAAGCCTTAAATCACATTTATAAGGATTTGGTTAGCATAGTAATAACACAATCAACTGACAAGGGCTTGGAGAAAGGGAGGGAGTGAGGGAGGAGGGTGTGTGTATGCATGTCTACTTGTGGGTGTGTAGGTGATATGCTGCTTCTTGTGTATGTATGTGTGTTTCTGTGCAGCTAACGGTCAGTCCATGTATATTTAAGTGTGTACATTTGTGTGTATCCATGTGAAGAGATGAGGAAGGGTATTATTTTTAGTCTTGCGCAGGGTCCCATGCATGCTTGTGTTTGTGTGTGTGTGTTTGGGGGCATGTGTGTATGTGGGTGACTGGGCTTTTGAAGGTGAATTGAGGCTCCTAGGAGTCATAATGAGGACAAACGCTGAGCTTTACTGTTATCAAGATGCTTACGACATGGTGTCAAAACGTGACAAGAAATAAAGTATGAATTTTTTCACTGCATTTGATATCTTTACTTTTTCATGTCATTTCTGCCTTAGAATTCAATGAAGAGGCTATGAGAAGTAGGATAATACATGACCAAGGTCACAAGCTTGATTTGTACTCATAACATCACTAGTATATGAGATGCACATTAGCCTTTAAGTAACTAAAAGCATCATGATACTTTTAACTTATCAATCATTTGTGATTTTCCACATTTTTCAGATCCTGGGAGTGATTAATTTATTTCAGGTAACCTTCTAGTATATCCTCATAATTCATACAGAGAGTAGGCAAACTGAAAAGCAACATTTGGCTTTTCAAACTGTAAAGTGAAACTATGTTGGCAAGTTATTCAAATCGGTGAGAAATCATTCAGTATAGAAATTCTGTTACATAAGCATTCCTACTGTTTGTGACACCATATGTAAAAGAAAGCCAATCAAAAAGCTTATCTAAATACAAGTTCAGGTGGTGAACATGTATTTATTCATTGGTTATCTTTTGATATGTAAAATTTAAAGCAGGATTGTGCTAACATTGTTTCAGAATTTCTTGGAAATGCAAACTGACCAAAATACAGGAGAATTAAGGTAGGATAATATTTTATTAATGTAGCCGCTCAATAATTAAGTAACATGATTTTTTGCTTTCTGTCATTTACCCTAACCTTACTCCTGTTGTGGTTCCTGCTTTACACTTCTTATTTCACTTTTTGATCACACTTACCTTTGTAAAAAAAAATAAAAATGTTTTTTTAAAAACCTCTATTATTGTTTAATGTTTTTGTTCACACATGTGCACTTTTCATTTCTAAGACTACTTGGTCAAGATCGTTTTATTCAAATGGCTCTTTAGTCATACTCTCACAATAACACTCTATAACACACTCACACACACACACACACACACACGCTTAGATCACTTAGCTGGTGTGAACATGGGAGTAGACAGAGGAAAGGGAGCTGTCCAACACAGCTAGAGTTTATGTTCACAGGAGCCGTCTGTCTGTTCTGCAGCAGCAGGAATTCATAGGGACCAAATTACATTAAAAAGATAGATATAAAACTTTAATGGAATGATAAAAAGGAAAGGAGGAAGCACGAGTCTCTCTCTCTTTCTCTGTTCTATCATTAGCCTTCTCCTTTCTTCACTCTTCCCCTCAGTTACTCATTTTACCTTTTTCTCTTTCTATTTTTCCTCTCTTTACTTTTTCACCCCTTTTTTATGCTATTTTTTCCTTGATCACCCTCAATAAGTGAAACAATTCTGTAAAAAATGTAAAAAAAAAAAAAGAGAAAGAAGGAGCAATTACAACAGAAGAAGAAAAAGACAGAAAAAATCCCCAGAAATCTTTAAGTAAGAGAAAGAAGTAACAGTATATAAATGTGGATAAAGTGAGATCATATCCATAGTGTTAAAAATGGTTCATGTCGACACACGCTATATTATATACAGTGTTCTGCCAAAGTGAAAAACTTACAAGGTTACAGCTCACACTTGCACATAGAGATCAGGTTAGAAGGATCTCCTTCAAAAGGATAAACCCAAAGGACCACTCTATAAAGAATGACTGAGTGTGTTAAGATCAAATGTACAGTATATGTCACTTGAGCGACTGTGTGAATGTGTGTGTGACTTTCAGTGAATGTATATATGTCTGTCGCTGTGTTCAGATTTGAGATTTATGCCAGAATGAACGCTGCGTGTATGAATTCCACAAATGCAGGACAACAAATATAAAATTCAAACTATTAGCCTTACTATACGTTACATCACCAAATGAAATGCAAAAGGTTGTCATTTATTCTTGTATGAGAGAGAGACGAGATTAAGCAGAGAATGTAGCCCCTCTTTTCTTTCCCTGCTAGGATGATAAGAAGATGGTTTACGGTGACAAATTACACATCAGTGTAAGGGAAATCCAATCTGCCTGAATGTGGCTTGCTCCCATCATAGGTTTAAATCCCTTTTTTATTAAGAACTTTTACACCTATTCTGTATTCATTATTATGGTAAAACAATTTTAATGAATATTTTAAAAATGTACATTTTTACATTTAAAGGATGCAGAATTGAAAATTCATGTAAAATGTGACATTTATTTATTAATAATTACTTGAATCCAATATGACACCAAAAGTCGTGAACAGGAATGAATGCTTATAAATGGCTGGTATCATTAGTGCAAAGAGATTGCTCCATTACATACATGCTTATTGTCAAAATAAATACACAAATCTGTCTGATCTTTGTGGCAACTGGGTGCAGTTTAAGTAGCATCCCAAAGCCTTGTGTTGCATCTCTGCATGAAGTGTCGTAACTGAGCATCAGGAGGTCTGTTATCGATGAGAAGGCCAAGGACTTATGCATGTGCATGACACATACGTTCTCAGCGTGAGACAGAGAGACACTAAGAATGTTTTCACTCTTGCATTAATAGTCAGACACAAACAGAAACACAAGTGCAACAAAAACAAGTGTAACAAAAGCCCTGTGTGTGTTTGTGTGTGTGTGAGTGCATGTGAGTGTGTGTTTGCTAGAGGGAATTCAATTCTGCATAGCAATGAGAAAAGCGCAGGGCCATAATTTAATGCATCCTAAATGTCTGCAGTTGTGTGTGTATGAATAGGTGTGTGCGTGCATGGTATGTCATGGTATATGTGTAACTGCACTTGTCTTCGTGTCACTGCGTATGTATACGTACACTACACATACATGTTTTGTACACATTTGTGTTTGTGTGCGTATCAATGTATGCAAATCTCACCTGCTTAATGATAATGTATGTGATAATAGCGTGGTACTAATTAATTTATAACTTTGCACTGAGGAGGCTGTTCCAGTGGCTAATATGATTCTATTACAGCAATTAGCCCACAATGACACTGGCTAGGTCACTCACACACAGACACACACCTTACAGTATGTGAAACTCCCCATGTCTGTGTGTTTCACCCAGCGCTGTTTGAGCCCGTGTTTTCACCACCTTCTGCAGCTTTAGTTGTTCTCTCTCCCTCTCATTTCACACCTCCACTGAAAAAACATTTATACTTTTATAAAATAAACCTTGGAGGGAGTCGAAAAAAAGAGAACTAAGCAGAAGCCACATGTTTATTGTCTAATGAGTCTATTGCTTAGATCATCATCTAATGATCTGTCAGACTCCTTGAGTTTAACTTTAACACAGCAAAACAGGTGGACTGCAGAAGCCTATCACTGCCAACCACTTCGCAGTCAGTCGCACAACTTGGAAGGACTTGACACAAGAAACACCTTCAAATACAACAAAACAATACCAGAAACCAGTACCAATAGGTAACCTACAAAAAAGCAGTACAGCAGTTTCACTGACCCGTAACATGTTTATTTAAAGAAATTATTGCTGTTTTCATGGTTATTTATTGGAAACATTTATTTATTTTTTAAATTATATTTGCATAGTTTATGCACATTGAAGCTGTCTGTGCAAATCTATGTAAAATGTTTTGGGCACTAGTGTGTGTGAGTATGTCCACTTACTGTCCTCTGTAGTGCGAAGGGTTGTCCAGAGGCTTGCCGTCTTCCCGTGTGTATGCGAGACCACCACTCTAAACAGGTAAGGCGTGTATGGTGATAAGCCCTCTAAGTAATAGGAAAAGGTGTCTGTTGCATTTTCCAAAAGCCTAGAAGTGGATGGACACAAGCATAAATTCATTCATGGACATGCATTTGGGTCTGTGATGTTCTCTGTTTCCTGGTGGTCACAGAGTGACAGCAGATTTAAATATGCTGATCTTGCACTTTGCATGCTCTTGTGTTTTAGTGGACACAAATCTGATGTTACAAAACTTCATTTTCAGATTTTCTGATGAAGAAACCAATCTGGAAAATTTCCTGAATTACTAGCAAAGCTTTACTGTTGCAGGAGTTACCGTTTTTTAAATAAAAACATCTGCAACACCATACTTTCTACCTTAGACCAAATGTTACTCTTTAATGCTTGATCAGAGAGATTCAGCACCGGACAGCTTCTTACGTTCCTTAGGTTAATCATGTCAACATTGTACGTAGTTATTAAATCCCTTTTAGCGTACATGCAAGGCCAGAGAGATGTGCATGTGAGAGGTGAAAAAAAAAAAAGGATCTGAACAGTCACAAAGTATGTAATTCATACTTCAGTGGGAAAAGTTACCGGTGTCAAAGCAAAAGGTTTCTGAAAAAAACAATTTCATTATACTTAAAAAAATAGTTTGTTTCTTAAATAGATTCCAAAGTGTAAATTCAAATATATTTTAAGTAAAACATTATAAAAAGGCCCAAATTTCATAGGGTTCCTAAACACTGGCTGCCTATGCATTATGTACAATTTTTTCCATAGCCTTTTATCTTATTCCCATGCCTTACCTGGCCCATCATATAATCATACAAAGGAATCTAGGACAAAGTAAAAGAATATTGTCATAAATGAGCGACCGTTGACCATTTAGCTTCAGATGGATAGAAGGGATGAATGAATGAATAAATCAGGGAACAATGAGATTTCCATAGCAGAGGAGGAGGAGGGCATGGCTGTCTGATATATAATACATGTAGCTAGTCATTTATTTATTACCACAGAATGAGAGCCTCCTCTTCTTGGATTAAATTGCAATTTGTTGTCAGGAAGCATGTAATGAATACATATCAGATGCACACCCTCTCTCCCTCTTTTTATTCTATCACACTTTCTTTGCCCGTCTCTCCCTCTCTCTTCCATGTCTTTGATTTTTTTTGTCTTTCTGACTCTACATCCTGTCATTCCCTCTCTGGATTTCTGATGTTATGTCCTACTGAAGTGACATATTCAGTTGTGCTGTATAATGTGCTCCTTTATATGTGCATGTGTAGGCTATGTGCACATGCACATTTTCTGATATTTAGAGTATGTAATATGTGTACTTTGTTGTGTGTGTGTCCAGTTACTTTATTGCTACTTGTCTCAGACAACTTTTATGCGTTGTGGAAAACGGTTTGCAAACTTGTCCTTCTGCTTTGACTCTGCATTTTATGGTCTCTCTCACCTTATGATAGGCCTCTGTGGGGATGTCCTCATTTGCAGACTGTAGTAGAGTGGGCCTGGTGCATTAGAGTTGACAGGGGCGGACCAGGACACGTTCAGACTGGCATTAGTTGCATGGGCTAGAGTTGGAGGTGACAATCCATCAGGGGCTAAGAAGGAAGAAAGTATGTTGAGAAGAAGACAAGAAGGAGCAGGGGAGGACAAAAATATGGAGGAAGTCAGAAAAAACCCCCCAAAAAAAATATAAAAAGGTATGTCCATTTCATCTAACTGATCAACTTCACTGTAATGCAATGACACCTCTCACAGTGTGGAGTATAAAAAGCACAACCAGATATACTCATCACTCTCACATTCACACAAATACACACACTGCATTAAATCCACAAAGTCCACGTCTTCTTAGCTCAGTGTGACAGTAAAGTCTTACTGTTGGAAAATCAGTAAACAAGCCAGAATCAATATGAGAGCTGAACAGAAACACAGAACATTTGTGCAAAAGACAGAATAAAATGAGATAAGCTGCAAACAACAAGTACATGATGGAAATCAGAGTGACTGCACTGTTGACTATGTGAAATAAGAGCAGGCCCTCCGATGTATAAAGTGACCCTTCAATCAAAAATTGTACAATGTCCACTTCAACAAGACTGATTGCTGAAGACATCTTATTCTAAAGATGGCTGTTACAACTGCACACAGGCATACACGATGTGTGAGAAAAGCCTAAAATAACACTTTCAATGTGGATTCAGAATAATTTAGTGGTGGTCCATCAACATAACTCAACCCTCTAGTATACATTCATTATATTAATGCATACACAAAGCACATAGATTTTAAAAACATGACACAAAAGCCCTTTTTAAAAACAAAAAACAAAACAACTAAAGAATCACCATGTATGTGTGTCAGTTGTGACTTGTCCATGTTTTAAAGGCTTATTTGTGGCTATGTTTGCAATTGTGTCACTGTCCTTATCCAGTTCTCGCTCACAAGATTTACTAAGTCCTTAGAGGAAAGGAAGCTTGGAAAACAGAAAACTAAGAAACAGGAGACAGAAAACAAAATATGAGGGTAACACAACAGATATCACAGGATTACCTTAATTGGCTATTTAATATCAACTTTGGCCTTTATTTCTAATCAGTTTTTATCAACCTTATATATTCTGTACCACCAGTCTTAGTCGACCTACAACTGTGCAAACAATCACCTGCACTTGACTTAATGACTGCTTCTCGTAGGCTGTCTGCTCTCCATTTCAAACCAGACCAAATTGGCTGCTCTTATCTTACCCGTGTTTATGAAAAAACACCTGAAAAAACACGTCTTCATTTTAGATCAACAGTAGTTGGGTAAAAGCCTGCTGAGTTTCAAGAGGCAGCATTATAAGCAAATTAGGATTGGTCAAGTGAACATCCTGTCACTCGAAAGGCACCACAATGCTATCAGAATGGACTGAGCAGTCGATTAGTAGGAAAATACATGGAAAGCGCGGAAATGGAGATCCTGCTCTTTTACAGTCAAACAAGCATTTAACAAATTACTGAATCGATACGATACACCTGCACTTAGATTTAGATTAAAATGATCCTCTGATTTGCATTCAGAGATTCAGTGGGTTTTTTAATGACCCAGTTCATTCCTTGAGTGTGTGTACTTAGCTAATTCATCAAAAGATGATTCCTGCTTCTCTGACATACACACACACACATACGTACAGATATGCACACGCAAAACACACTGTTGGTGAGCCTGTGTCTCTCTCATGCTGTGTTAGTAGGTACAATATCAGAGGTGTCACTAATCGTTTTAAACTATGCACTTTTATGTTCACTTCTCTCTCTCTGCTCTCCTCCTCCTCAGCTCCTCTGTCTCTTGCTCTGCTATCTTCTCTCTGTTCTTTCATAGAACAAGGACGCATCGAGACAGTTTGCCTTATAGAAGTCTAAAGAGATGCCAGAGGCATAGAGGTAGAAAGAGAGATAGAAAGAGAGGAAACGTCTGGTATTTAAAATTTATACTTTCTTATGCCTTTGTTTTGAACTTGAACAGGAGAACTTTCCTAAGTCTGTCTTTTGTTGTTGTCTCACTAAGACATGGGTGTGGTATGTGCAAGGGTGTACATATTCAACCCTTTTGATAACATTAGCTAAAGTGGTAAAATGTGTGTTTATAGGTGTGTGTGTGTGTGTGTGTGTGTGTGTGTTTGTATGTGTGTGTGCATGTTACAATTATCTCCAGACTGCTCTGATCAGCTTTGACATTTATCAGTATGCACAATCAGTCTCTATTCTACACGATTACAAATACAAACACACACACGCACGCACACACACACACACACAAAGGCTGTGTAAATCAGAAATATGTTTTCTCACCATTAAGTCAAGTCAATGATGTGTATGTCGACTCCAGTGAATAATTGTTTTTTTTTCCTTTGCAGAGCAAGCTATAAAAATAAACCTTTCCAGTTCACAAGAACAGCAATTAAAATCAAAGTAATCTTAAAAATATCGCTTCAGTTCATGTTTTGTGTGTGGCGTGAGAAACAAATCTACTAGAACAGTCATTTAATTAAGACCTTAGAAAAATTTCAATACCACAGTCATACTATTATCATCATTTTTTTTTCTAAGGATTTTAATTTTAATTTATTGTAGATCAACTGTGACTTAAATTAAAGGATTAAATAATTTCAAAATGCAAAAAATGAGGAAAAAAACAAATAGCATTATTGAGAAAATAAATAATGTTTAATAATTTGGTAAAAATAACAGGGATGTTGAAAGCAATGAGAAAACTGCACCTATGAGAATCTACCTTTGATAGTTTCAGCCTTTTTTAAATAGACAATACAGACAGTGGGCAGGAAAGCAGGGAGAGAGTAGGGACAATGATACTCAGTTAATGGTCTGAAGTGGACTCAAACTCAGGCAGTTCAAGTCTCTGAACCAGGGGTGGGGAATTCCAGGTCTCAAGGGCCGGTGTCCTGCAGGTTTTAGACTTGATCCAACACAGCTGATTTAAATGGCTGCATTTCCTCTTCAACATGTCTTGAAGTTCTCCGGAGGCTTGGTAATGAACTAATCATTTGATTCTTGTGTGTTGACCCAGGGTGATATCTAAAACCTGCAGGACACTGGCCCTTGAGGCCTGGAGTTCCCTCACCCCTGCTCTGAACTACACCTCACCAGGCAGTGGCATTTCGCTATATGAGTTTCTTGCTCAAAGGAGTGACA
This sequence comes from Perissodus microlepis, assembly GCF_051167445.1. Taxonomy (NCBI): domain Eukaryota; kingdom Metazoa; phylum Chordata; class Actinopteri; order Cichliformes; family Cichlidae; genus Perissodus; species Perissodus microlepis. The sequence continues at coordinate 14,252,187 of NC_140461.1, read as the reverse complement.
GAGTTCCTTGGTGCCCCTGCTTAAGTTTGCTGATCTAGCATAGCATAGCAAGTTCAGGTTTTTTGTGTAACCAGCTAAGAGCAGGCAGGAACAATCAGTTTACTCAAGAACGATGTAAACTGAAGCAATGAAGAGCACCTGTTGGATAAACCTTTAGAGCCTTGCAATGCTTTCTTTTGATGGATGATCATGATATTTGAAACTGTGACACAATGAAAACATTATGCAGTTCTAGTAATGATCAAATTAATAATGGTAAGAAAGTCTTTGGAGTGTGAGTACCTGCTGGCAGTGTAGTAACACTGAGTGGCAGGCTCTCAATACAACCCTGTGTATTACAGCCTCTGATCCAGAAGCTGTAGCTAGTGTAAGGCTGCAGGTCAGTCACAGACAACCAGACGCCTGCTGCTGTACCTCCATCCAATGCACCATCACCATCTAAGAGACAGAGAAAGAAAGACATGTAAGGTCTTAGGCCAAGCAATGTATAGCTAAAGATAATGAAAAACAGTGAATGTTTTTTATTAGTATTACCACTCTAAAGGCAGAAAAGTGACTTGTAAGAGATGCATAAAAAAGAAAGAAAAGGAAAGAGGAACGAGAGAGAGGTCGTGAGAGAGAAAAAACCCCACTGAGATTAACTTGAGAGTAATCGAAAGAGAGAGGTCTCCATATTGAGGTTATGCAAGGATAGTCAAAGAAAAGGGATCAGAAAATTATAGTAAGCAAGCCTATCCAATATATTTATACAGACACACCCACACACACGTAATTCTGTGTGGATTGATGAAGGCCGTTTGTATCAAAGAAACAGGAGGTTATGGGCAACTAGAGCGAAACACTGTCTCTCTTTTCCTTCCACACTGCTTCTATCCTTCTCTCCACTCATCTGTTGGGTTCTCTGTGAGGCATAGATCAAAGTGCCTGACAGTGAGTGTGTATGACAGGGAGAGACTTTGTGAATATGCGTAACTGAAAAAATGAGAGTATGCGTGTTCTCTTTTCTCGCCATGTCCAGTCTATCTGTTGCTTTTGTTGTCTCCCCGCGGTATTGCTGCTCCTCATATCTTACATTGTTTTTACTGTCTTTTCTAATCCATCTATGGAAATATGAGCTTCTCATCTCCCTTTTTTCTTTATACTATCATTGAATTGCAACTTGACTTTGTTCCTCCTCCTATCTTCATACCACTTTTATAGTCTATACTCCCATGTCATTTCCTCTCAAATCATTGACACAGTATCAAAAGGAAACAACAACTTGTCATTTCTATGCTACTGTATACTGATTACTTCTTGATTACTTCCCCATTACATGGCTGACTTTCAGTGCAAGCTGACTTTGTGAGTGAGAAGTGTAATTATGTATTCCAATTTGCATTTGTACTGACATGTCCATTTCTATCTATGGACATGTAAGGGTCTTGATAAAAAGGCTTTACGTCTTTGTAAAGCCTTTTTGACCCTACCCCACCCCTCCAAAAACATTTGACAGTCTCAAAATTAGTAATAATAATAATAAATAATACTGATTCCATCAGAAAAGTGCAGATATGTCTACACAATAGGCAGAGTCTCAAGCAAAACAGATATGTTACTATCTATATGTTACTTTTTACCCCGGTAGGAATGACTGTGTATTATTAACATATCCATGCTTTATTCAGAAAATGAGGCTTTCACATGTTACAACTTCCACAGTTGTGATGTGAATGTTTTACAGATAAAGTTGGGTTTGTTGCCTGGCGAATACTATATGAGAACTGTGCATGTGTAAAGATAAAGATGTAGCTTTTCGCTGTTACCTTTGCTTTTGTAGTATATTGTGTAGCTAAGGTTCCCATTCGCTCTAGGAGGGGCTGTCCAATGTGCTCTGAGAGATCTTGAACTCTGATTGGCCAGCTCCAACAGTATAGGACCTTCTGGGGCCATCTCTAATGTACGCACATCCACCTTAGAAGACCACAGATATCAAAATCCAAAGAAGAATACAGATATGTAGCATTTTTATCATAGCTCCACTAACACTCATTCATCCAACAGCTATTGGAGAAATACAAAAAACTGAAAATAATGCCTCTCTCAGTCTGATACAACCTGTCTGAAATGTTAAAACTAAGCATTTTCAGATGAAACCACTCTACACAAGTGGCCGGCATTATCCCTGCCACCATTTTTCCGTCCTCTTTCATCATTACAGTCTTCTTCTGTCTCATTTCTTCCTGTCTGACTCTCCTCTGCTGCCTTCGATTCCCTTCCACCTCATCTCTCACTTTGCTCTGGCCATTTACTCTGTCCTCATCATTTACTCTCTTTGCCTGAAATTCCCTTCTTCTCCGACTCCTTTTCTCCTTTTCCTGCCCATCCTATCACCTCTTCCTCTTCTCCACTTCATCCTGTTTCACCCTCCTTCACCTGCCCACCCTCCTCTTCTCTTTTTCTGCTAGGTCAGCAGTTCTCCTGGTGTTTGACTAAACATGGCATCTGTATTGGAAAAATGCCCCAAAATATGGCCTGTTGTCAGAGGCGTCGTTGAAAATGAAGTGGCGTTATTGAGCCGAGAGAATCGATCACCTTTATGACTCCCAATGACACACACGTACACACAGACACACGTGTGTGCAGGCATTGCCACATATGATTTTGTGCATTAGTTACAGCGCTAATGAAACTCATGAAAATTATTCATGCATAATTTTATAAAACTTTTGCTACACTAAATTTGACGGGTGTATTTGACAAAAATGTAATGTTGTGTTTTGTGTTTCATACTTTTGGTAGAAACTAGAATTCATGTTGAAAAATACTCTGTTTCATGTCATGGTTCCCATTCATGGTCCCTGTGGTACTCACCAGTTTTTAGCTGTTTCTTGTTTTATTTTCTGCTTGTGCCTTCTGTGTTCAACTATCTCTATCATCTTAATTAGTATTCATATTTCAGTGTTTCAGCGATAGTTGTTGGAGGTTTTACTTTAAAGTTCAGTTTTCTCATGTTTCTAGCTGTGGTTACTTCCTGCTTTTGTTTCTGCTTCTTACCCACATAATTTAATTAATTCCACCTCTCATCACCAATCTCCCATGTGTGTCTATATACAGTCCCGTTGTTCCCTTTTTCTTTGTCAGATCATTAGATCCGGTCAGTTTTGCCTACTTCCATATCCTGGATATAAATCTTTCTCAAGTATCTCTTAAAAATAAGTTCAACAGCCAATATTCGGTCAGTAACACCAACAACACAATTATTTATAAGGCATTACTATATGACAAAGCATCTTACAGTTTGTTATACTATGCTATATGCTATAACACAGACTGACTGACCATCGGTCCCTTGCCACAGCCCCGTGCTGTGCAGGCCTGCAGCCTGAGTACATGCCGGCTCCAAGGAGAGAGTCCCTCCACCAAGAAGAACCTCTGGGAGGAACTGGTGTTTAAAATGAGAACTCCATCCAGCCAGAGACCGTAGCTAGTTATAATACCTGGGAAAAGAACACATCTGATTAGAACATGACAGAATAAAAATTAAAATAACAGGGAAAGAATACCCCAGGCAACAATAGAACTGACATTTCTTAACAATCCTTAGTATTTATTACAATAAAAGAAGTCTATTGAACTTGGAATTCCCGCTCCTTGTCACATTCTGTTCACATCCCCTGCCCTGAATAACCTCTGACCAAGAGCAACGATTTAGACAGTGATGTTAAGTATCACAACTAATCATAACCATTATAAGCCTTCTTCGAGATCATTTCCTGTAGGTTTTCAGAAGATAGTTATACTGAGATAGTTTTACACTCTGTTTGGATTGGTCACTCATATGCAATAATACTGCACCCATAGTGTGAGGCATTACAATCATAAAGAGAGCTTTACTATGACGGGATGCAGTCTGGGTCACTGGATTACAATGCAAATGAAAACTGACTTAGGGGCTGCAGACCTGCCAGTCAGGTAGAGTGATCCAATGATAGAAACAGCACTGAAATGACAAATGTAACCATGAGTGTTAGGAGGATAAAAGCCCTAAGAAGGACAGTTGTACTACGATGAACGGGCACACACACACACACACACACACACACAAATAAGGGTGCAAATAGGTGTGCACACTCTAACCTGCACACGGACAAACTGCACATATGTAGTTTGTACACACGTATCCATACCCACACACACCAGCACAATCATTACATTACATTACATCCACCTAATAAAAAAAATGAAACAGTAAGGTGCCAAATGTGCTTTTCCTTAATAAAAATGCATACAGGGGGCTCAAAAGATCAGCGCTAAGAACTAAGAGTCTATTCTGCTTTAATCATGTGTGGGTTTTATTATTGCTCAATAGAGATATACACACCTATCAGGAAAACGAAGACACGAAAAAACCCACAGACACAAGCTACATCTGGGGAGCTCTTAATGTGGCCAATCACATGCGTGTGAGAGCGTGTGCATATGTGCGCGGACATCTGTATGTGCTTGTGTGTGTGAATAAGCCCATATCAGTATAGGCTGTAATAAAGACAGGTTGGGAAATGAAGCAGCGAATGCATAACAGGCTTATTTCCCCTCTTTGTCTGCGTGTTGCCCCGACCTAATCCCCGAGAGGATTATCCCCCACAAATCCCTGCGGAATTGGGGAGAAGGGGGGAGAAAGAGCGAGAGGAAGGAAGAGAGAAAGAGAAAATAACATAGGATCTAGGTCTTCTGGAACCCATCACCATCATCATCGTGGTTGTTGCCATCCATTTGTATAAAAAAAGGAGTCAGTGAGCAAAAACGTACTGAGCTCTTCTTCTTTTCTGAGCAAAAATTAAAGCTTTTTAAGCACGAGATAATCGGGTAATCATGATTAAGTGTTTCCCTTGTTATAAATTTCTGTCATCAACTGAGAAAAGCTTTAAGTAATTTATCCAGGCTAATATGCTCACACATCACAGGGTTTATGGTGCAAAATGCACTCGTGTGGCATTAAGCGTAAAACACACACGATTCACATTCCACACACACACATTGTGGAATTACACATACTTTAACGAGCATGACAGTAACATTTGATAATATGTGGTAGTGTGTGTGGTATGTCAAGAGACTGTGAAATGGGAGGGGATCAAGGGGTTTTCTTCGCTTAATTAATTTGGTTTCATGAGATATACTATTTGTTGATATAGTCCTTGAGATTATCGAAAAATACATCATTTTCAGTGCACCATGTCATACATAATGTTACTTAAACTTACTGTATTTTCACGGCTATTTAACTACTTACCTTTAAGAGTTGTATTAAAACACATGAGTTCATTTTAAAGCAAACATCTGCTGACTTGACATATGTGTATTCAGAAATCAAGATAAACTGTTTAAAAAAGTGGGGCCAATGTCTTTTACAGTAACTACTAACGTATTTCATAATGCATTTCACGTCTTTGGGAGTATTTCTGTGCTTTTATCACAGACAGCGTTTTAGCTTATGCTGATTAATGTGTATTTTCATTGGAACACACAACAACAATTAGCAGGCCATGGACGATATCGGGAAAAAGTAAAAGAGATGCAACACAGCTGCGTTAACAGTTCACAAGAGGGAATGCAGACGTTACTTCTTAACCTCTGCAAACTGGGATGCCCCATGTTTCTTTTCTACCTACAGGTGAATTCTGCATTCTGTCCTTAGACTGAAGACATACATGCACTGATTTTTGATTTAAAGGATGTGGGACGATGAAAACAGAATTAAATTCTGAAACATTTAAAAAAAAGAAAGAAATACAAATCCATATCTATTATTTCCCTTTCAGAAGATTATATCAGTCTTTTGCAAATTTTGAATACGAGTACTTCAGAGAGAATCACACTAATAGAATACGGCTCACTCGTTGCCTACTCTAAATAAACCACACAGCTTATGTAGTTACGCTGTGCAGTACAGGAACTCCTTTTTTGATCACTTTAACTCTTTAAATTCTGTTTTAAATAGACACCTTAGACTCTTAAAATACACTTTTCCCCCAGATTTTAACTGGGGACAGGTGAAGAAGACAAAGGTGAGAAGAGGAGAGAGTAGAGGAGTAGAGAAAACTGAGAGAGAAAGGCAATCACAGCGAGTCTTCGCTCTTTCAGCCTGCAGTTCTCTCTTTAGTCAAAAGGGAGCACTTTTCATCCACTTAAAGGAGCTTGGTGAAGCGCTGTCCTCTCCCTCTCGGTCTCTATTAGTCTCGATCTCAAATTGTTTGTTCTCTCACCCTGTCTCTGTCTCTTTCTCTTTTCGTTATGAGTCCTTTGTGCTCTCTCTTTTTAGTTCCTCTTTCTGTTTCCCTCTTCTTCTTCTTCACTACTCCTGCAGACTCATCTGATTCCTCTCACTCACATGTAAATGATCTTCTGTTTCACGGTAACAGGAACAGCATCCTTGAAACACGGACAAACCTTTATATCTGTATTTATGTCATAGACACAGGGTTATGGTAAATAGCATCACCTTTTAATCAGTTCTTCAGGTCAATTAATATCACATGCTGTTATCATCATGACATTCTTCTTCCACTTCATTCAATGCTCATGTTATTCTTGATAACAATTTATTTTAAAAAAATCAATGGTTTTGTATTTTTGTGTAGGTGTGTACCCTCTCACCATTCGGAGTTTCAGGAGGAGTCCAGGTGACATTGAGCGCATTGGGGGACAAAGGAGTGACCAGTGGTGCAGGGACATTTTCGGGGGTGCTCTCTTCAGTCTGAGCCTGGCTTGGTGGACTTAAAGTACATCCACCTCCTGTACAAGCCTGCCATGCCCACACACATGCACACACATAAACAATAACATAAGAATGAATATGATACAAACTAACAAATTGAAAGTCAAAATTAAGGCGCAATGGACTTACAGCTACTGTGATGGTGTAAAGAGTTCCAGGGGTTAGGTTGCGGAGCGTGTAGTCTTCAAAAACTTCAGAGCTGTTATAGGCTAGCACACGCTCTGCACTGTCATGAGACAGGAAGATCAAATAAAACTCCAAAACACCATTTATCTGAGAGGGATGTGACCACCTAGAAATGAAGAGAAAAATAAACATAAAATAAATTCGACCTTTTTACTTTTCTGCTTTTCAAAGATCCTAGTGTGAAAACTTTACTGTAGCCCAGTGGGAAACACTTTTAATATGACTATACTTATAATTCAGCCAATGCCCAGTTATTTCCTACTAATCATTTACTTATGTTTTTTCCCTATTTACCTAAAATCTAATATAGTTTAGGACTTTATACAATAGAAAAAAAAAACTGTAGACTTAGTTGCATCACTTCTCTGCTTAATGTTTTTTTTTCATCGTATTGCAAAAACCTGGTACTTTAAATATATAGAAGTATTGGCTTTTGTTAACATTTGATCAAAACATTTTCCATTTTGGTTTTTCACAAATTGATGCATGCTCAATCATCCAGGTAAGTAAATGTCCAAAACCTGATTCTGTTCGCTAAGAAAACGCTACGTCCAGATGAACAGAATCAACTTTTAGAGTTTTTCACAAATGAAACTAAACTGCAACCCTCATGAAGATCAAGGATGTCTTGAATCGTCTTGACTGTCTGTTAGTATCTAATAATGCCTGTTTTTTTTTTTAATAAATAATAGTATTTGATTTGTAAACTCGTATAAATATATGTTTGGCATTTTTTAATGTTGATGGTCAGGATAGTAAGAGACAAGAAAGGAAGGAGAGAATGGGGGTAATAGCACATGGGTAACATCCTGGGGAGGACTTGAACCCAGGCCCCTGCAGTAAGGCTTTGTCATATGGCTTGCCTGCTCGACCAGGTGAGCAATGCCAAACTTTATGAATACATAGGTCTGCACAACGCTCGAATTAAAACATCAAGATTAAAATAAGACGCGAAAAAGGAGTGAAATGTGTGTGTGTCTGTGGCAGTCCGGACTGAAACAGACTGCTCTGAGTATCTGCATGTCAGTGTCTGCCTTCATCACCATGTTTCTTCTGTCAGCTGAAGTAAACACAGTGCAGTGGTAGGCTTCCTTACATGTGCACAGAGGCACGCACACACACATACAGCACACTGCGCACACAGTTTCCTTCAACAGTCAGGCTGAGGTGTCTCCTTTTCTATATTTAGAACAGGAAGGTCATCCCCAGCAAAAAGGAGAAAAAAAGATAAAATCTTATTTGCCAAAATGTTGGGTTTTTTTTGCAAACTCAAATATACTAAATTAAATCTGTTTTAAACTGGCAGTGAAGTGTGTTCACTAACTATTACACATTTTATAACTAGAAATCCCTCTGATAAGATATTTGATAACTTTTCTAAGTATGAAGTAAAAAAACAACAACAAAGTCATAAAAAAGGAGCACTAAAATACGCTTTATAAATTGTCCTGCAATTCTTACAAATCCCTGAAGGCAGTACAACCCACCTGGCATGGTCGCGAAGGGAGGCCATTTTAAAAAGTGATGGATTCCTTTCTTGGGTCCTCCCATTAAAAGCCATTTTTTGAATGACTGATGAGTGTGTGTTAGCACACAATTAGCCACTGTGGCTAATCTATCACATTTATTATAAGATTTATATGCTGTCGATTGGCAGCGTGATATATGTCCACTTTTGAAAAACTGAATCAAAGGGGAATTGTAATAATCTGTATAATAATTCACCATGGTAATTGTTTTAAAAGTGCGTTTTGAAAGTAGTGTGAAAAAGCCAGGTGCCCTCTCAGCATGTTAAATTTAAAAGCAAACATTTGAGACGATGAAGGTTTGAGTTTACTGTTAACCTGCCTTCTGCACTTTTGTTCTCTTGCATATTTCCTTTTGCTCTCTAAATTGTACAAGCAACACAACAACATCAACTACAGAGAATTTTACAGTGGGATCGGACCTTTTTTGGGTCCTCAGAAGGACGTCATTACATGTTTTTATGTATCGGCTTCTTCCAATATCAGTACTCATGTGTGTGACCACACTCATCTTTGAACATGCTCATTTTGAGCTTATCTGCATAAACTTTTTGGAACTTATTGGCAATATTTTTTTGCCAAAAGTCTTTCTGGTACTTCATGCTGCAGTAGGTGTTTCAAAGATACACAAATGCATCAAAACACGCACAGACACATATGCACACACACACGTGCACACGACAGAAAATGATTCCAGTCACAATCTATGCATCATTGAATTCACTTCAGATTGTTTCAGAATGTTTTATCAGGTTCTTTTCATTTGTGACCATGTGCATATCTGACAGTATAGGTATTCATATGATCCTATGTCTGCTTGGTTGTGTATGAATGTGTATGAGTCAGGCAGTGTTTGGTGAGGGCAGGATATAAATCTGCTGATACTGTTTTGTTTGCCTCCAGCAGCCTTCTTCAACCTTTCTCACAGTCTCTCACCCTTCTCTTCACCTATCCCATTTTCTTTAAGACATTTTTTCTCTGTATTTTTTTAAACAACAACAACAAAAATTCTTTCATTCTCTTTACTATTTCTTTACATTTTTTCCTAGCTATCTTACTTTTCTCACAGACACAATAGAGTAATATTGACTAGGTCTGATCTCTCAACCTTTGCCTATTACCAATGTGCTAACAAGGCAATATACAGTCTTCCCACACCTAGTGAATATGTTGATCAAAAGCATTTTAAAGGCTCAGGAAATGAAACAATACACTCCCCCGCTCTATATAGGAATACTGTGGCGGTCAATGCATTCTGTCAGGTAATTTAATTTTCCTTTTCAACAGTCAACCTGTATAAACTACCTGGACCTGTAGTTTAAACAGGTTCACAGAACGAATATTTTGTAATAAATCTTTTGGCAGTGCATTTTTATTCTAAAAAACAAAAACAATGCTAAACAATCAAATACAAGTATATGATGCCAACTGCACCTCAGTTTACTGACTAACATGTCTCTCCAGGTTTCTCTGATTTTGGCTTGATCTTCTTACCCAAGTGCTTCTAGGATTACTGTGGCAGTGGTGTATATTAGCTCGCTGGTTTCAGTGATACCAATTGTGGGGATGGTGCGTAGAGCAGTGTTTACATCTGCAAGCATCTCGTCTTATGATACTCTGTCAATGAGTTGGGGTAGTCATAGATCATTTGGTAATGTGTCTAACTTGAGTCTGGAAACAATCATCATCAGATCAGTAGATGCATTTGTCATTGTAAGGGGCTAGTTTAGTTCCACTGTTCTCTTCTGCCAAGGTTTGGCTCATCATTTCCACACTGCTCATTATTGTTCCCTTTGTACTCTAGCTGCTTTGACTGCATTGAGCATTAGAAGCTGTAAACCTGAAACTGGAAGAGAGGACCCACTAGACTCCAGGTACAACATTAGAGGTTTCTGATGTGGAAAAAGAGTGCAATCCTAGGAACAGCTAAGATACTGCACAAAACATTCAAACTCTCAGGCCGCTTGTAGAAGATCTAAGCTTGAGGAACACATACATACCACACTCTGGGGGTAACAGCGAGATTAATAAACATTTATATGAATGTTTATTTATGAGGGATAGCTCAGTAGGTAGAGTGGTGGCCCCATGATCGGAAGGTCGAGGATTCAAATCCACTGAACGGCTACCCTGAGGTACCCCTGAGCAAGGTACTGTCCCAAAACACTGCTCCCCGATGCCCAGTGGATGCCCACTGCTTCACTGAGTGAATAGATTAAATGCAAAGAGGAATTTCCCCACGGGGATCACGTATAAAATATTGTTATTATTATATAAACATATAGTATATCAAACAGAAATTAAAAAAACATTCTGTCTTCAAAACTAGGGCAATTAGTCTCCATACTATCCAAACACAGTTGTTAGAAGGAGTGTTTATGCAACTCATTGGGAAACATGCTCCTGACCCAGCTTTTTTAAAGGTGTTGCTGGCATCAAAATTAAAATTAGCAGGAAAAGAAATGCTAAATCTGTTTAAAATTTTTACTTTGTAATATTTAGCCAGTGTATCAGTAACTTGAGCTCATTCAGCTCATGATCCATAGCAATTCACAGGTTATTGTAATGTGCAAAGTACAGAAAGAAAGACAGAAAGAAGTTTTTTTTCTTGCCACTGGTTCGCTGCATTGCACAAAATAATGAGAATTACAGTAAATCCATTGGCAAACACTAATATCCTGGAGAGATTAATCTCTTTCGCAACCAAACCAAAGTGTTCAGGACTATTATGACTAGAAGTTCAGAAGCAATTAAGGCCACAAAAAGCTTGAAAATATGTGAACCCTTTAGCATGTCATAGCATTGACCATATTAGTGACGTTAACACAATGTTGAAAGGAGGGCTCCAACCAACAACTAGGACCACTGCCTCCATGATCATTACCTGCAAGACCATAATCATCAGCAATAAACAGGATACAAGTGGCATGCAACATATATGGTAAAGAGATATTTCAAGCTATCGAATAATTTTGAATTTCATAAAATTAGTTGTTTGCCCTTTTGTGCTTACAAAATTTAAAAACATAGAAAATCTTATTTTAACTGCTGCTAAATGGTTTGAATTGAATATTGTTCAGTACATCAGGAGCCAGAATTTGGTGAAACTGTAAGTAGTGGAAGGTATTCTTTGAAAATAGAAAATTACCTGTAAAACAACAAATATGATCTTGACCTTGAGCACAGTTTGGAGAAAGACCCATTAAATTATCATTTTAAGTAAGTTTCACCTAATTTGGACCAATATTTTAGGAGGAATAGTGATTCATGTGAACATGAAAAAGTGCTTGCACAATGACAATTATGACCATGACCTTGAGCACAATTTTGGTTAAAGTCCATTTAAGTAATCTTTGTGTAAGTTTGATGAAACCTATACTCCAGGAAGAGTAGCAATGCTGTGGACAGACAATGGGCGACACCATAGAACAAGATTTTTCAGCTGGATTAACTAAAAATAAACATAAGGCTTAAGTGATTTGCAAATTATAGCATGTTTTACTTTTTTGGGCACAGGACAGCATAATCATGACTAAGGTCAGGGCCCTGCATGCATATGAGTAGTAATGTATTTTTTCTGCAGCGGATAACGCTAATGGCTCACACACTTTCACACACATATACAGAAAAACTGGGAACATTATAAAAAAAAGTACAGAGATCTATCTTCCCTTGTCACCTCCCTCTAATGGTGAAAGGTCAAGCGTAGAAGAATATTCTGCATGGTAAACACAACTGCAGAAGGTCACTGACTCGCTCTTGCTTAGTCTCTCTCTGTCCTTGTATACTGCCCAGGCAAAACTTATAAAATACAAATAAAGGTTTTATACATTTTGAATAATTTAAAAATGTGAGTGCACCCTAGTTCTGTGCGTATATATGCTTAGATATTACCATCATATACTAATACACTCTGTGTGTGTGTGTGTGTGTGTGTGTGTGTGTGTGTGTGTGTACTTACTCTACAAAAATAGTTCGAGAGTCTAGCGGGGTAAGAGTTGGTGCTTGCAGAGGTCCAGGAGGAAGCTGTGAAGTCAGCATTGTAACTTGTGAACTGTTGGTGCAACCCACTGAAGTGCATGCACTCAATATCAGGACATGAGTGGTGTATACACCAAGACCTGCAACACAAATGCACACACCCAAAAAGTGAAAGAGAGAAGCGATAGTTCAGTCAAAACGATTAACTTGTGTTGCACCTACAACCATCAATACTCCTCTTCCCTGACTGTATCTTCACTGTTCTTTCTCTTTAAGTATCTTTCTTTGTTTCAAACCTATTCTCCATTTACCATCTTTTGTAATCTCACTCTGTGTTACACATTCAATTCTTCCAAATAATGTATAATTACTATATTCATAATCCTTCCAATCACTGTGAACATCAGACACTGTGCATTATTAACCCAGCAGGGATGATATGTGCTCTCATGCCTTCATTAACCTAGAAAGACACTCATTGCTGGGCAGTAAAGCTGTATAGGATGTGTCCTGTTCATGTGTTTGCATGTATGTTTATGCACATTTCTGCATTCCATGTGTATATGTGTATTGTATTAATGTGTGAGTCTATCTGGCGCATGGCTCAGTTGTGTGACATGTGTTTCATACCTTATTTAGATCTCTTTAGTGAGAGCCTTCAAAGCAAATTGTGTGTATGCACGTGCGCTAATGTTTAGTTTTCTTTGTTTCTCCGCTGCTTCATTTTCATGTGTGTGTGTGTGTGTGTTTAGCCGTCTTTTTCAAAGTGCTATTCCCTTGGTGAGGACTCAGACACTCTTCCTGCTTTCAAATGCTAATCCTCCACTCCATTTTGCCTTTCTTCAGTGTTCCCCTTCTCTTTACTCCGAGGCCCCATCCCTCCACAGTCACAGTTACGCTGGAGCACACACACACAACCTCACATGCACTCTCTCCTCTTTACCAGTGATGTTGTGTTGTCTGTTTTTCCCTCTGTAGACCATTTGGTTGTTGTGATAGAGGAGGTACTCTGTAATGCCTCCATTGGGCCTATCAGCGGAACAAAAAAGTGAGATGAAGGTAATATTATTATATTGTGTACACTATACCATATATTGTTTTTGTGCCAAAATCTATGTTGGCTGCACATTTATTCAAGCTGGGGGGAAATATAAGCAATACAGAACCAAATTCTGTTCCTGTTTTACAATACTGTCCATTTACTACTAATTCAGAATGTACTTATTACTTCCTCGCCATTGGTGAAGGTTCTTGAGTTAAATATTAATATGCAGCATGGAGGTGAGAGAGGACAGGTAAAAACTGTATTTTTTGTTACCTTGCTGGAGGTTCCCAGTTAACATAGAGTGCTGTGGGGGATGAGACTGCAGCTGGAGGAGACACAGCATCGGGAACTGATGTATAGAAGAATAAAATCACGTTTTTATGTTAACACAAATATAGTGATTGGCATAAGGAACTAGAGTAAATATGAACACGTAGTGTATCTTTTAAGTAACAGTGAAGAAAAACTATGGCAAGCCTTAGTTTTATAGAGGTTATCATTCTATATCATCAAATGTCACCGATAAATAATTCAGTATTTCATATGGTGTTAGACAGTGACATCGCTTTGGATTACTTTTCAAAAGGTTTTCACCAAGAGAGAAAAATTTTATGATCTCATGTTCACTGATCTCAAATAAGGTGAAGAAAAATGTGCCTGTACTCAAGGATAAGTGAGTAAAATAAGTGTCTGTGCTGCATTTGTGTGTGTTTTAAATTAATTCTTTCTCCAGTCTCTCTAACATGTTTCAGTGTCTTAACTCTGTGCTCAGTGAAAATCAATACAGTAATCTGTTTTTTTCTTTAACTTCAGATTGATTTTTGCTGTCTCTGTACTGACCTCTGCCGTCACATTATCTCCCCAACAAGGCCTGTTAGTCCAGTACAGATTAAAGTAACATATAACATAAAAATATGTCTTTTCCTCTTTTCCTTTTTCTTTCCTCATGCATGTTTTTATATGACTTAACAAGATGGGAAATAAGCTCTCTTTGCTTTTTACCCTCTCTTTTGTCTCCTCCTTTCTTGTGCCAGCACTCCTCTTCCTTTTTCATATGGTATGTATCTCATGCAGGAAACAGGTTGAACATATCTAAGTGTGTTTAGAAGTTTCTGCGCTCTGTGTCTCTGTGCATAAAGAATCATACATTTCTTCTACTGGTAAGGACGCTGACACTGAAGTTCTGTTCATAGGTGCATGAATCTGTGAAAGTTTGCATGTGTTTGTTGCTTACCTCCCTCTGGGGTTGCGATACTCCATCTCAAATCATTATCACCATTGTTGTTACGAAGGCTCTCAGTGCAACCAACAGGAGTACAGGCACTCACGGTGACAATGTACCGAGTAGACGGAGTGAGACCCGACAGCACACCTTAAGAGGAGCATATAAATGTCAATGAATAAGGTTTACGCATTACACCGTTTAAAAAAGAATAATTTTGAAGAATACACACTCAATTTTGTTAACTCAGCTACATGTCAGAATGCATACTTGCAGTGTACATACACTATGGGTATAGAGTATTGCTCGACACTAGCCCTGAAAGATTGTAAAAATATCCTTTGTAAGTCCTTTGTGACAAATCAGGCCTATTTGTATCCTTTACTTGAGTCTTTATCAACAAGCATCAACAACACAATTTAAATGCTTTACTTGTAACTATGGGCTGCTGTTGCTAAGCAAATCTACTGTGCTTGGCAAACAGAGAGTCTATTCTAATTGTAAAGCTTCAGCCGTCTCTCTTTGGATGTTTTTTGTCCTCACCGTCTTGGCCCTCTCCACCCTTCTCTGTATTTTCTAAGTCACCCTTTCTTCTCTTCCACCCCCTCCCAAGTCTCCCCACCGTTGTGTCCAATCACGCTGCACTTGTCTCTCTTTTTCACTCTCCCTTACTGTTACCCATGTCTTTTAATTCAATTAGGGGCCAGGGCCCCACTCGGCTGCCATTACACCCTCATTTGCTTTTCTGTGTTTTTTAGCCATTGGTGTAATTCTGCAGTCAGGTGTTGAGGCCATCATAAATTAAGAAGAAGCCTTATCAGGGTGGACTTAATGTCTGGCAAAGAGATGGGGAGTGAATGAGAAGCAGCGAGAGAGACACTGAGAAAGACTGAGACAGAGAGCTCATCTTCATATTTGCCTAGAGACATGGCGAAGTGGATGAGAGGGGGGACGAATAGCAGCAGCGGACGCAGACATCATCATCATCATAAAAGATGAAGTGGGGAAAGATCGAAAAGTGAGCAACAGCTAGAGAGAGAGAAAAAGGAGCAATGCCAGGGTATGACATCATTGGGGTAGTCCTGAGTGTCTTGTTCCAAATGGAGACAGTCTCCTAAACCTGGGGACTTGCCAAGGAGAAATTAACAGGGTTGGCCAGGACAGTGAGTACATGCACTAGTATGTTTTGTCTGAAATACAAATTTGAAAAAGGAAGAAAGTAAGCAAAGGAGACATTGTAAATGCTTTTTTAGTAAAGGCTAAAATGTAAAGGACAACAGGTGCAATAAGGCAAACAGAACTAAAGCTAAATTTACCTGTACGTAAAGTGATGTCTATTGTTTGTTGTTTTAAGTTTGATTGTTAAGTGTAAGTGCTCAAAAGAATGCAGTATAACATCCAAAACAAAAGTGCAAGCAGTAAAACGTTGTGCAACATAGTGCACATAGTGAGTAAAAATGCAAATAGTAAAGGATGACATACTTTTGGGGAGGTGTAGAGCTTAAATAAATTTTAAAATGTGTCTTTGTATGCATTATATTTATGACTACAATGGTTTCGTGCATTTTTTACCTGTGAAGTTTCCGTTAGCCAGGAATGTGGCTCTGACAGGTGGTAGTTCTCGGTAGTCTCTGTTGTAGGCCTTTATTTCATATCTGTCAATCAGTCCCCTTATGTCACCAGTGGGTGGCACCCAGCTCACCTTGGCACTGTAGGCGTTTAAACTCTGAACCTTTATTGGAGGTGGTACAGATGTAGGTACTTGAAAGGCCAAAAGGAAGAGAGATGCAAAATGAGACTGTGTAGGAAAAAAAATCCCATGGTATTAAAAGAAACAAAACAATCACATACAACAGTTAAACTTAACAAAATACATCTTAAGAATAATAATAATAATAATAAAGAAATACAGGAATTAGTTCAGGGCAAACAAATGTCATAATAAAATCTAAACAGGAAAAAATACATGAAAAAATATGCACGAAAAGCAAAACAACAAGATGGGCGGACATGAGAATAAAGAAAAAGCATTCCCCATCTCTCTGTGTTTTAATAGGCCCAGTAAATCATTCCTCGCCATTAGCATAAATAGTATTTATGAGAGTAGTAACTTTTTCAGCCCTGATTTAATACAGCCAGCCATTCATTCTGGGCTATATTTCACAGCAATCAGCCTCCCTCTTTCTCTCTAACACTCCCCTTATTTCTCTCTCTGATACCCTCAGCAGCTCTGGTGGCCCAACTCCCATCCCACTTCCATCCTCTGCATTACAATCACCTTCATTTTCTGTCACCAGTCATCTTTCCATCTTCCGTGCAAACTTTTAAAATAGTCAAACAACTGAAATTATAGATACATTCTTACACACCATAAGGCTCACACATTCTTCGGTATCTGAAAATGTATCCACATATCATTCGTATCTTTAATATCACTTGATGAGGCCAGCTGTGCTGGATATTGGGCTATTTATTTATTTTATTTTGGGCTGTATGTTCTATTTTGTGTAAACCTTTAGTTATTTTGTGTTATTAAGTTCTTGTTTCCTTTCTACTTTCACATTTATTCACCAATTTTACCATTTTCTTACATTCTTATCCTTTTCTTTCTCCCTTTAATTACCCGTCACTGTGCATATTTCTTCATCTCCTTGCATTTTCTCACTTTTCTTTTAATTCATTTATGACTCTTTGCTCTTCCCTTCTCCTGCTTTTCCACTTAGTCCTTGCCCTCAATCCCCAGCTCTCTCTTAATTTCTTAATGTTTTTTAGCACTTCCTCCCTCCTGATCCTCCATTCCTCTTTCTGGTCATAGCATGGTGTACCGAGACCTACCAGTGTATTGTTCACTACTAACGAGGAGCTTTATATTACACAAGGGACCACACAGGCCATTCTGGGTTAACAGCCTTTTACTGTGATGCCCTTTATAGAGGCCTTATCAATCTCTCATACCGTCAGGCACATGTAATATCACTCACTGGCTTTGGATTACTCACATACTGTACAACATAGCAGTGGTTTTACAGCCAAAATCTCTCAAGATCAAAGACTTACTCTACTGAACAAAGTACAACAAAGTGAACATACAGTAACACACCCCACCGTGCTGAACATGAAAATCAGTGTTAGAAAATTAAGCTTCTGTTTCAGACTGTCAGGGAAATTTTTTTTAACATTTTGCAAGTAACTTTGTCTTTGGAATATAATTCCAAGACAGAACTCATTGAACAAACTAAAATACTATAGCAGATACCACGTTTAAAGGACTCTGTTTGGGTGTTTGGATGCATTTTGTTGCTAACATCTGCAAACATATCAGCATGATAATAAGGAGACATACACACGCACTCACACACAATGAGATTTTACCTTTGCTTCGGCTGCGTCCTCTTTCCCAAGGTCCGGCCGCCCAGCCTCCTGCAGCCAAGGCCAAAAACCTGTACAAGTACTCTTAAAATATATGTATATGTGTGTTTTCATACACAGGAAAAGGGGTTAGGGATAGGGGGAGGAAAAAACAGAGGCAAGGCAAAACTGTCTTAGTCAAAACTGTGTTTGACAAAAAGTGCACTAAAAGTATAACATGTTCTTAAAGCTAATGTGATGTAATTTCCAGCTGTAAATTCTATTTGAACTTCTTGGATGGTTAGCTTGTATTCATCTCTGTGTCAGTAATATAATGTTGCAGCACAGTAATACCCCCAGTGTAAGCTTTAATCAGAGAACATGATGATGTAAAAGCAATTACTACTAATTAGAGTGAGCTGCTAACATGGTATAGCTGGAAGCTGTGCCTCAAAGTCATAAAAATAGGTCTTCATGTATCAAGCAACTATACAGTGACACAAAAAGCAACAGACCTTTGAATGAAAACAACACTGTGGCAAAGCTTTCTTAATGTGACAAACTCAACAATGAAATATGTTATGAAATAGAACCTCAATATCTCTACTGGTAACTTAGTACTTAAAAACTCTCATAATTCATAATTGAGCACACCTAAAAACGTAATGCTGACACTATACCAATGTATATGTATACTGTGCGGTGTTACCAGTGAAAGGCTGTAGATTATAATCTGTGGCTTGAGTCTTTTTTCCACTGTACACCAGGACTGAATCGTTTCCTCTGCAGTTGTACCGGCTTTCACTGGTAGGACAACCATCTAAGTAGACTCTGACAGAACGGCGTGAGGCAACAGAGAGATTAACACTTTGGCTGATGGGAGGATTTCTGTTACCACTTCTTATAGTAAGATCCTTTAAACACCCTCCTAGACCTGTGAAAGGTAAGAAAAGGAAACACAAAGGAGAGAGTATAAAAAGTAAAAGTGAGAAGGAATCTTTATTATATCAGGGAAATTGCATTTTCCATTTTTTTACATGTCAAATGGGATTTCCCGACTCATATAATTATGCCACAGGTTTACTGATGCAGAATTTACAATGCTCTTAAATTTTAGTCAAATGTTAGCAAATAGTATGATCGCTATGACTCAAAGTTAATTAATTTAGTGATTCTTCTGCTACACAGAAGAGCAGGCAAGTTATAACTGCAAATAAATGTACTTTAACTTGTGCAACTGAAAAGAAAGCCAAAACAATGAGCTCAAAATATGTAAATACTATGCTTGATGAGATTCAAGGAACTGTATAGGAGACTGTAGCTAAATGAGACATTTTTCTTGGTTTGGCACCTGCCACTTTAATGAGCGACATGCAAATACTACCTCAGTGCATGTTATCTCACCATGTTTGTGACTTCTCCTGTCTAGAGCAGAATGTATGAGCTCTGGTGGCACACCCCCCAAATATAATGGTGAATCAACTCTCAGCGTCACTGCTCCTCCCATTCCCCTTGCTTCCTCTGCCCAGTCATTGACAGCAGCTGAGATAAGCGAGCCGCGTTTTGCCAATGACAGTTGTTTCCAGTCTCCATCGCAGTAGCTAAGCCCCACCCACATGCTGAGTTCAATCACATGACCTTCAGAGGAGAGAATGAAGGACAAGAGACCAGCTTCCAGCTCCACCTTAAAAAATATAAACCAGTAAAGAAAACGTTAAAGTCTGTCATTAGATTCATTTGAGTATTTTCAGCATTAGTACGATAATTTGAAACACGTCTCTGCTTTTACCAGCATAAAGTCTTCAGTTTGTGTGTTGTATGTGAAGAGCAACAGCGCATTCAGCTGGTCTGTCCTAAAGTCAATAGAAATATCAAAGATCGGTCCTCCAGTAAATACACCTGAGTCCAATTCCAAGTAACCTGAAACCAGGAGGAGAAAAGTGTCAGTTTTACCAGCAGAACGAGTCAAATTTAAAATGTGCAAAAGGTATTTAAATTTCCCATCATCTATTCATAAGTGACAGACGAAAGACTGTATGAGCAGGCCTTTTTAGACAGCAGTAATGGAGGAAATGTACACTAATGAACCTGATCTTTCACACAGAGGCCAATTAACTTATCATCATATTTATCAACATGAAACAAACTCATTACCACCAACATCAGCAGCAAGCATCTTATTAAGATATGTTGTGTTGACAGTGCATTAGGAGCACTAAAACGAGTGTAAAGTTGTATCTGAACACATATTTGCACAGCACCAAGCACTTCATGCTCATTGTAACTGATACGCTGCTACATCATGTGATTTTCAACATCGCAGTATGCTATTTTTGCACTTTACGGTCCTACCATGACCCAGAAAATGGGCTCCATCCACAGTTTGAAGAGGACATCCCTCCCAGCTTTCATACACTGCAACTTTCTCTGTGGCTTTTGCCCAGTCAAGAATTTGCCATTCCTCTGAGGGGCTGTCAGACATCTTAAAACTCACATCTCTGAGGCAACCAGAGAAGCGCTTTCGCACAAGTCTGGCATCTCCTGATGAGACAAGCAAAAACAAAAGTCATAAGATTACATTAAAAATGTTAACTTGTTACTTCCAATCAAAGACTATTCAACATTTTGAGGCACAAGGTCAAATAAGGGATTTTCATGAGGAAGAAGACAGTATTTGTGCCTGAATATGAGCTCAACTCTCAATCAGATCCAGAAACCTTCAGTCATCTTACAGTATACCTCGCTAAATTATATATCAGATAGCCAGAAAACATGCATATAATCCAGTGGCCACATGAAAGATTTTAATATGTAGGTGAAAACCCACCTGAATCCTGTCTTAGTAGAATAAAATTTTCTGGCAGCCCTCCAATGAACACTCCCATGTTCTCACCAATCATTGTGCTACCACTTAAAGCTGTTGCACTTCCTGATGGTGGTGAAAATAAGAAGCAAAAGTGAGGAAGTGGAGAATAAAAAGAATACATAATGTTATATTATTATATTGAATAATTTAAGACACAAAAGCACAGGGGGAACAGTGGAATATATGGAAAGAAAATGTAGATGTACCTCTCATATAAGGGAAGCATATAAGGTAAAAACAGATTTTGCACAATTCTAATGAGTAAAGTCAATATTTGGTGCAACCAGGTCTTTGCTGACTTTCAGAGACTGTTCCTCTGCTATAGTGATATAGTTTTTCCTTCTTTTGTCCAGTTTCCTTCTCAATTTTTAAGAAGCCACTGCACACCACGCCAAGTTTTCAGCTAATAGCTTTTCGTAAATCACTTTGTTGTTACAAAAATAAATGAATGTGAATGAATGCATATATGCAACAGCCTGCTAGTAACAAAGTGCCTAAAGATAGATAAATTTTTTTTTAATAAAATTTCTCTCATCTGTAAACCCAACATTATTTCATCACTTGATTGGGTGTGCTTTCTATAACTGAAATATTCATAGATCAGTGCTAAGTGGCTTAACAGACAAGCAAAGAGCATTGCTGTGAAAATGGTTAGTCACATACGATACAGTGATATTTTTGTTATCATACACAGACTGGGTGGAATTAACCTGGATAATATCTCCTAGTCAGGGTGGGGGGATTTACAGAATATATACATAGAAAAACACAGACAATCAACATCAGCCTCACAAGATTCACATCCAGATATATGTATGTAGATAAGCATATTACACACACACACCCACACACGGAGCAGATGCACACAGTGGTCAGTATGAATACAAGGAGAGTTACCTCTGTATTGATCGTTTACAACGATTGTTCCCACGGCCCCTTGCCTCGCTGCTCTAATACTATGCCATTGTCCATCATTGTAGCGGCGCCCTCCATCACCCTGTACGCTCACAGCCACCGCTGAACCCTACACACATAAACACAAGCATGCATGAAACCCATGACACAAGCACAAACACATATGAACTGATGGTGTGAGGATATCCACTGACTTACATTTTTTTCCAAACTATCACAGATCAGTTAACACAACCTGGCTCAAAAGACACAGATCGAGCTATAACAAAACACGCGGATGAGGTAAATCTTTAAATTCTAACTAAAAATCAAGGATCAGCGATACCAATCACACAGACACACATCATCTTCAAAAGGACACAAACATGCACATATAACCATCAAAGTGTTGTTACAAGGCTTTTTGCTACCTATTAAGTATGACATCATTGTTGTGATCAGCTTTTAGCAAGCAGCCAAAGAGTAATGTAGTAAAAGAAAAGTATGGGTAGATGCACACATCTACACAGACGCACATGTGGCGATGAAGATTTAATGATGAGATCAATAAATGTATGAATGCCAAAGTATATCAGACTCTGACATCTTTACTATCTTTGCTAGACAGCTCTACTTAACAAGGCAATGGGGGAGGAGTCTATTTACTTGATTTTTTTTAAAACTCCTAACGCACACGCACACACACACATGCGCGCACACACACAAAACAAGCACCTGCCCAAAGAATAGTAAAATAGTAGTGGAAGCAATTGGCACTCAACTCTTCTGGAAAGTAATATTGAGATAAATTTATAAATACCATTCGATTTAAGATGGTTTTACTGAAAAGCACTGATATGTTATATTGTGAGGAAATGTATAGGATCAGACAATATGTGTGCTGAAAGCAAATAGTTTGATGAAACAAAGGTCTGGTGATGAGGTGGTGTCATCCTTTGATTTGTGTGTGTCCACTGTTGGATGCCCCAATGCCCAATCTCTTTAATATACAGTATGTGATAGAAGAAGTCAACACACACACACACATAATATAAAGCACTTATCCAAAGTGCTGCATCTGTGACTTTCCCGCAAATACTTGGCAGCTTATAACACAATATGAGCATGAAGTTTTGGTGTGTTTATGTGTGTTCTGAATACATGTAAGAGACAGACAGAATGAAAAGGAAATGTGTGTGGGGTGTGTGTGCACGCGTGGCCATCTCTCAACAGAGAGAAGGAGGCGACAAAGGATGAAGTGGTTTGTCACTTCTACATCAGATGACATTTAGATCTGTGTTTAAACTTTCTTAGTGTCCTCATGTCAGTCAAGTCTTCACACACTAAAACTGGCATTTAACCTTTTTTTTTTTTAAGAACAGATGGAACAAATGGTCAAAGAAAGCCTCACACAATTTTGTCATCTCAAGTTCAAGTCTGATGGTCGTTTGCTGTAAGTACAAGCAAACCTGCCCTTTCAATCTCACTAGCTCACAACTAAGGAGTGCATATGTGGGGAGAATAAAGTTTGACCTGAAGACAAGTCGCTCTGAGTTTTTTTCTTTTTCCTTTAGTCACCATCTGATCAAAAGAGGGTTTATCTGGATGTGCTGCACCTCATAGATGACTTGTGGGGCCTCTACGCTTGCACACTTTGAGAGACGGAGAGACGCTACCTGGACATTTGTTGCTGTAAAATAATATTGTTTGGATTTTTAGTTTATGACACCCGTTTTCAATGCAGAAAAACCTGGATAAATCACAAGCTTAAATTTCAAATTTTGTTGATTTGAAAACATCTGTTGATCGACTTTTTACTCCATTATGTCAGTAAATCTTTAGTTATTTCATTTTCTCTTTTGTTGATAATATTACTAAACTGCCAGGATTCCTGTCCTGATAATAAAATGACTAGACCTATCAAATAAGTGATATCGGACAAAACAATAATAATCAGCAACAAAGAATAAAGTCATAACTTGCCATAATTTTTTATGGCCATTGCAAAGAAACACCTCTTGCCTTTAAACCAGTCTGAGTCTGAAAAACGCTGCATGTTTGGCATTATGTGACAGACACCACAGCTCCATGCATGGATGCACTTGTACATTTATAGCTAGTTGCTGACACATTAACCACTACTCACCTGCATCAATAAAGTATAAACTGCCTCTTTTACATTTTGAGTGAATGCTTTTTTAAATGTTCTTGAGCTGCGATATAAGTGCGTGTGTGGCAGCTCACATGTGCACGTATTTATGAGCATATCACCTGCCTGTGTCATGCTAAATTACCCCCTCCCCCCTGCATTGGTAATCCCATTAGGCTAGCTCAACAGGCTAATAGGGGGAAGTAATGGGCCCAGCTATATGTATCTAGGGGAACACTAATAAGCCATGACTCCACTCCTACTGTTAATTACCCCAAACTAGCCTAAACAAAGGAATCAACCCAGTTGGAGAAGATACACATACACTCCATCACACATCTAGCAACATAACCACAGACACACTAATCAACAGTGATAGTCAATGATCTGTTCAGTGACATACACCCATCTGCACAGACAGATATAACCCATAGTTACATTTTGATGAAGAGTTTTTGATAAAGTATTGCACAGTGATACTAATGAGAAACTAAAGTGTGTATGTGCATGTTTGTTTGAGTGTGTAATTAGTTGGTGGCCTGATGGAAGTATGTGTAATCATCTCCCATCATCACTTTCATCATCGAAGTCGTTGACTCTTTAACCCTTCTACATGCGTCTGTATGGATGGATAAGGAAAGTCAGGCTGTGTGGCTGTGTGCATGTGTATGAGTGTGTGTATGTGTGCGTGCATGGGTGCAAAGCTTAATTAGCTTGCAATTGGTATTCGCGCGTGGTGACTGCAGGGAATGAGTTAATTGCAGTCCAATTCAAACGTTGACACACTTTCAAAGTTTTTCCCCTTTCCCTGCCTCCCTGACAGAAACCAATGAGGGGCTACAGATCACATTTATTAGATGAGAGAAAGTGAGAGAGAAAATGGAAGAGACTCGGAGAGAGAGCAATACAGAAGGAAAGAAAAACACAGGTGAGAAAAGTGAGTAGGTATAAGGAGTAGAATTAAATGGGGAAAAAAAATCAGGTGTTAGACAAAAATGCACAATCAGTAAATACAGATAAATACAGCAGCAAACAAAATGCATGTTGTAGTATGGCGTAATGTAAAATGTTTCAATTATGCAGAGACGCTTTTGAAACACATTACCTACCTGTGGGTCAAACAAAAAGTAGGGGCGTCCGTTTTTTATCTGAACAGCCAAAAACTCTTCCTGATTTCCTGGAGAGAAGCTGCAGAGTAGCAGGCCATCAGGGGCTCGAGTCTTAAAACTCAGCTCAATACCTGATACAAAGGGAGACAAGGAACAAGATGGGGGAGATGGACATTTAGTAAAAGAGAGAGACAGCCTAAAAGAGGATTTTAATTCCGAGTTACACATTATCTCAGTGTTAAAGCTGACCACAGAAAGTTCAGGTTGCCTACAGCATGTATTTTATATAAAACCCTCACTGCTTGCATCAAGATTAAGAGGGTCATTAAATTAATTAAATGCACTTGATTAACTGATCATCAGTAAGTGTGGTCATCTCTATAAAAGCAGACGTTTGGGCAATTTCCTGGTATAAAGGCTTCAGGTGTGAGATGTTTGGCCATAATGCACATCATATACCAAATATCAAGCACGGTGGGAGTGGAGCCAGCGGAACTGAGGACTCATTGACCATGAACTGTATATTAAAGTATTCTAAAGTCATCCCAAGCACACTAATGAATCTACAATAGAATCACTGAAAAGAAAATAATCTAAGTGTTGCAATGGCAGAGTCCAAAGTCCAGAACTTAAGTCAACTGAAATGCTGTCCATAGACGAATGCTCATAAATCTCTATGAACTGAGAAAATGCTGTCAAGAAGAATGAGCCAAAAATTCATACAGACTACAGTTACATTGTTATTGTTGCCAAAAGTGGTTCTACAAACTACTGAATCAGGCGGCGTGCTTAGCTTTTTTACCATATCACATACAAAAGAGTCTTATGAAGTCTTTCTTTTTCACAGCTGTATATATACACGCACACTGTCACAAGAACCAACAGGACTCTGCAGGGATTGTTTAAACCCCAGTCTGAGACGTCATGTACTCACATAATGCTTACCATTAAGTAAAAAAGAAAGAGGAAGACTGATAAATGTACATTTCTATCAAAATAACTGTTTCCCAACAGCACTAAACCTCTAAGCTGACCTCATTTCCTGTGTAAGCCAGCCGTCTAGGATAATCTTACCACTAAGATACTTCAGGGAAAACATGAAGATTGATCTTAGAAGACACACACAGTTTTGGAAGCTTTCACTTGTAATGTCTTGCTTTTATCTCATGATACCACAGCCTTCCTTTCTTTATCCTTGTAGGATAAAGTAGTTAACAGAGAAGTCTTTAAAGTGTCAAAGACTAGGGTTAAGAGAGAAAATATGATAACACAACAAACTGAAGTTTTGATAGAAATTAAACATGAAATTAAATTGATAATTTTCTGAATCCCCAAATTTTTGGCCGGTTTAGTTGCCACCTTCAAAACAGCATTTTATCAGTAAGTGTGTTAGGAAAAGTTTCTATTGCTTTCCTACATTTTCAAGTTATACATGTAGCATTAATCTGTCAGACGATTTGTGGCTCAGATCTTAAAAACTCATAGGGAAATGCTAAACTGCTAAAATGTCTGAATTCTACCTTTTTCAGATAATTCTCAGTTATGCTATTTTCAATTGGAGAAGCCTAAAAAAAATCATGTCACCTAAAATGACAATGGATTTGGGATCTGACAAAACAAAATGATAAGGAATATTCAGAATTAATCCTTGAATTTTAGTAATGTGGGAAATTTGCAGGTTCTTAGGCCAGCAGAGCCTTTAAGACACACGCGCACACACACACGAAACATTCATCCAGCGTGCTGCCATGTCATGTTACCATGGATCAGAGATTTGATCTTAATCCACTACTAGATCCACATAACCACACAGACCAAGAAGGTTTATGTGTGTGTCTGTGAGCATGTGTGTTTCTTCAGCTCTGTCTGTCTCAGTAGAGAACAGACATGTGGGAAGATCTGAGGAAACCAATGCAGTCAGTCCAGGGTTCATCAGAAGCAAGTGTTTGCAAAATAATTAGTGTGTGAATTCTCTTAAAACAGAGAGAAGTCAAACACTATACAGAAAACTCAAAATGAATACAGATTATCAGAGCTCAGATCTCAACCTTTTTACACAGTTTTGAAGTCTTTTCTTGCTTTTTGTAACTGGATCTATTGTTATGCTGTAGATGGTTGCAAGAAGCAAAAAGAAAGACTTGAGTTGTTTTTATATATCTTAAAAACACAAGTATACCACACATGACTATAGAAAAAAACAAAAAAATAAAGGTAGTCCGAACTAGCTGTTATGTAGAAATAACCATAGAAGGAGCCATTGAAGTCAGTCTGTAGGATTTCATGCATTAGTTGATATGGAGGTTTATGCAGATGTGGAGCTGGAGCGTGTTGGGATCACAACGTGAGGAGTTTTCCTGAAATAAATTTGAGAATGTCAAGTGCTACATCTGCCAGCACATCTCCACTTGTGGCAAAGCACTTTGGTCAGATGACAGTCGGAAACATTTACCTTCTAATTGGATTGTTTGGACAGAGGCCACATTGGAAAACTGTGTGAGCTGCATCTGACTTAATATACAAAAGTGGTTCAAATCAGAAATGAAAATATCATGTCATGTAGAATCTGAAAAACAGATGAACTATAGGAGCAGGTGGCCAAGCAGCGGTGTTGGAATAGCTACATGACCAGTCTGAGCGCCAGACAAATGTGTTGGGCTGGTTCCTCTGTCCCGCATCTTCTCCCCCATGTAGAGGGAGATGTCTTTCAGGATACAGCAGAAGCATGCCGCTGACCTGAGGAGGAGTGGGTGCTGCTGTCTGGCAAAGCCCAGGTGGCGCTCTCAACTTGAGAACAGATTGGCCGGGGTTTAATAACCTGTTGGGGCAGTGTGTGGGCATGTGTTCACAACCTTTAGTGGTGTGTAGTGTCTGCACTGCACTCTGCGGTGACTCTGACTCTGGAGAGAAGGAGATGGCAGGGCCTCCTCATGAGGCCCCACCGGCTTCAGTGATTCACTCCACCGAAGATTTTTCACTAGAGCAGCCTTGTGATGGCACCTTACTGTACACTCAGCCTTTGACCAAGTGAACTGATGGTCACATGGTGCACCCTGACATGGCGTTGGCCTACCCACATTTTATATTGATTAAAGATAGGCTTTATTGAGTGAGTCGTGATGCTCACATAGAAGAGGAACACACTCAGCTGGCCTTCCCAAAAGTGCCTTTGCACCTTGAGTGCATTAGCATGGACCTCATTTGGCTGTTTCAGGTCACCTCCCAAGTTGGCATCCCAAAAGAGATACTGACTGACAGAGGCACTTCGTTCATGTCTCGCACACTTAAATAGCTGTATGAATTACTGGGCATTAAATCTGTTAGGACCAGCATCTACCACCCTCAGACTGACTGGCCGGTGGAGCGGGTGGATAAGACTAGAGTCAGACAATTTTCACTATGAGACAAAGTGCTTATATTACTCCCCTCTACTAGCTCAAAGTTACTTGGCAAATGGCAAGGAGGCTTTGTGATCACATGGCAGGTGGGGGATGTAGGCTATGAAGTGGTATGGTCTAACAGGGGAGGAGGCACACAAATATATCACCTCAACCTCCTCAAAGCATAGAGAGAGCTTGAAACCACTTCTCTGGTGAGTCTGGTAGAGAGAGATGAGTTGGGGCTGGAGGTGCCAAACTCCACTATTCCCACCTCCCTCCATTATGATGACCATCTGATCTCTCATAAGCTCCTGGACTGGTTAGACAATAATCGCTTTTTCATGACGCTGGATTTTACCAAGGGCTACTGGCAAATTCCAGTGTCTAGAGTATTTAAGGAAAAACAGCCTTCTCCATTTCATACAGTTTTTACCAGTTTCTCACACTTCCGTTCAGCTTGTTTGTAGCCCCAGCCACCTTCTAGCGCCTGATGGACCAGGTGCAGATGGCTTACTGGCCTAAGGTGGGTGATGGTGGTATGTGGCGGGGTGTGGTATCTAGCTCAGCTGTAGGGGAGGGGTGTAGCAGTTGGTTCAGGGTGTGGTGTCAGGAGAGGGTGACCCACACAGCTATTCTTCATCGCCTGGTCATGCAATCCCTATTTCAGTATGATACTGGGACCTGACGAGAGAGCGGTGTGTGCAGAGTAGAAGGACGCAGCTGGAAAGCTGTACCAAAGAAAGCGTATTGTGGAACACAATGAAAATAAACAGCCTTCAACGTGCAACGCCGTGTGTGGAGGTCCATCCACATATTGATTAACAATTTGATGATAATCATGAATTACTCTACACAGACATAAACCCAGTAAAGACTGTAGTAGTATCCAAAGAAAATTAATGAAACTGTTCTTCACAGTGGACGGGCATTCTGTACATCAAGCAGGCATGTGTCATTTACATTCACGACCTTGTCACCACGATGAGTCAAGTCATATGACAGATACCTGATATTACATTACCCCTCCTTAACCTACTCTCTTAAACCCTTTTTCCTTCTTCTGCTTTTAACCTCTCTCCTTCTTTATTACCTTTTCTTTCTCCTTTTCTACACATATTACCCCCTCTCAGTATTTTCTTTAACCTTGCATCTAACACACACACACACACACACACACACACACATATTTTTTCAATCATGCTTTTTCCTGCATCTTGCTTGTGTACCTGCTTAACTTCTCTAATGCTGTACTTTTGTGCATACAAAAAATGTAGACAATATAAATGTGTGTTTTACATAGTACATAGTTATTGCATATATACACCCACTCTCCACCAGTCCTATGGAGTGGAGACAGACTCAAGGGCCAAACATGCTTTCATACTATGTGTTGGTGAAAGCACAGTTAAAAAACACAGATCTAAAAATGCCAGAAAATCCTATAGAGTGAAAGATATCAGTGTAGCGAAACTCTAATTCTTCTGATTTAGGGGCTGTTAAATGAAATAAATGAAATAATTTTTTCTTTTTTAAATTACATAAAAAAATCTGATAATCCATATAGTGTGTCAATAAATTCCTGAAGCCATACATGGAAGTAAACTTGTAAGGAAAATTAAGGGCATGTACAGATTTTGTACACAGTTTTTGTGTGAGTCTGCATTTTTGTGATAGTCAAAGTGTTATCCAAGCATGCTCAAATGTAAAGCATCTGTGACACTGCTCATGCTCAGCAATACTTCCTTCAGATTTCCCCACAGGACTTGTGCTACTTCACACTGACAACCACTTTGGAGCCATCAACAGACAAACCTGAGCACACACCATGACAGGTGATTCTGTTACGCATACAGCACAATGACACACACAGAGAGACACACACTTATAGACAAAGCGGCACATATACACACAAGCGCTTTCATTGTGCGATCGAACAAACACAATACCCCAGCAAGCACTTACAGAGAATGCATAATAAAGCCACACACGGTCAAACACATGCACAGAAAAATTGTTGCTGTTTATGTTTTACAATAGTATACACAAATTTTTTTAAGGCAACGACTTCAGTTAATGAAATGTTAAGACGACTAATATACTCCAACATGAATTACTTAATATCTCTAATGTGCTTTTTTTCCCGAAAAGTAATTATTTTTACATTTGTAAAATGCTGATGGACGCCAATGTGAATACTTATTGTTTTGGTCCAGTCCTGTTATATAACACATTTCAAGTTTAGAAGTTTAGGTACTACAGAAAGGGGATGTTTGTTATGAAGCATTTATTGTCAAAACTGTTTTCCGGAGAGGGCAGTGGGGGATAAGAACCCCCTCTCTAGTTGTCTTTTCTCAAAGCAAAAAACAGCACTTGAAAGGTTCTCCCCACTGTGTGCTCAGTGGGTTTCTGACTATAAATTTCCTTTTCACTGGAAGCATAAAAATCCAAATTTATTAAACCAGAGAAAGGTGTTGGACCCTACTAGTGGACCATAAAGACAGTATGTTCATTCCACTCTGCAATGCAAAAATGAGTGCAAACACACTGACAACTTGGTTTTTCTCTAAGACCAGGTAAAGAGCCAGTCATAAAGTTTGCCCGAAGGAAGAAACACACTCTCAAAAGGCTCCTCCACCTTCTTCTACAACATGCTGAATACGAGAACTAAAATGCTGCTTTGATCAAAAAACACAGCAGTTTTTTCACGAGTGAAACAAGAAACATTTTGTGAACTATAAGCACATACAACCAGCCACATTTACACAATCAACTTTATGTTAAGTAATAAGAGTTAAAGTTAATTTTTTTTAAACCGACTTTTAAATCAATTAAAACTAAAGGAGCATTTCAAAATGAATTATTAATTCTAAATAGTGCACTGTGTTGTACTCTCGTTACCTAATCAAACGAGAAGATTCATGTTATATTCCACAATATGAAACATTAACACTTAGTTATGTTGAGCCACTTACAGTTTTAAGTAGTTTTATTTATTAGGTAGTATTCTTTCATGTGCATTGTTTCTCCTCTCTGTCTCAGTAAACAGCGGAGGTTGTGTGTAATCATCTACACAACATAACCTGAATAACTCCAGTCATGTTAGCTCTCTGCTGGCATTAATCAGAGCCTGGCGTATTAATGAGAGCGCGGCAGCTAGCTAATTACACCCATAGATTCTGCAGCAGCCCATTAAATATACAAATGACAGAATTAAAGAGCCCAGCCTCTTCTGATTAATCTTTAAATGGGGAAAAACTAATGATGTCTGTGCAAACTTTCCCTTCACACATTTCTCCCCCTCTCCTTCTCAACGTCAGTGCCTGGCAATCAATCATATTAATTAGGGAAAAATAATTTGTATCATTTAACATTTCCCTCTTTCCTGCTTAGTTGTTGCAGTAGCAGCTATTGCAACAATGTGCTGTTTAAGATGTGTCTGGATATTATCCAAGTCTATTTGTTCCTGCATTCATTTTTTAATTTTTTTCCCCTAACATATTTGTGTGATGTTTCATCTCTCTTCATTTAATGTGGGTTAAAGAAATGCATCTGGATTAGCAAAAATATAAGCAGAACGTCATCTGCATTTCAAACAGCCCATTTCAGGGCCAGTGAAGAATTACTAAAGTGAGGAGAGAGGACTGTGTAATCTATTTGGACCCATTTCAATTTAAATACATTATTTTATAAATAATAACATATGCCTGTCTTAACTGAGAGGCAATGTCCTTAATTCAAATATAAGCATGGACAGCAGAAAGTCAGGAGAGTTCTAGACACAGAAACATAATAAATAAGATGAATGATGTAACATGGATTTCTTGAAACAAGCACTTACGAGGTTATTCATATTGTAGCATGACTGCATATAGTTATAATCTTGTTTTATCTAAAGTAAGATTCAGTGAGGGAAATATTGACTTAATGCTTCTTATTAAGCTTTAAGAAGCATCTTTAAACACACGCGACCAGACTTCATTTATGGAAACATGCACTCCTATCACAGTAATTGCACATGGAAAAGAACCTATTTGGCAAAAATATATCTTTATATTTTTTAATAAAGTGGCCATAAGGTAACAGGTGAAAGGGCAAATACATGCTAGATAATCTCAACCTTAACTAAGATTTAACATGTGGAATATTGACCCTGCTCAATGATGTGCCCTTAGTTTGCATGTAGGATATAGAAAGCTTGAGGAACCTCAATAAATATTAATATTCCTAAGATGATGTATGACGTTGACAGAGAAAAATGATCATTTGTTGTTTCATATAGAAGGCACATCACGATCTTCTGAGGCATCAATGCTGCTAGGCCAAAACAAAAAGTTCCCTTTAGATGTAAAAGGACATCAATTCTAAGGAACACTTTATAAAATCTTTGTGACATGCGTCGTGGGGTATGGCGCAGTCCACCTGAACAGATAAATAGTGTGCAAACATTCAGCACATAGAAAAATGTTACATTTGTCATTGCTTGAGTTGCAAGGTTTCCACAAGACAAAACGATTGACGAGTCTCTCCTTTGTGATCAATTGACTCTCGAGGGGGCATTACACTGCATTACATTCATAATCTAATTTGGCTTTGATTTGTTCGCTGTTCCGTGCGCTTCGATGGGAATAATTGTCTGTAGATGATGCTATTAGTATTGATGGTTGTAAAAGGGCGATGGTTTGAGGACTGCCGACACATTGATGGTCCAGAATAGATCCGGTCTGAAAGTGATTGTCTGATCCATTACCCTTTATGAAGGAGGAGAGCAGAGGAGATGAGAAGCGCCCCTCAATAACAAAAAATCATCATCTATTTGCTGGCAGCATTTAAAGAGATCTATTTACCTTTGTACTGGAGAAGCAATGATGAGATCAAAAATTTGAATTCCTTGCTTTGGGATAAAAATACACGACTCAGTAAGTAAAATTAAGAAGCAAGAAAACAATATAGGAGACAGGTTGGTTGGGTTTTTCTGACCGCGTACTCGCTCAGTATTTTAAGAATTCAATTGCCTTTCATGAAAAACATGAAATAAAGCAGTATTAATATTAATAACCAATTGTTTGCAAAAATAAAACACAGTACACAAAATGACATGTTAAGGAAGTAAATTAAAGCAGCAGAAGTCAAAAAGGAGACCAGAGATATACTTAAAATATCTTGTCTGAACTGTGAGCTTTATAAATTATATTTGATAAATATTGTTTTACTTACACTGTGTTCAGCCACATCTATGTTAACACCGGCATTAGTCATAACATTTAGAGACTACTCATCCTTTTAGTATATGTATGGAAAGAGCAAGCAATTACAAAATCAAAAAATATATATATATACTAAAATAGCTTATAATATTTGAATTTTTACAAATGTGTACAGCCTAAACAGAACATCCTTCTCACAGTAGTCTAATCAACCATTATAAGAAATTAAATGTTGTGGGAAATGTGAATTTCATGTTAAATGATTGCAGAATTTGTTGATCAATCACAATAATTAAGCTTACTTCTAGGATTGAGTTACTATTTATTTACTATTGAAGTGAAGGCAAAAGCAACACCAGCCTGCTCTCTGAGTGTTTCATATGATATGTCTCCATAACAAAGTCTATTAAAACTTTAGATTCAGAACATGAACATGGAAGATATGGAGTACATGGATACCTACTTTATGGACTGCAAACATACTGTACTTTGGTATTTTAGATCAAGCAAAATTTGATTATAGAGGGAATCACATTTGAAAACTTTAATCTACTCAAAGCCAGAAATATGTCATACATTTAGGAAAAACTGCTTGGCCACAGATTTTCTTTTTTTCTTTACTTTTTATGACACAGTATTAAAATATCTGGAAAGGTATTCTCTTAACACCAAAATACATTACTGGTGATAAAAGGTTTGTGTGGGACAGTGAAGTAATCTCAAGTGGCATCATAGAGCTTTGCTTGCTCAAATCCCACTGATTAGTATCAGCAGTCATTAATTATGAGCGTCAGACTGGGTGATGTTCTCAGATGAAGCAGAACATGTTTGGCTGTGCAGCTCAACCCTCTAATGATGCTGGTAAACAGAAAGATAATTGTCCTTTAAGATGACTGGGGAAGTCATTCTAAAGGAATGTCACTTGAACACTGAGAAGAAGAGACAGTGCAGTCAGTGTACACTAAAAAACACAGGGATGTATGTACACATCCTGTCACATACTCCCATGCACAGTACACAGAAATGCACATATACATACCGTCTATTTACTAATAGACAGACACCTGCACTCATCTAAACATAATTTCTTACCTGTAAAATCGGTGTTGCTGGGAAGGATGTCACTGGGGAACTGATAGTAACTGTTTCCAGAAAATCTTGTTCCTCTGACAACTGGATCTTGCGGGTCAGAGAGAGAGACATCTGACCTTTCCACCTCAAAAAACCAAAATATGATAATGTATAAATATCTGGTATCTAGCATAGTGGTAGTACTCAAATTATAACTGCAGTCATAAATTGTAGTTAATTATGTTTAGTATAAAATCACATACTAAAATTTTCCAAAAATAATAAACTGAGCAGAATTTTTTTGTTTTTAAATGACCATGTGTATATCAAATGCATTAAAACACGTAGGGCCATGTGGGCTTGCACTCTCAACATGGCACAGATCCTCTTTCTTACTACTTCCCATGAATCTCAGTATCAGAACTATTATTCCTCTATTTTAGACATAACCTGTGTGGCAGAGAATAAACAGTGGAATCATAGGCAGGAAGTTCTCGTGATTTCTACGTACACACAGTGTGAATGATGAGATGACAAACAAAGACACACTTTGGGGTTATTTCTCACTTCCAGCATGAAAAGAAAGTAATGTAGTATGTGCCAGTGAGAAAACACAGAATCTTAGCTAACTTTGTTCAAGTATGGAATGATTTAGACTTTAAAACATTGACATGCTGGTAGCATTAGCTTTAGCCCCTGGGAACCACACACATGAGTGCCAACTTTTCAGCTTAATTTAGGCCATATATACAGTCATGCTTGTGGCTAGCATGGGTCTAGGCAAGGCAATAGATGAAAACAGTTATTCATTACTGTGAATTTCTGTTTAGCTGCAAACAAAGACAGACACCCTTAATGACCTCATAGTACCATATGACCTGCAGGCGTACTTGTGGTTCCTGGAGTATGTAAAAGTAGAATAGGAGTCAGAGCCTTCAGCCTTTAGGTCCCCCTTCTGTGGAACCAGCTTCCAGTTTGGATTCGAGAGACTGAAACCCTCTCTATTTTTAAGATTAGGCTTAAAACTTTCCTTTTTGATAAAGCATGTAGTTAGGGTTGGATCATGTGTCTAGGTTGCTGTGGGATTCCCATGATGCACTGAGTCCTTCTTCTTCTTGAGTGTGTTTATAAACCTCTCTGCATTTAATTATTAGTTATTGTTAATCTCTGTCTCTCTTCGACAGCATATTTTTTGTCCTGTCTTTATCCAATCACGCCCAACCGGTCGTGGCAGATGGCTGTCCCTCCCTGAGCCTGGTCCTGCCAGAGGTGTCTTCCTGTTAAAAGGGAGTTTTTCCTTCCCACTGTCGCCAAAGTGCTTGCTTATAGGGGGTCATATGATTGTTGGGATTTTCTCTGTTTTCGTTGTATTATTGTAGGGTCTTTACTATACAATATAAAGAACCTTGACACTACTGTTGTTGTGATTTTTGCGCTGTATAAATACAATTGAATTGAATTGAGTGTAGGGCAGTGCTCTTACCTGATATAGAGGGTATGGTCCATTAAGTTGGGCTGGGGGGTCCCACTCTATCTGAATGGTAGTTTCATTTTCTGGATATAATCGAGGTGAAGACAGTCCTGAAGGTGCTGAGAAGCAGAAAGTAAAGAAACGGAAAGGGTGATCAGAAAGTGAATGTTAAAATTAAACTACAGAGCTGTGGTGTTGTAATACATTGTTTCTCTGCAAAAAATGTCTATGTAAAAAGCTATGTAACCATAGCTAATTTACCCAAAAAACATTCAAACACATTAAGAATAAATACATCTTGTGTGATTGGGCTTTCCTTCAGTAGAAGCTTATTTCTTTCAGGCTACACAAAAGTCCCATTTTCATTTAATAGAAGATCAATTTAATTTCCTTCGCTCACTCAAGGTGTTAAATTAAATGTCTCTTTGAAACATACTGTAAGGTACTGGAGAAGCAGTTTTAACACATAACATAAATAAATCTACCAGAGACTAGCTGATATAGGGAGGACAGATTTATAGGAATGGAGGAAAAAGCATAGCAAGTGATAGACCGGTGTAGAGATGGGAAAGATGTGTGTGTGTGTGTGTGTGTGTGTGCATTAAGTGTCCTTTCATTGTAGTGTTTCTCTTTCGATGTGTGGGTGTGTTTCAGTAATTGTCTAAATGGTTCGTGGTAGGAGTAAATTAGCTTTCACTGACAACCATGCGGATTATCTTTAGTGTGACTTCTAGCAGAGCCCTTAAAAGCAAAGTGGACAGCTTGTTTGGCGCCTCATCTTGGCACATCAAACCATAAATTACTGCCAATCGATAGCTTACCAGTCTATTGATATTGAGCTAGTGTGACATTTAGAACGCTGTCAGTGGCACACACATATACAACATGGCCCTTGCTTTACACTGTGGTGTACTATTTATTTATTTATTTATTTTTATGGATGCCATGTTGGTAAATAAATTTTCCTTCTATGAGTGGGTAGAATAGTGATGCAGGGGTTTGAATCTGCCTGCCTTTCTGCGCAGAGCTTCCATGTTCTCCCTGTGGCTCTGGTAATTCCTCCCACAATCAAAAGGCATGCTTATTATTCTAAGTGTGAATTGTTGGTCTGTCTTATATCTTATCAAAAAGTGGCAACTGTCAATTTTTTTAGCCCACCTCCAACTAAGGAGGACCGACTTTATGTTAATAAAAAGATTTGTACATTAGCAGCAAAACAGCACAACATCAATATGAAAGTAAGTTTAATGATCCTCTAGGATCATCAAGGCATTTTCACCCAGAGGACTGCCACTCACTGGATATTCTCTCTCTTTCTGACCATTCTCTGTGAATCCAAGAAGTTATTTTGCATAAAAATCAAAGTAAATTAGCAGTACTCAGAAAAGCCCTTCTGACACCAAAAACCATGCAACTTTCAAAGCCACTTAAGTCACCTTTATACCCATTAACCCTTCTCTATACACACCATCTCAACCTTGCTTCTCCTACATTGTCTATACTCATTTCTAGCCTTGTCCGTTCTGTTCACTCCCAATGAAAATTTTTGCAACTTCAACTTTGCCACCTCCAGTTTGGCTTCTTGTCTTTTTTTTGTGTCACTATCTCCAAACTACACATTATAACAGGTCTCACAACTTATAAACCTTCCCTTTACTCTTGCTGCTATCCTGTCAAAATTCACATTGTACAATCACACTGTATTCAAAAATCTAGTTAAAAAGTCCACTGCCCTCCCTCTTAGACGTTTCCATTTCCTCTTCTCTTGTTTTCTTTATTCATCAGCTCCTCAAAGTATATCTTCTGTCTTCTCAAGACACACTCGTCACTCATTAATAAATTTACATTTCTATCCTTCAACACAGTAATCTGCTGTATATGCTTTCCAACTCAATCTCTCTGGTTATGTATAAAAGTTCTTTTTCTCCTTCTTCAGTGTCCAGCTTCACATACAACCCACTGTAAGCCTTTGTCACCTCCTGCTACTTTCTTCATCTCCTTGACTATCCCACTGTTTCTTTGCTAACCTCTTCATTTGAATACGTTCTTGTACTTCCTCATTCCACTGCCAAATCTCATTGTCTTCTGTTTCCTTTCTGTCCATTTGACAGAACGCGTATTCTTGGAAAAGTGGTTGCAGGAGGTGAGCTGGCTTCAAACAAATACACTTTTCCGAGAATGCGCGCTTCCTTTGCAGTTCGGACTCCTTCTGACATTTCTTTGGAGGTGGAGGAACACCAAAGTAATTGCTTAAAGGAGGTTGCTTCTTCGACATCTTTAAGAGTTCTAAACAAATGTCTGTCCTTCTCCAGAAAATCTTATGTATGCAAACGTGCGTTGCAACTTCTTATCTGGTGCGCATCTTTTATTTTGACAGCACATGTGCACCTGCGGACCACTTATGTGCACCCCTGACTATACTCTCTTTGTCATCTGGTGACTCTTCCTTACCACACAGAGCCTGTATCAACTACTCGCCGAACTCTGAACGACATTCTTCCTCTGCCTTCACTCGCTTCCTCTTCTTGATACCTAGAGCCATCATACAGACTAACATCTGATGCTGCCTAGATACATTTCCCCCAGATTATGTAGACATAATCTACCTGAATGCACCTTCCTCCTTATATATGACCCATGTTTCTTCTTCTTGAAATGTGTGTTTAACAGGCAGGTTAGAGGTAGCAGCCAGTTAACATGCCCTCTCTATTTGTGCACCAACATGTCAAATGTCATCCAGTAGCTTATGTTCTTTGATCACTTAATCAGTTATTGCATTACTGGGGATATCTACTAGCATAAATTAATATTAGTTCCCAGCAATGACCGGGTTGTATTTCGACACAAGTCTAAAACACAATAAAACCTGGACACAGATATCCATATTAGAGAAAAACATTTCAAATGTGACAGAACTATAGGATAGTGTTATCGTTGTTGATAGAGTTTGAGTGTGTGTTCATGTTTGAATCATGAAAGACAGTTTTCTTCTTACTGACCAGTCTGATTGGACAATCTGGTTGTATATTTTCTGCATGTCATGTATTCATTTATTGTATCTGCTTGTTCATTTAGTGAAATTAACTTAACATTATGACACATCAAGTTTGACAAAACCCACTTGCTTTATTATGAGTATACGGAAAAACACACCACACATACACACACAAGGTTAACAGTCCACCAGAAAGGTTAATTTTAGCTGCCGACATGGTAATGAAGCAGCTAAATCATGGGCCAGCTCCCAGGAGCAATTGTGCGTGTGCGTGCACACGCGTGTGTGTGTGTGTGTTTCCTGTTTTTACAGCAACTGACATGTCTTAACAGGCTCTTAGCGTACAGTTACACCACGCACATAAGCACACCACTTATTGACATGGCGATCCCTTGCCATGCATATTTCTCTTCTCAAGAAGGGCCTCAGGCCAATTATGCGTAAATCAATAAAGTTCCTGTTCTGTTGAGTGGTGTTACAGTGTGAGTGCACGTGTGTGTATGTGTCTCTGTGTGCATGTCTTGTAGAACAAGACTTTATGGATGTAGGATACATAAAACATCACCATCAGACCCTGATTAGCCACTCACTTTACTTTGTGATCAATAACTTTGTGGGAAGATACACACACACTGAAACAATTGCAAATGCATCAACACAGGTGGACAGGAGACCTCTTTCCTTGAGTCGTTACGTCTGTCTCAGTGTGCGCGCTAATGTTTAGTCATGTGCTTCGGTGTAACTCCGGTGGATTCACAGATGCTGTCTGTTCACTTACAGCAGATGGTAGCTGGCTCTAATGGCCCAGCGTCATGTGTGGAAGATTTATCAGAGCATCTGTATCATGCTCAAGTACACCTTATGAGGAGTACCACTGAATGTGAAGATATTTCTACTACAGAGGTTTTTTCAGGTCATGTTCCTTTCATTCAGCTTGCAAGAGAAAAGCTGGAGACCTTTTTGTTGACTAAAGAAGGTTTCAGTCAACAAACAGTTTGGTGTCCCAAATAGGAAGGGTTTTTATTAATTGTGCTGTAGCCAAAGAGGCACTTCTTTATTAGAAGGACACATTTTAAGATGTGCACATATGTACAATCCAAGATTGTCTCTGCAGGGGGAAACAAGAAGCAGAGCAGAAAGCAATGAGTCAATCCAGATTTAACAGGCTGGGAAAGAGCTCCAATGACAAAAAAAAAGATTAATAAAAAAGTGCTAGTCCCCAGCCTCTCCAGCACCTATGACATAAATTTAAAAAAATCTAGGTGATTTTCAGAAAAGTTGACCTCTGACCTTGAGGTTGAGGTCATTGAGATTTGAACTCATCTGAGATTTTTATTAGATCTACCTATAGTATCAATTAGAAAATCCTAGATGGCATCTTTCTCAATTTATTGTGTTCACAAGATTTTCAGAAAACTTGACCTCTGACCTTGAGGTTAAGGTCACTCTGACTTGAACTCATTCAAGACTTTTAGTAGCTGCACCTACCAAAATCCTACGCTGCCTCATTCTCAAGTTATCATATTGACAAACATGGGTGTCCATGTTTCACGACAATACCCCATCAGCCTTATAAAAACCTCTTTATTTTGGCATGAGACTTCTAATGGGGTTATTAGTGGTCCAAAAAGTACATAACTGTAGACAACTAACAACAGCATGCAAAAAGAGGCTTGTCCAACAGATGCATATGAAGTCAGCAGCTTTTCAGAATTTGTATAATTCTTCTCATTACAACTCCCTACTGATATGCTACCATGTTTTTATAAAGGAATGTAACAGTATTCACCCAGTGCATGTTAGATTGAGGTCTTAAAGATTATTGTTAAATATTTTTTGTCAAGTGCAAAGATTATTGCTAAACTGAAAGAAGAAAAAGTGATCTGATGCAGCAGAAGCTTAACACCCAGTGGAGGAGCAAACGCTATGCAAATTGTTTTGGAATTAAAAAAAAAATCTGCTAAACGGCATATGCCATTATCATTTCTTATAGTTGAAACAAAAGACATCTTTGGCGTTGGATGAAACAAAACGGTGGCAACAGATGTGGCTGTTAAAAATACATTCAAAAAGTCAACTGGGTACAATAAGCCATATTGAACTGTACTGTATTACAGTCAAGAGAAGTCTTTGGAATCACTTAAAATAAACATTGTCGCTGTGTCAACAGATGTAGCCATTAAAAATACATTTAAAAAGTCCACCAATTACAATATGAAGCATCATTCATCACAATAAACACAAGGAATGACTTTTTGAGAATTGTATGAAATGAAAATATTCCCTATGTCAACAGATGTAGCTGTTCAGAATATGTTCAAAAGCTGAATTCCCTGAGCAAGTATTTATAGATGAAAGGTTTTTGTTTTACAACTCTGCGCGCCCATTGTCTATTCACCTAAAGAGATAAACAAAACAAAAAAGACAAAAACATAACATGAGCAGCAAGCGTAGACACCGTGAGTGAACAGATGGAAAAGTGTGTTGCACGGTCAAGTGCGCCTCTGAGTGCAATATGTATATTTTAGAGTGATTCATGTTCCTCTGCTGCCATGTGCTATTTGTGTGTGAGCGAAAGAGCCCAGCAGATAGCAAGTGAAAGATGGACAGGGAGGGGGGGGGGGGGGGGGCTGAGAAAGCAACAGACTATCAAGACAGACAGAAAAAGACATTAAATCAGAATTCTGTGTGTGTCCATGTCACCGTCCACTGATCAATTAGTGCTCATCTAGGCACCAGAGATTTGTGCCTGAGTTATTAAACATAGCTAATTCATCCTACTTCCATAAAGGTTATAAATCCACAGAAGAGCGAGAGGGATTGTATATGTGTTTCTGTAATTCTGTGTGTGTTTGATTCATGGCCAGCAGGAAGTGTGTGCTACGCCACATTTTTCTCCTTGTAATTAACAGTAAATTGTTTTTACTGCCGTGCACCATGAATATCCCCCCTAGTTAACATGACCAATGCTGTCGCCACTCAAGTACCTGATGACTGACTGAGTGCTTTTGGGTGTGTGTGTGTGTCTGTTTGTGTGTGCATATGTCAGAGGTTTGTTTTGCAGTTGTTATGCAAACACCACACTATGTAAAATAACTACTATTATACTTTAAAAAGACAATATTTGGGAACTATCAGTATTTCATTATTGCCGAGAAGCGTGCATTTGTTTATGTCTGTGTGTGTTTTGCATAAATCTTTATGCTCTACCTGCTGGTAAGGTCCATCCAGTGCTTGGCAGACTGGTAATGCAACCTGCTTTTGTGCAGAGTGTGACAGTGAAGTTGTACACGTGATAAGGTTTCAATCCTTTCACTACGTAAACTGGATGGGATGATGGGCCCACTCTATGCAACGCCTGCAAAACACAGGGACAAGGAATATAAAAACAGAAACAGAAGAAAACAAAGAGACTATCCCATTTTTTTTTGTTTTTAGAAAATTCCTACATTGTGAAAAGTTAGTGAAAATGACCTAATACGAAAGCATTTATCTTCAAAATAAATGTCATTTGCTGTATATTACATTTCTGCCAGGTAAGCTCTTTTTTTTTGGTAGGTTGTCCTGGCAATTATTTCCAATTTTATGTGTGAATGTGCTTACCTGACTAATAACCGGAGGGGCATATGGATTGTTGGTCTGTTCGGTTAGCAGGTTGACCCGATATTCTGTCACCTGTCCTCTGGCGATGACCCCGTGGTCTTCAGCAGTGCTCCAGGTTACTTTAAGACTGGTAGACGACAGTGCGGACACTTCTGGAGGAGCCATAAACTCTGGCACTGGAAACACATATTGCACCGTTTTCATTATCAGACCTCCATGCCACAGATCAGCTATTTACAGAGATCACAAAGAGCATAAGCATATCCTAAGCTAACACACAAGTTATTACAGGGTAAAGTAAATCTGATTGCAAGCTAACACTCTAATACACATTGTGACTTTTCAGGGTGTCCGTAGATTAGGCATTTGTCTATCTGTATACAGATTTAATTTCAATGCAGCCAAAATTATGTATAAAGCAGCATTATAAAGGTTTTAATCAGAGACATTTACACCGAGGAAGACCGCAACCTGGTCTCTGAACAACAGCTCTTTCCTGCTAATTTCTCCTTATGTAGCTTACAAACTTGTAACAAACTGAAAACAAAGTCACCAATGCAAAAAAATATTTTTACAGCAGGGTAAATAGTTAGCAAATCAGCAATTTGCAGCACAGCAGACACCAAGTACAGTTTCAAGTGGGGGGGTTTTCACTAATTTTCCACTAATTTTCAGTACACTCCTTGAACATGACCATTTTCATAGGAATATTTCTTGTTTCTAACCCACTTAACAATGACCTGATTCAATCATAAAAAGGCACCTAACTGAAGGGATGAACCAGAGTTGTGTCTACACAGGTAGGCAACTTAGCTAAACATAACCCAATATATAAAAAGTATCTTTAGACACTTTGTTACAAGAAGCCTGTCACAAAAGACATAATTTGTCCAATTTCTTTAGTTGAATCTATAAAAAAAAAAATCTGTGTGTGTGTGTGTGTGTGGGGGGGGTTAATAGACAACACTTATGGAGTTATCGTAGATAAATTCTGATGAATCGCAATGGCTATTTCACACTGCCCAATATCTTTTAAATCTGAGCAAGTACATCGTGGTTAGTGCTGAAAATTACAGTAACAGTAACACAGTGTACTGCTCCCTTTGAGTCAATGTACTGTAGCTCACTCAATAGTCTCTTTTGTCCTCTCCTTGTTTCTCTCTTCTTTATATGACAGTAATCATTCAAATATTTTTTTTATCTTATTACAACTGGATTTCTGTTTAAATGATTGGATAGGCTATCTTGCTATATATAAAACCCATGAAAAATTATAATCAAGATCAAGCAATATTTTCTTAATTTATACACATACATGTACCTGCTTGTAATAAATAGAATCAGTAGTATTAAAAACATTAACTACCTTAATTAAAAGCCCAAATTACTCTAGCCCATCCAAAATCAGAATCTTGGCGATAAGCCTGGGTTCTGTCATGGTCTGGGGCTGCAATCCAGTCAGTGGTGCTGAATGCAGAAAAGTACCATCAGATTTTGATCAAGCATGCAATACCATCTGGAAAGCCTCTGATTGGCAAACGCTTCATTTTTTAGTATGACAATGATCCCAAACACGGCCAATGCTGTAAAAGCATGCCTGCCTAGAAAAACACACAGTGGAATACTATCAGTCATGGACTGGGCTCCCCAGAG
The DNA here is from genome assembly GCF_051167445.1 of Perissodus microlepis. Lineage (NCBI taxonomy): Eukaryota > Metazoa > Chordata > Actinopteri > Cichliformes > Cichlidae > Perissodus > Perissodus microlepis. Next base: position 14,207,727 of record NC_140461.1, on the reverse strand, counting down.
CCTGGACCTCAGCATTAATGAAGCAGTGTGGGATCATCATGATAGAGAACGGAACAAAAAGCTGCCAACATCCAAAGAAGAACTTTGGAAAGTCCTTCAAGAAGCCTGGAAAGCAATTCCTGAAGTTTACTTCAAGAAATAACAAGGACGCTTACCTAAGAGAGCTCAGGCTGCTTTGAGAAATAAAGGTGGCAATAGTAAATATTAATTTTCAAGTTTGTTAGAACTGTAACATGTGTTTGAAAGTTTAAATACACTGTTGCATCACTTTCCCAACAAACATGGAGAACATAACACTCCAGGATAACAAAGGTCAAAGGTCTGTCCTCCTCAGGATGGTTTTGAAAAATTCATGATTTTGCCTCTCAGACATGCAAGTGGTAACTAACCTTGTTCTGTATTATATCAGTACAAATACAATTCCAAACCGCTTCTGACATGATGGTTACTTACCTTTATTGATATGATGTATATTTTCTGTGCAACTACTGCTTTTTTAGTAATTCATTCATTCATTTACTGCTTCTTTTATTTTATGTGTAATTAGTGCTGGTGTTTGGTTATAGTTATGTCTTTGTTTGTAAGATTAGGAACAAGTGTTTTATAAATACCTTGGCTTTGTGTTTCTGTTCTTAACAAATCAAGTCCCAACTTATATCACTTGTTATCTAATTTTAGGTTTGCTTCTAAAGTCACTTTTAGGTATTCATTATCAGCCTTTTATGTTTATTAAGCCAACTCTTGAAGTGGCATAGTGATGCAGGGGTTAGCACTGCTGCCTCACATGAACTTCTGTAAGTTCTCTGTCTCATCTTCATTTGGTATTAGCAAACAGGTAAGTCATCTCATAACTTATCAGAAAAGTGAGAATAGATTCAAAACATTGACTGTATTTTCTCTGTCTTAGTAGATTATTAAATTTGGCTCCACATTAATTTCACCACTTTGAGTATCAGCCAGTGAGTCTAACATTCTCTAAGATGTGCGTCTGACAGTTTAACCTAAAATGTGTCGGCTGAACCTGCAAAATTAATTTTTCATTTCTTAATAACTTGGTGATTTTTTTCTTTGACTACCACATAAATTTTTTAAAATAAATAAATAAATAAATACAAATTCTAACAAAAAGACATATTCAGAGAGGTTAGTGGATATTATGTGGTCTTAATGGATTTAAGTATTTCATAATTCTACGGTTGTGATAGCCACTATTACATGACAGATTAGAGAGAAGGATTCTTTATTCTACTGTTGATGCCATCTAACTGTGAAATATGCTGTGAAATGTGATTCACGGTAGACATAACCACAGTCATATTCTTTCTTTCTAACTCAGCACATGTACGCGCACCAACACTGACACACATCCCACATTCAAAATGGTGTTATCATATGCTTGTTATCCAGACACATAGCTTAGAGTGACGTTGGAGGCAATCATTTAGTCCTAATGAGCCATATCATCCCTTTGAAATTCAAATACCTTAATGAGTTTCCCCTCCCCCACACGCAGTTTTTCTTTCCTCCTTCCTTCCCTGCTTTCTTTTTCTACAATCTATCTCACAAATACTCACTAATTTTAATATAGTACAAAAGATTATTTAACCAACAGCAATGGCATCTGGTGTGTAGCTACATTTTAACCAAAGTGTCACTCAATTCCAATTTGTTTTTAGATCTGGGGTCCATCAGTTATTGACAGGCCTTAATTTAACATCATAAGTTAAAAATTTAACTCATTTAAATTTTAAGCAAGCTCTTTGGAGTGTCTGAATGCGAATCATTTTGTCTGAATATAGGTGTAATACAGAATCGGATTTTTCTGATTCAGCCATGGAAGGCCATGAAAGGAAAACCTAGCTTAAAAAATCCATACTGGACACACCACTGAGTCATTGATGGTTGCCAGCTGGATAAAAGTCAGCCCTTTAACACTGAAATGGAACTGCCATCTCTGGGCAAGCCTCTTTCTGATAATTGCCCAGAAAACATTAACCACTGAAGGCTTTTGTTTCACACAGCTACAGTGCCTAACTAGATTTTACTTGGTTATTTCCCTGATTCCTTAACTTACTGTAAATACACCCAGTGAGTAAAAGTCAGCTGTTGAAATCATGAACACGAGATATACAAACCTCCCTCCATGGTGCGTGCTGAGGTCCACCCAGATGTACAACTTCCTGCAATATTGGTGCTTACAACTCTCATCTGGTATGTTGAAAAAGCCTCTAGACCAGTTGCATTAGTACTGGTCTCAGGGGGTGACATTAAGCTTTTATTGGCTATGTTGGAACTTAAGGAGACACTTGGATCCAGCCAACCAGAGCTGAAAAACACCCTCTTTTCAATAGCAAGACTCGAAAGGTTCTGTGACTCCACTGGCCCACGGAGAAAGACCTCATACTTTGTGATAACACCTGTACAAAAAGAAAACAAATGTTAAATCAGTCTCTGAGATTACCTCTGATGTCTGCTAAAACAAAAGCTCTTCATCTAAACAATTATTTAGGAAATTAAAGAAGGAAAGCAACAGCTGCAGCTGCAGGGTTTGTTAGGAAAATACTGTCTGCACAGTTTATTTGTGCTCTAACACAACACTTTAGTTATTGTTAGTAATAGTAACAATAGTCCTTTCAAATTCATATCGTGATTACTACAAATGTTGAAGTAAAAAAAAAAAAAACATAGAATACAATTAGCAAATAGTAATGGATGCAATGCAGTTTTGTTGACGACTTGTTAACATGAAAACAACAGAAATGTGTTAAAATGAGGAGAGAGCACCATGAAAACAAGTAAGAAATCTACAAATCCTCTGTGTACGATTAAAGGTTTTCAATTGTTGTGGTTATAAAATAACACTTCAAATGATAGAAATATAAATTATAAATAAAAACAAATACGGTAATGCAAATGTCTGTTTTGGCAGCTTTGTTTGCCCTGAGCTTAACATGCTCTTACTTCTTTCCTTTACTGTTCTTTGATGTCACGTAGGTTTTTATTCTTTCTACTTTAAATGATTAGGTATTATGTATTATATAAAAAGTGTAGCGTCTACAACTGCAGCAAATTTAGTTTATTAGAAATCTTAACAACAGTTAACTATCCTTAGCCAATCAAACTACTCTCTGGAACTCCTAATAACTTTACTGAAAATCCCTCTGCATCACTAGTAGATCATTAAATGTTGGAAAATAGAAAATCTATAATAGATATATTCATTCTTTAGCAGTATTTACTCTCCAAGTTCACTGAAAAAATTAAAAGCTTATATACAATTATAAAATTAAATAAAAATGAAAAACTTGTGCAAAAAGTAGTGGCAAAAAGTGCCAAAAAGCAGAAGACATGTTACACAGCAAAAAACAAGGTACAAACCCACCATTGTGGAGAGACTCCACATTTGCAAATAAGTACTGAGCAGGTCTCAGCAATACTGCTAACCAGATACACGTTATGATGTCTGTCCCTCAACTCAATGAGGAAAAAACAAAAACTGGTGTAGGCAGATGTGTGCATTTTAAAACTGATCATTTCCACCCGAACACCACTTCAGTTTCTTATTATTTTCACAGAAGCACTGACCACACAGGCAAGAATAGCCGTATTATAAAAGAGTTACTTTAACTTGACTTCTCATTGAATGCTTCACTTTGAATGCACGGAGCTGGGACGACTGAAATGGAGAACTAACATAAAGATTGCCTGATGAGGACAGAGAGCAAAATCAAAATGGAGAGGTGAGAAGGATGCTAAATGATTAACTAATGACAATGAAATGACACACAAAACCATATTAAGTGAGCTTTATATGACACTGCGAGGGAAACAGATCAACAGATGGGGAGGGAAAAAAGAGACACAGGCAGAGAGAAACCCAGGTTAGAGGGCTTTGTTTTACACTGAGCCTTAGAGCCAATACAAAGCTCTGGATTTACAAAAGGCAGTTCCAGTTCAGTGTGTATTTCTGTGTGTGTGTGTGCATTTGTGTGTGTGTGTTGGTTTAAGTTGACTCTCATGTGTCTTGAATGACACAGCCCTGAAGCTTTGCCACTAGGTAAGTGTTTCATGTACAAAATGTGTGTCATTTATTCTACTGTATTATTAATTTTGAAACAGGCATTAACATTATAATGTAATTGTTATTTACTTAAAATAAACACAATGTATTCTTAATTGCAAAGCTATAAGCAATTTTTTTCTCTTGGCAGTGAGACCTTCTATGATGCATGGTATGTAGACAGTGATACTGCTGCAGAAGGCTAAGGGTTACGTTGGGAGTGACCAGGATAGACAAGAGAAGATCACAGAGAAGAGTTATAGATAAAGTGAAAGAGTACAAGAAGAGAGTTGGTGTGACAGAAGAAGAAGGAATAATGTAAAATGGATAAAAAGCAGAAAAGTAAGTATTACACATTAAATGAGATTACCATACGAGTGTGTATATTTGTGGTCATACCATTAGGCTCACTGGGGGGCTCCCAAGAAGCATGCAGAGTATGAGGTCCTATGGCAGTGATTCTAGGAGGGGGCTGGTTTTGTGGGGGGGCAGAGGCTGTCAGAAGAGACAGTGGTGGGCTAGAAGTGCACCCCCCAGAAGAACACGCCTGTTGAAAAGGTTAAACAGTTTTCATTGTCATTTTTTAGTCCGTAAATAATGTAAATATGTAAATATAAATATTTTTAAAAAGTAGTTCAAGCTTACTTTCTATATTATTTTAAAGCTATAGCTACCATCAGCCACAACATTAAAAACACAGATGGGTGAACAGCTGTGATGGCTCTGGGAAAGAGTACCGTAATTGTCGGGCTATAAGCCGCTACTTTTTGCACAAGCTTTGAACCCTGCGGCTTTTAGTCAGGTGCGGCTTTTCTATGGATTGTCCATGATTTTTGTCATATCGTAAGACGATTTGTTTTGTTTGTTCCGCTGTTGTACGGCACTACGTTGCCTGGCGGAAGGGCATGTGATCAGACACACAGTATCGGGGTTCAAGAGTGGTATGTTGGTCACATGTCCATCCGCCAGGCAACATAGTGCCGTACAAGTAGCGCGAAAAACAAACTTCAAAGTAGCGCTACGCGTTCAGCGGGAGGCGTGGATGACGAGCGGCAATAAACTTGCGAAAAGCAAGTTATGCTCAACTCCACCGGTGGAATCTGACAGCGTGGTAAAGTGTGAAAACATCCATGATCACCAACGGATTTCGAAGGGCTGGACTGCTGCATGATGGAGAGGAGGACACCGCCACGGCCCTTCTGAGGGTGTTCGACTCTGACACTGACAACGAGGATTTGTCTGGTTTTGAAAGTGACAACGAAGGAAAGAAGCTGAGAGTGGATGACGAAGCCACCCTGAGCCTGTTCATTTCCGACACTGGAGAAGAGGACTTTGGTGGTTTTAGTGCGCAGGAAGATGGTGGTGAATGACTGACTTTTCTTCTTGTTAAAGCCGTGTCGCTGCACCTGAGCCTAAAAGGTAGTCCGAATCAATTTTTCTGGTGTGCTGTAGGTTATTGTTATGTACTACATTTGTTACTCATTTATGAAGCACAGTACATGTTTCGTACTTGTAATTACCGCTACTTGTACATATACCTAAAAAGTTATGCAAATATGTACCCATAACTTGTTTTTCAAAATATTAATAAAATGGGTGTGTCTCCAAACAGCCATCTCTTTCCTGACAATTCCCTTTGTGCATATTCTCTTACATATGATAAGTCAACATTGAAACACCTGCGGCTTTTAGTCAGGTGCGGCTAATGTATGTACAAAACAGGATTTTCCCCTGATTTTAGCTTGTGCGGCTAATATTCAGGTGCGCTTTGTAGTCCGGGAAATACGGTATATTTAAATAGCAAGCCTTGTGTGGTGGTCCGTAAATGCAGTGTGTAGTAACTACCATGGTGCTCCAACTGATGAACCAGTGACTGTGTCACTGGCATAGAAGTCCCATTGATTCACATGTGAAGTAAAGGCTGACATAAGTGGTTCAATCTCACAGAGGAACTGCACAAATGACTGAAACCCTTAATACTGGCTAAGACAGAATGGTGTCAGAACGCTGTCCCACTGAAAGCACCATTACAGGCATGTAAGTATCTTGAAAGAATAATGAAAATGGAAGAAGGTAGCAAAATCGGGGGCCGGTTTCACAATAATAACTGGTTTCTAAGGTTACACCTGTTTCTTGTTTAGTTTAATGCAGACTGCTTCACAAAAACTGATTAACCAGTGACACTCAACATAAAAAGGGAAAAAGGTGCTCATAATTGAGAGCAAAGAAATGTGAAGCAGATGTAGCAGAGAGCTGCCCCTCCCTGAGCCTGGTTCGGCTGGAGGTGTCTTCCTGTCAAAAGGGAGGTTTTCCCTCCCACTATCGCCAAAGCGCTTGCTCATAGGGGGTAAAATGGGGTTTTCTCTGTTTTCTTTGTATTATTGTACGGTCTTTACATTACAATGTAAAGTGCCTTGAGACAACTGTTGTTGTTGGCACTATTTAAATAAAACTGAATTGAATTGAAAAGTTTTCAAAGGTTTTGTAAAACCAATCCCTAATGACTGGATTCTATGAATACCCCTTCTTGGAAATGTTGTTTTCTGATTGTTTTTTACAGCAGGGTAATAAAATAGGACAGGACAAAGAGTTCAAGGAGTCTAATCATTGGGTGCCTCAACTCCAAAGTTACAGGACCGGTTGCCTGATACAATGGGACATATGGGATTGCATCACAGTTTAGACCTTTTTTGGGAACTTGAGGAGGACCTACACCACATTAGTCAGGTGGTTGTAACATTGTCGCTGATTAATACATATCTTTGTACTCAGTTGTGCCATAAACAGTGGACATTTGTCATACCTACCTCTAGTATTACAGTATATTGGGTGAAGGGCTTTAAACCACTTGACACAGCTTCTGTAGATAAGCCTGTGTAGTGAATGGCAGGTTCTGCTTCACTGGATGACTCCATGGAGGATAACACAAACCTATGTGTGACAACAACAGTAATAAGTATTTCTTTTTGTCTGTATTTCTTCATTGCTCACAATCACTCAACATCTTTCAGTTAAAACTAGTGCTGGAACATCACAGAGGCCTACAGGATAAGATGCATACCACGTAAACTGTACGGTCACTGGTTCAAAATAAAGACAGTGATTTAAAGCTATGGAAACAGGCTGCTGGTGCACATCACATCCCAGTTTCTCCTACCACATTTGTGACAGCTGAAAATGGTTTGTGCATTTAAAGACTCACATGTTTCCTTTTCCATCCTAAGTCTAACCACACCTCCCTCTTTTCCCTTTTTACTTACCTCTCCACTGGGCCTGTATCATTTCGTGGTGTGCTCCAGTTAAAGCTAGCACTAGTTGGACCTGGTCTTCCCACAAGATTTAAATGGAGCTGGTCTGCTTCAGGTGGTGCACCTAAAGTTCGATATGAAGCTGATGCACTTGTTGTCGCACCAGCTACGTTAGCTGTTATAAGCCAGTAAGAGTAGTTGGTGAAGGGAGACAGACTAATGTCTTCAAAAGATTCAGGGCCTTAAAATGGAAAGAACAAAGGAATAGGTAGGAAATTAATTTAGGGAGGAGAAAGACCAAAGAATATTTACATGTGTGTGATACGCTGTGTCGATACATACTAAAAGGATAGCGACTTTGGACAGTATGCACTGACTGTCCATCCCTAATGAGTGTGTAGTTGAGTATGTGAGAGTTTGGGGAGTCCGGTGGATGCCAAGAAAGACGAATAGATGAGTAACTGAGTGCAACACCTACTGGTGCAGGCTGCTGGGAGGGTGCTGCCCAGAAAGAGACAAAAACAAGTATATAAATAAACACACAAAATACAAATTAAAACTTAGAAAAAGTACTATGTTAACTTTCACACTGATGTACTGAGGATTACTGGCTGATTACTGGCATGTTGGTGCTCTGATGTGTGTGTTTATTAACACGTAAAACAGACCTTTAGTGCAGCCAAAGTGGTTCCCAGGATCGAAATGACTTGCCCCAAGTTGACATAAATCACATTTATCTCCAGTTACCAACAGCTTACATGCACAGACCCCTGTGTCCGGATGGCACGAACCATTAATGCTCCCCACTGGATCACATGCACAAGGATGGCATCTGTTTATTAAAAAGAGAAGAAAAACAAAGAAATCTCACTTTTTTTATAACTAAAAAAAATATGGTTCACAGTAACATGCAAAGACAAAAAAAAATCAATACACAACATAACCACTGGCATAAAAAACCTCTTGATCATTAAAATGATTTTAAGTGACATAATAAAATTCACACTCTGTAGTTTGATAACTGCACAGTAGGAAAAAAAAAGTAATTTTGTTAATACTATTGACTGGGTGTGTTTCTGTATTGGGGTGGGGTACAAAAGAAAGCAAAGTGCATTGTTAAATCTAGCTGCAAAAGTTTGCTCAAAGACAACTGGGCATGTGTGAGAATGAAAGGTGGTGGATCTTTTCCCTAACACTGTGAGCGAGACTCTCACTGCCATCTAGCCCACCCACCACATTATATAGTAGCTGTGAAGCTAACTTTGCCAAAAAAGCTGAATTTCTCCTCAAGTTGTCGAAGTGTGAGCGCTTGTGACTATATGTGTGTGTGTGTCTGGCAGTGCATGTGTCTGGGTCAGCAGTGTGGTGTTACCCTCACAGGGGATGGGAAGTGGGTGATCATCCGGCCAGCTACCTCACACCTTAGACCGCGCGCACGCGCACGCGCACGCGCACGCGCACACACACACACACACACTTACAATAGTCTGCTTGCAGGAGGATTTTAGGCACACACACATGCACAGCACTCCAGCAGAGTAAAACTGTACAAACCATGTTACTGTCACACACATACAGACATTAGCCACGTGTGCTTTTTTTTTATTCTACAGCATATTGTACTCATATGTTCTCAGTTGCTCTCCCTCTGTCGACCCCCCCCCCCCCCCAAAACCACACACACACGCATGCACACACACACGCACGCACACACACACACAAAACTACACCTTCTTTATTGCTGTGTGAAAAGCCACAGCTTCATAACGAGCCGCAAATTTGTCCTGTCAACTGGTGCTCCCACAAACACACACGGAGGCACAAATACACACACATACAAATGCCATAGTGACTCGACCTTCACTCCATTCCCAAGGAGAAAGAAAACACCAACATCACACCCAGTCTTTCTTTTTTCATCAGCCTTCAAAGTACTGGATGTGTGCGTTACTGAGAGAGAGAGGATTTAAGAGTACCGGCATATAACATATATCATTCAACCAGATTTTTAACACAGTAAGGTGTTTGTGTAAAAAATAAATAATAGAATAGCAAAAAGAAGTACAATTTATTTAATTTTTGAGAAAATGTTCCAGCAACATGCACAATGTCATTGAGACATTTGTTTACTTTTATGCAACCAGTCTCAAACATGAGACAGGTACATAGGCAGTACCAAAAAATTTTTATGGTACCAAATATCTTCGCATCACCATGAGATTCTCCATTTACATATAGTGCTTTGCAAAAACCTTGAGCTATACCTAATCTAATTTTTTAGTCATTTCTTTAAAGGGGCCAGATTTTTTTGACCACTTTAATTTTTTTCTAGTGCTTTTCAGCAATAGGTTTGCAAACTTTCTGGAGATTTTCCTCTGGATTGTTTCAGTAGAATGTTTTGCAGTTTGTTAAGCCACTAAATACTGACCTATGAATCAATAATAAGTTATAAGTTATATTTAACGTTATAACGCCAATTCCATTTTTTTCCCACAGTTTTTCGAGGACCAATTTTCAGCAAAAAAGTTGTGTATACAGGTTACACGGCAAGTTCAGACCCTGGAAATTCTGAATTTCGTTTTTTTGTTTTGGGTTTTTTGCAACACCGTGTAACTGCCTTAAATCAGGAAAGAGGTACAACAGTGAGTGTCTGCAGCCATCTGTGAAACACAGTGGAAGCTCTGACCTGCTGTGGAGCTACATTTCAGTCTGGGGTGTTATGGATATTAATAAAGTGGATGGAATTACAAACACAAAAAAATACGGTCAGATTCTGAAACCACCGGGATTCATTTTTGAGAATGACGATGATCCTTTTGCCTCCCCTGAGCCTGGACTTATTCAACAGCTGGAATCAACATTATTCAAGTAGTGTGCCATAATCTTGACAGAGAATGGAACAAAAGGTAGTGAACATCTAAACAAGAGTTTTGGATTGTTCTTTAACAATCAAGGGGAACTATTTCTGAAGACTACTTCGAAAAAAAAAAAATCCAAGAAGTCTTGCTTAAGAGCATCCATATTTAAATACTTAAACAAAAATACATGTGCTACTTGATATTTAGATTAATAAATCTTTATAGTGGAGAGACCAGCAGAGGATTAACGAGTAATAACTCATGACTTGGCTAGTCTTTTTTTTCTCTACAAGTGTGAGAAAAAGAAGAAAAAAAAAAACAACCAGCAACCAAACAACACCAGTTTAAATGATAATTCTGGATTTTGTTCATTAATGCCGTTTGCAAAATCTGTCTGAGCATCTCTGATTTTCTTTTCGCATCGCTGATATTACCCACTCAACTCACATCACCAACCCTGCTTTTCTCTCTTATGTTTTATTAGTCAACTCTTTTCTTCCATGTGATTTTCTTTTCAAGTGTCCTTGCAAAGTAAACTCTATTACTGTTGCTTTTCCTCCCTCCATCGTCCGATCCCTCTCTACTGTGAGGAGATCTCAGCCACAGCCTGATCTCATCCTTTAATGTTTTAACACTGGAGAATACAGCAATCAGGCAAGGTCAGCTAACACACACACAAACACATACATACTGGATCACTAGTCAAACAGTTTGCGCACCATCTATCTGCTGTGACACCCTGTCGAGAGGAACGGATGTGCATGTGCGTACCACCATCACATGGAGGTTAAGTGTAAAGTAACATTTGTGTATAAGTGTTTGAGGTGTGTGTGTGTGTGTGTGTGTGCAAGACAGCCCGCAGGTAGAGACATGAGCGGTAAAGGTCAAAGCAGCTCTTAACTCATGTAAGTCATATGTCTGCCTAGCAATCTGTAAACTGTCTTCACAGACACTGCATCTGCTGTTGTGTGTGAATTTGTGCATGAGATGTGTGTGTTTATACAAGTGGTGCAATTAATAGAAACAAACTTATACTTACGTGCCCAGACCAGGGTTGAATCCAAAAAACATCTCACGACACTGGTCACAACGTCGGCCTCCCACTGAGGGATGGGCACACACACACTGTCCAGTCTGGCTTTCACAACTGCGATGCAAAGCTCCAATGGGGTGGCAGTCACATTCCAAACATGTATCCTGATCCGGAGAAAAGTAGTAGCCTGCGAAAAGATAAGTATAACATAAAGTAATGAGCATGCAATGAATTATACACTGCAGTCTTTTGATATGAGTCTGACAGCTCAAGGGTCATTTCCTTAATAAGAATAATAAACAAAACTGAGAATAAGAAACTTCATTTATCCTAAAATTTTGTTGAGACTTGCAGCAGTCAAGATATAACTCATTGATACAATAACTAAAAGACCAAAATAGATAAAGGTAAAAACTTATACTAAAAAAGGAAACGTATTTAAACACAACAAAGTGGAACAAAGCGTGAAATACATGCAGTGGACCAGTGTGTCTATTACACGCTTTCCTGTGATATCTGTGCAGGCTTACCTGTTGTTCCTAGAATATTTAAAAGGCAGAGCCTTAAGTTTTCAGGCCCCTCTTCAATGGAACCAGCTTCCAGTTCTCTCTACTTTTAAGATCAGGCTTAAAACTTTCATTTTTGCTAAAGCATATAGTTAGAGCTGGATCAGATGACCCTGAATCCTCCCTTAGTTATGTTGCAATCGGTGTATGCTGCTGGGGGATTCCCATGATTCACTGAGTATTTCTTCTTCAGTCACCTTTCTCACTTACTATGTGTTAATAGACCTCTCTGCATTGAATCATACTTGTTATTAATCTCTGGCTCCACAGCATGCCTTTTATCCTGTCTTCCTTCTCTCTTCCCAACCTGTCGTTGCAGATGGCCCCGCCCCTCCCTGAGCCTGGTTCTGCCGGAGGTTTCCTCCTGTTAAAAGGGAGTTTTTCCTTCCCACAGTTACCAAAGTGCTTGCTCATAAGGCGTCATATGATTGTTGGGTTTTTTTCAGTATGTATTATTGTAGGGTCTACCTTACAATATAAAGCACCTTGAGGTGACTGTTGTTGCGATTTTTGTGCTGTATAAATAAAATTGAATTGAATTGAATATTGGGTTGAAATATGATACAATGTAGAGGTTAAATCTAAAATTAATGCAGTTATTGTGGTATGAGATGGCAAAGATTTTCTGGATTTGTCCTTGTGGCGGTGTAGTTGAACGCACCCTGTTGATATTATTTTTCAAACATTTCATATTCCTCATGATGATTGCCTTAACAGCTCCTGTGCTGGAACCCCAGTAGGTCCCTAGGCGGTATAACAGTCCATGCAATCAGCTATTGATCAGCTATTCAGCTACTGCTTTCTGTTTACATTACACAAATGTAATGTAAACAGAAATTGAAAAAATATTTAGCTTCTTTATTCTTTGCTTAATTTTCTTTTTACTTTTTTGAAAATCCACATGATAATGCTTGATGTTTTGTAAAACATCATCAACATTTGTCATCAAGACCAGGATCTGCTATTGGAAGATTTAACTTCAAGCATTCATGTCATATTGCATCGAAAATAATTAATCCAAACCTTTATCGCCTTTTATTTGTTTCCCAAAAGTTTTTTGATAGAGAGATGCTCCGGTGAGAAACAGAAACAGACAATGGTAGAAACCCTGTAAGAGCACAATTGTCTGTTGCATATGCCAAACAATGTCAACTGTGATTCATTTTTTTCAGAACTACACTAATGACATCAAAATTTCATTGATTTTGAGCACAACTGCTATCATTTTGAAATAACCACTTGATGCCACTGCTAATAACTAAACTGAGCCACCGTTTGTCATTTATTTGTAATAATATTTAACACAAAACCAATAACTGTGTCTGAGGTTGCATTAAGCACTAAGGTTCCAAATCACAAATCAATTCAGTTTATTTTTCTCAAGGCCGGCCAGATGATAAACAAATTAGATATTCTATTTTAGCCACTTGGGCAAGAAATACTGAATGGCTGCCATGAGTTGGCAGTTAAGGAAATTAAAACAGTCAGCTTGCAGGAATGGAAGCGGAAATGCATTGAAATATCAGCATGATCAGACAATGTGACAGCTTCTATCTTTATGTCTACTTTATTATTTATTTATTCATTATTTTTACACATTTTAATCAACACACCAATTCCCAACTTGTCATTGTAAACCTAATAATGATATGAAGGCTCTTCTTCTTCATTGACACTATACGTAAACTGCAACCTCTTGTCCTGCAACACTAACCCAAACAGGTGCACAACTGAAGGATGCTTTTTCCTTCCTTTTATTCGCTGTGATGCTTATGGTTGATTCCGCAAAAAAAAAAACGCAAAAGCTTTAGACCGGAAACACCCATCCCCCTTTTTCAAAATTCAGAGTCATTTTATTGGTGAACTTTTATGCTACAGTTATTTGTGAAAGTTTCTTATCATTTTTTCATCCCTTCTTTTGAACTCACCAGGTCGGCAGCTACTGCAGTCCTTTCCATAGCGTGTTGGGATACAAACACATTGACCTGTGGCACTGTCGCAGACTGACCCGCTGACTGTTCCTTTAGGGTGACACATACAGGGTACACAGCCGTGGGACAAGCCCTCTAATAGGACACAAAACAACATCAGTAGGGCTGAATACATTTGCACTTTTTAAATACTTTGTTAACAATGTTGTTTCCTTTGAGTGTTTTATTATTGAGTGAAAAATAAATGTGTAACTAATCATGGATTTAAGTTGCAGTTTGGGGTTCTCTTACTCTCAACGTCTAAAGTCTGGTTATAGTAGTTGTGAGCACAGTTGGTGCACTGCACTCCCTCTACTCCCTCCTTGCATGGGCACTGTCCGGTCTGCATATCACACACACCCCCTGAAACCGTTCCACTGATGTCACACACACATGGCAGACAACCCAGAGAGTTTCGCTGCTCCAGGGTGTGAAAATCATGACGGCAAGAATCACAGCGACGGCCTTCTACATGTTCCTGAAGAAAGAAAGATGGAACAAATGTGGAAAGAAAAGATTTCATACTAAACTTGTAACTTTAAGTATCAGGATTGGACAAAAAATTTGCCAGGAGCCAAGGGTTAAACTGGTCTGTCTGACTACACACACACACACACACACACACACACACACACACACACACACACACACGATATAGCAATAATGCATTATTTTCCTTTTTGTGCTTCTATCATTTAATCTATATTAGTATTATATTAATAATCAGAAGATCAAAGCAGAACATTTTACAACAGAAAATACAGAAGTCATAATTCCCTGAATTTTAACTCCAATTTGTGCTTTATGATTACACAACATCATTTTTATGGAAGTCAGTGTCTAAAACATTGTAAAAATGTCATACATGCCTTACACACACACTGCCCTGTGTAAGGATCACAGTCTGTCCCGGGTACTGTCCCCTCCTGTGAGCATTCGCAGGGGGCACAAGATCCTTCCAGCCTCAAACCAAACAGGCCTCTACCGCATGAGTCACATCGCAGGCCACCGACTCCAGGTTTGCACTCACACTGGCCCCCCTCAGGTTCACAGAATGGACTGAGGGAACCCAGAGGGTCACAGTCACATGGCATGCAGCCGTCTGGGTGGGAAAGGTTCCAATAACCAAACTCACAGCGGTCACATGAAAGGCCTGCGATGAAAACAGGAGTGAGAAAGGGAGATAAAGAAAGAAAAATGGGAAACAAGAAAAAAAAATTGATGATCGCTTGTTCACCAACTAGCAGTTAGCACTCCTCTGTTTGCAGACCTTTGTATGAGAGAGTAAGTGTATGTGTCTGTCTAAGCGAGAGAGAGCAAGAGAAATGGTGGGTGAGTGTATAAAACTGCCATCATTAGGGCCAGGCCCTCTACATATGATGGATCACTTACCTAAGGCCAAACACTTAATTTTACTGAGCAGAAAATAAATAAATTAAGCAACTACAAGAAAAGAATGAAGGGGGGAAAAATAGGAAATGGAAGGATGGATATGAAAAATAATTTTAAAAATATGATCTTTTGTAAAACAGGAAAAGTTGAGTTATCTTTAAAGGCCAAAAAGAGCTATAGAGTAACATATGCAAAATTAACATTTCAGTTTAGTTATTAGTCTTAATTAACTTTCAACTTGATTAGGTCAGCATTTCATTACACCATTATTAAATATTACTCCTTTCACTCTTTTGCAGTTTATTACTGCATATAATAATTACAAATATTAGTAAACACAAAGTCCATACATTTGCATGTTTTTATAGAAAAAACAATCTTAGGCTATACGACTAGTTAAACTATGCAGTGTGTGCATGCAGGGCTTATTTGAATACGCCATACGTATTCCATGACAGGCAATCTGTCCCTAAATGGATGCTTGGGGGCAAAGCAGTCACCATAGCCGTTTATAAGGGAGCGGGTGTTCATATGTGGGTGGGTATGAAAGTGTGTGCGCACACACACATTAATAATAACATACCTGTACATCTGTGTTAATGTGTGTGCGTGTGTGGGGCCTATTCTGTGTGGGGTAGACACTTGGCATTTCCCCTGGTCTGCCCATTTTAATGATTTTATAGATATGAATATATATCTCTCCATATATCATATTTTACAGTAGTGAAATGAAGATATGTGTCAGTGTGTGTAGAGTACAAATGTCCAACTGAGTGTATTAGCGGTAAATATGCAGGCTGGCAGACTGATGGTTACAAACCTAACAATGATTTGATATATTGTACTCAAGGTAGATTTCCCCCCAAAAACGATATAATTTATAACGAATCATACACTTATAACAAAAACATCACTTACAAAGCAGTGACCTGACCAACTCACCATTTACGAATCATATTTTCGCAATTAGACTTTCGATAAACAAACAGAAAAAAGGGGGGCAAAAAGAGATCAATAAAAGGGACCGAAAAGTGAGAACATTAGAGAACAGCCTGTGTTAGAAGATATTAGATCAGAACAGAAAGGATGTAATTTTGTTCTGAGGTGTCCACGTGTGCATATGTGTGTGTGTGTTGTTCGGGACATGGCCAGCCCTTTTATCAGTAGCCAGCTGGTTAACAGGCTCATGCATCACCATTTCAAACACTATTATGTACACACTGCACTCTGGCACCTTGTTATGAGTGTGCATGTGTTTCTGCACGTGTGTATCTGAGTCTCCGTGCACACATTTCAATTCCGTCCTTCTGAAGCTTGCCTGCCATTGCTCTACTCAAAGTATCAGCTTGGCGATAATAAATTGCCATAATCAAATCTCATTTCTGAAAAATACCTGTGGGAGCAACCAAACAAACAAGGACAGAAAAAAAACCTAAATGGGTCTTGTAAGAAGGAGTGTGAAAAATACAAGGGGCTGCAGCAGTTTGTTTTAATCAACTTGGCATTGAATTAGAGATTTAAATACCAGCTTAGTCCTTGATGGGTTGCGTGTACACACTCACAGACACACACACACACACACACACACACACACACACACACACAAAGAAACTCTTACAATTTACAATACATAGCTAAGCAAAGACAAAAGTGCATGAACACATTCATACATTTTTTTTAAACATACACATAAACACAAACAAACACACACTTACACACATGCCCGCACTCACACACGCAATGTGGACCCTTGATAGCAAGGCTTAGCAATAACCACGATGCGTTGAGTTGAGGAGCGTTGGCCGGTTTTGCATTTCATATGAGCCTGGTCTTCAAAGACACACAGGGGAGAGAGTGAAACCATTTATCACAAAGAGAAGCACGACGGCTGGAAGCACCGCCAGCAGAAAAGCCTGTTTATTTTGGCTGCCACAACAGTTTGGGATATGAGTGTGTGTGTGTGTGTGTGTGTTCATCAGTGTGCATGTTTTTCATCTGGACCCAGTATCCCCACTTTTTTTGCTTTTGCGTACACCTCAATGAGCACTCCTATGTACGCTGCTACTGGACAATTAAATAACCATTGGAATAAAAAAAACTCAAAAAGTTATTAACAAAAAGTTATTAAGGAGATTTTGTGAAAAAAAAATATTTTTTTTAGCCGATGTGATTTGCTGTTGTGTTAACATACCAAGGTCAAACGATAGCTGATCTTACCCTTTTCAGCATATTATCTTAACTCAGCATTCAACTTCAATGCTTGACTTTCAGGAAAAGGATCTAGGAATCTAGGAAGATGCCTAAAAAACTCATGTTTTACACCTACATATAAAGAGTGCTGTTGAAAGAAGCAGCTCCATTAGTCTCCATTGACAGATGCACACACAAACAACTTTAAACGCAAGATTTTGATTTCTTTCAAAAACAAGACCTACACCATTTACACCTGTAAAAACTAAACTTTCTTCAGTGGTTTGAGATCTTTTTACCTGTGACATGGGGTTTACAATGGCACTGTCCTGTGTAACGGTTGCAGCTGGAAACTGCCCCTGTAGAGGTTCTCATGACACCCATGCCATTGCAGTTACAGGAACTGCAACCACTTGGATTTGAGGCTGTGAGACCAAACCAACCAGGCAAACAGTCTGCACACTGACGGCCTGTTACTGCAGCTTTACAGTGACACTGACCTCCTATCTGAAAGTGACAAACGGAGAAAGAGGGAAAGATTTTAATCATAGATTATCGTGGTAAAGCGGTATTTTACTTTCTTCTTCTTTTCTAATTTTTCTAATAAAAATGTGAATATAAAATAATAAAATGTAAGTATTCTGAGATTATAAACGTGAAAGTTACGCATTTCAAAACAGAGTCAAAGAACCATATCACTTCACTTTGCACAGACGGATCAAGGTTGAAGTGAATTTGTCCATTGCGTTGTATTTGCTGATGCTTAAAAGGTATCACCAAATCAGCATGCCATTTCCTTAACAGCAATCGTAATAGGTGTTGCAATGTTTATTGTAAAATTATTACTTCAAAGAGTGTAATTTATAATTACAATAGTCTTAATATGCACATCCTGTATTGATTATTAAGATCGTTCTATATTGAATGTAATGGTGTCTACCTGCACACAGTCCATTCTGCCGTTGACCGTTCCAGCAGTGTAACAGTCACAAGGCTGGCACACATCAACTGAAGTGGGATCATGGTCCTCGAGCCTGAAAAACCCACTTATACACTGCTCACAGTTCTTACCTGATAGGAAACATGGAGAAACAAGGCGATAAAGGGTGAAAAAAAGTAAATAGATAGAAATCACACAGAGCACAAAAGAGATACCTCTGCTGAAAATGTCCGGTTTAGCCATAATTGTTTAAATGGTAAGGTGCTTTTCAGCCTGATGAAAAAATATAACTACTGCATGATAGGGCTGCCACAAACGATTGTTTTGATAGTGGACTAGTCACCGATTATTTTTGCGATTAGTCGACTAATCAGATCATGCATCCATTGGATGTACAGCCTACAGCTTATTGCACCAGCATGCATCTGCTCTTATATAACTATCATTAGCTTACAGCTTTAAGTGTTTCAGGTATGTGCTAACTAAAAATAAAGATAAGATGATAGTTTATTAAATTTTAATGAAGTTTGCAGATTGTTTCGGTGAAGTTTAATGAACTCCTGCTATCTAAAATATAACAGGACAGAGTATATTCTGGAGCATCTCACACTTCTGATAATCAGCTGTCTGCTTGACTTTTATTCAGCTGTGTAAAAACAATAACTTTAATCTCAGCCAAACCGATTTACTCAGGAACAAATAAAATACTGAAAAAAGCCAAACAATAACATTTTTAAGTTATCTAAGTGACTTATACATCATGTTTAACCTGAGTGGCAAAAGACCGCGGGGGTTTGAAAACGATTTGCCGGGAGTCTGGTGTTCTCACGGGCTCTAGTGAGCCTTGCCCCCGGCTAGCTATCGAGCTAGTGGGTAACAGCCCTCTCCGAAAACGTTGGAGCGCTTTTGAAAATATGTGGTGTCTAGATAAACTGAGCAGATATTTGAAGTTTACACAGCCACATTCTCGCCTGAAAATATGTTAAACGTTTATTTTGTGACCCAGAAAAAATAATAAGAGTAATATTAAAACTAACTAGCTGCCGCCATTGTTGGAAACTGAGCAGGGCCGCGCTATGAATTGTGGGACACAGCTTCTTCTTCTTCTTCGGGGTTTAACGGCAGCTGGCATCCTTGTACATGCAGTGCTGCCATCTTCTGTTTCAGTCCGTTATTACACTCTTAAATCCTACTACTTATTCCCGTGTCTTTTAGGATCTTACAAAGCTTCAAACGACGCCTCGACTATCAAATTTGTCGTCGACAATTTTGATAGTCGACTAATCATGGCAGCCCTACTGCATGATTGAATTTACACATAGGAGTGATTTGAGGCTATAAGACCGAACCAAAAGGGATAAGAATGATTAAATTTACCAGTGTCTTTACGTTTATTAGTATCTATAAGGACAAAAACAAAGTGGAATTTAAGACAGCCCATGCAAATTAGTAAAATGCATTGACATGAAGAAAACACAGTAAAATGACCTCAGTAAACAAATTCCAGATGACTTCTCAGTATTAATCAATAGTTTTAGGTATTGAATACAACATTAATTTCCTTTTATTTATTATTTATTTATTTTTCAAGAGAATAAAGCAGAGTATGCTTTAGGTTATCACTGGAGTCATCTGATTATACAACTCTAATGTAACAAAAGATACGAGAGTTAGATTGTTTTACTGTTACAACAAATTGTGGGTTACTCATTTACACTCGCCCTAGCTCTGCTCAGATTAGGCTATGTAATTAAGCAACATCAACATAATGCACTTGAAGGGTGTTTCTACAATCTTTTCCTCACTTTTTAAATCTACTATGGGCATGGGAAAGTCATTTTCCCAAGGGGCCACGTTAGAAACTGGGACTCGTGGAGGACCACACCAATAATCTTATAAAGAGATGTAAAGAGATAAATATTGAGAAGAACTGAGTTCAACTTATTGGAGTGGCCTTTCACAACACTCATAGTGTCTTATCTCATCTTTTGGTAAAATTAACTGGGTTTTCAATATCTGCATTTGTAAATGTTTTATTGATTCGTTTATATTGGAGAGAAGACAGGAAAGCTGGGAGAATACCTGTGGAAGACATGCACTAAACAGCATTGGGGTAGATTCAAACCTAGGCCTCTGCATTAGCCATATAGCATATAATTTGCCTTTGCTAAATCTGTACCTGTGGTGTTGTGCATGCAGTTGTCGCAGACACCTCCTCCTCCTCGATAATGCTCATCTGGATGGTCATCAGCTAAGACATTATAATGACAGGAGAGGGCGTGGCCGTGACACTGACAAGGTCGGCAGTTCATAGGTTGGAGCTGATCACCTGACCTGAATGGCTTGTCATTGTAGAGTGGTGCACAGCTTTCGCACTGTGAAAAACAATTACATTGCGTAAATATATATGGATGTACATTTTTTATTTGTGTACGGTGACATACTTTAAACTGTACATATAAGTAATATAATACATTTAATATCATACCCATGTTAAAAAAATAATTTATTAACAGAAACTTGAAACCTACACAGCTGTCATAGCGTGAAAATACATATTCACTCAAAAAGACTAAAACAAACTAAAACAAAACAAAACTGTACAGAAAAATCATCCCAGAAAAAGTGAAATGTTTGCTTTTATAAAACAAAGAGTGATATCAGGATGGTAAAAACTGGAGAAAATAAATGAGCAAGTGGAGAAAATGTAAAAAAAAACTGTAAAATCGAAGGCCCACTGAAATTTTTAATCTAACAAGAGAAGAATAATACACATAATGGCACATAATACTGATGTATTCTCTGCTATATTAGAAATAAAAACACTACATTCAACCACACACACACACACACACACACACACACGTAGAGAGCATAGGGAAATCACTGCTACTAATGAGGAATGACTTGTAACTGCCAGCGCTCTCTCAGAGTCCCACTTTCATGTCAAAATAAACATACCAAGGTGTGTGTGGTTGTATGTGTGTGTGTGATAAAAAATGCATTTTTTTTGTAGCAGAGTGCAGCAGAGGCGAGAAGCAGCAAGTACAAGCCCTTTGATTTTGTTCAGCAGTCAGTACAAATTATAGTGGACAAGGGGGGCTTCAAATGGTGGGATTAAAAATGTATTAAAAAACACAGGAGTTCCTCCCATGTGTGACACATGCAGACCTGCACTGGGCCTATTATGTATGACACACAGAGGAGGAGGGAAGCCAGGGGAAGCGAGAGGGAGGGGGAGAGAGTAGATCAAAATGGGGAAAGAGGTTCCTATTTCATGCTGCATGCGAGAGAACGGAGTAAAAGTAAAAAGGAACCGAAAAACTGATGGAAACAGAAAAGGAAGCAAAGCCCAGAAATAATCCATAAGCAGGGGACAATGTGGGGCACAAAAGGAGACAAACAACAAGAAGCAATGGATACATGAATAAAATTAATGCCAGCATAATTACAACATGCACAAGGTCCGCACAAGGATCCACTTATCAAAAAAGTGCTTTGTAGTTCTGCAGTGGTCTGCACCCTTGCAGTTTGGTATTTTTATATTTAGTCATTAAAATTTTAGATTACATCTAACAATTAAAACAAATAAATGTTTGCAGTCAACATCAAGAGGACTGCTGACTGCTTGATTGGCTGATTATTAGCACAACTTAGTGAAACAGCAAGAAAATTCTCTTGAAATGCGAAGTATGCATTCAAGCATCAACACAGAAACAACAAGAGACAAAAAGAAACAAGTCTACAAAAACACACACACACAGACACAACTACACACAGGCAGGGGCATGTCTTGGGACACATAATTCCACAGGAGCACTGAGCTGTTTGCATGTTCCTGTTTGTTCTGTCACTCTGCCTGCGCATCTGTCTGCCATGCTGTTTGGCCTGAGGTCTATCTGATGTCTTACCTACAATAAGTTCCCTCCTGTACGTTTGTCCATGCTTTTTTTCCTCTTTCTGCCCATCTGTCTGTGCTTTTCTGCCGGTCTATCAGCATCTCTATGCCCCAAACCGTTTCACATATCAAAGCTACTTTTCTTTCTGCACTCCAAATAGAAAAACCTCACTACATCTCACTCTTCGTCTTATCCACTGGGGATGAGTCCAAGAGCGGGAGTTTTCCACTCTTCCATCACTCTTTCATTCCTCTTTTTGCCTCCTCTACCTCTGTGTCTCCTCTATCTTCCCACACTTCCTTCCTTCATTTCCCCTCTATCTGAAAAACAAATCACTCTGTACATCTCTCCCTGCTTCCCACCTCTCAGATTCCTCACTCCCTTCCCCCTGTCTCTACTGTCCCCCAACTGCTTGTTCTCATAGCCACAGTGAGTATGTGAGCAGGAAATATTACCATACCAAATGAAAGGGGGAGTTTTTTTTCTTTCTTCTCTTTTCTTTTCATTCAACATTGCGTTACCTTCTCTCTCTCCCTGCCTGCTAATTAGTTGAGGGACTGGTGTTTGGCAGTTAAAAGAAGAGCGCAAACGCTCATTCTCTTCCTCATACAAAAGGTTTTGATGGCGCTCCATCATCTGCACACAGTACTCACAGCAAAAAAAAAGAAAAAAAAGAACAGCACATAAGTAAAACTGAGTTTAAGTTCCTTTAATTCTATTTGCTTTAATCTTCTGCACATAGTCGCTGCACTGTGAACCCAAAACAACAGAAAAAAGTTATTTACTAAGCTAATTTTTGAGTTTGGCATTTCTGTCAGTGACTCTTTAATGTCATTGTTTTTCTTTTTCAACAGTTTCATGACAGAACATTTATTCTTAATGCAAAAAGAAAAAACAGAGTTAAGCTAAGGGGTGCATGTGTGTGAGTATGAATGAATGTGTGTGTTTTGGACTGTGAAGCCAAGGAGAGGATAACATCTTATTTTCACTCTTGAATGTTTGGACAAAACCTGCTGAGTGAGGAGACTACTCTAATGGATCTGTGGACATTTAGATGGCCTGTCGTAGGCAACTGTGTATGTTTGTGTATGTGTGTGTGTGTGTGTGTGTGTGTGTGTGTGTGTGTGTGTGTATGTGTAGGCAAGTGTGTGTCTATATGTGTATGTGTAAAGCTGCTGGGACAACTCATCTTATCCTAAATGCCATGACCAATTTCACGCTCTCACTGGAAAGGTCATGGCACTGGCTTGTGTATGTGTGAGCAAATTTGTGTGTACATATCCACGTTGTGTGTATCTAAAGTTAACCCAGTTAACCCCTGTGCAGGTGAAAATCTGCTGCTGAGGCACACTTGAGCCACAGAGATCCTGGACAATGCCACTTAATGTCACTAGCCATCAATATCTCTCAGACACATGGATAGAAACAGAAAAACATGTTCGATGTCCAATTCAGAGGGCACATATTATATATAAATACAAAACAATTTTACAGTTTCCAGGATGGCAACTTCTATTCTAATCACAGTTTTTCTACTACAAAAATTATGTTTGAGCATATCCTGCAACAGAACAATCTAGGGCGCAGGTTGATGATTGATTTCATAATAATTTCATCACATCTATAGCTGTATGGCTTGAGAAGAGAGAAGAGCGCTGAGCTGTTAACCGATCACCACATAGGGATACATAGTTGGACCAGTGGCAGTGCAAGATGTCAATTGGCTTGGTATAGACAAATATATTATAGAGCATCTGGCAAAAAGCCTGATCCAAGACATCTTCAACATCCATCCAAAAAAGCAGAATTTCAACATCACACTGAGGGATGTTTTGGGGCTGTTCTAGTTGATGTGCCACTGCAACATTTTGTGGAAGTTTGGGACAGTGCTTAGATTCATTAGGATCAATTTTCATCTTGGGCATGAAACACTGCTCCAATGGATATTCAAGGGAAGAACATATGTATCTGTGTTTTGTGGACTTGGAAAACGTTTTTGACCTCATCTCTTAGGGTCTTATGTGAGGAGTGCTTAGGAAGAATTGGGTACTGGGCCCATTGCAATGGGGACATTTCAGTTCCTGTATATGTTCCGTAAGAAACTGGTTTGCGTCGCTGGACTCATTCCCAGTGGGTCTTGGACTCAGTGGATAGGAGCATCCCTGGCAAAGTTATTACTTTTTATGGACAGAGTTTCTAGGTGCAGTGAAGAGGTGGACAGTGTCCAGTTTGGTTGCCCTAGGATCTTGTTTCTGCTTTTTGCAGATGATGTGTGTGTGTGTGTTTTTTAGATTCATCAATTGACATCTTGCACCTTTCATTGGGGCAATTTGCAGCTGAGTGTGAAATGGATAGGATGAGAATTAGCAGTTTCAAGTCTGAGGCCACAGTTCTCGGTCACAAAAGAGTAGAGTGTCCAATCTTGGTTTGGAATGAGAAGCTGCCCCAAGTGGAAGTATCTCTGAACTTTGTTCACAAGTGAGGATAGAAGGGAGCAGATACTGAGACAGAGCGGTGCAGAACCTGCAGTAATGCAGAAGGTCTTGATGGCTGGGCACAGGGAGGTCTAGGCGTCTCAACTCAGATTGCTGCCTCCAAATAAAATGGATAGATGCAAGGATGGATGAACTACTACTCTGCACTGTGATCACCTTTTACCAGGTCCTAAATGTATTCAAAAATATGTAGAGGGGGGTAAAAACTAATTGTTAAAGAACATTTTCTTTAACTCTTCCATGACGCACACACATGCACACAGTCACAAAGTTAGTTCACTTGTCCTGAATCAAGTTCGATTTAACTTTCCCTCATGATTTCAGGTGCCAATAAAAGATAAAATAAATAAAATAAATGTGCAAAAATTGAATTTGGAGTTTAAGAACCATTAACTGACACAGGCATTTTGCAAGTTAAAACCGAGTAATCTGATGTACAATGCAGTATATGATATAACTTTCAGATGTGATGGAATCCATCAGTTATGTAGACAAACAGAGACAGAGTGACAGAATGAGAGATCAAGTCTGACACAGAGTGCACATAAGAAAGAATCAAAAGGAAAGTGCATGTGTGTCCGTTAGTGCGCACAAGTGTTTAAGTGTGTGTGTGTGAGATGGAGAAAGAGTTTAAGTGTGCTTTCTAAGGCCCCTGTTGATCATCTTGACACATGTCTGAGCATTTCTGTCACTTTAATGTCACTGTGGAAATTCTGCAGATTAGTACAACATCCGTCATGGTGCTAGCCCGATCCAAGTCAACAGAACGCATGCAATATTAAACGCTAATATTCCCCACAGCCTTTTATGCTCCAATATTACAGAGACAGAAGAAAGGCCCTGAATATTCACTCAGAGAGATGACATGGACAGGTTCGGGAAAAAAGAAAGTGCACACAGGCTCACACACAAAAAATGACTCTATAAAGACACATGCACATATTACACACTAATGTATTTCACAGAAGTGTAGCTTCTGTAGAGATTAATTTACATAAAATATATCCATGCTTATTCCACTACATCTCTCCAACACAAAAGAAGTAATGTATGTACGAGAGAAAAGGAAAGAAGCAGCTTGGGAGGATGGATCGACCTGAGACAGGAAGAAAAAAAGGAGGAAATACAGAATGAAAAATGAAAAACAGAGCCAAATAGGAATGAATTAAATACTTAGAAAGTGAGGCAATAAAGAGTGAGAGGGAATAGAAAAAAACAGCTGAGTGAAATGAAGCGAAATACAAACAGAAAAAGAAAGAGAACTGATTAGAGATGCATGCTGAGGGAATGTAATTGTTCTAGTCGATTTGAGACATTATTTAAAGTGAGACCCGAGAGAGAAAGACAGAGTGTGTGAGAGAGGGAGCGATCGACAAAGAGAAGAGGGCGGAGGTGGGACAGGGACCTAAGAGTGGAACGACAAATGTGGTGTACAAAATAGAGAAAAGGAGAAAAAAAGGGGGAAATTTTTTGTCATAGTCTGAAGATTATGACTGAAGTTTAGTTTCTGTGTGTGTCTGTGTGTGTGTGTGTGTAGAGCACTTTCTGTGATAACTTTTATTTTAGTGTGAGGTTCATGTAAGAGTAAAATTATTAAATACATGCGTGTGTGTAGGAGGCTGTCTGTTATTTGAGAGCAAAGTAAAAGAAAGAAATTTAACAGCTGCTAGCTGACAGCTGTGCGTCTTCATCAATGTACTCTGTTGCACATACACACATGCAGAGACACACACATGCATAAACTAATGCGCAGACACAGGTGTATGAATGATACATAAGTAGTGAATAATGCAGGCTGTCCTGTGCTACAGTGAGGTGAAGCCGTCATATCGAACATTTCACTGCAGACTACAAGGGGTTTTTCTTAGGGTGATGCCTACTACTACCTTACAAGTTGTATTAGCTTCCAGTCAAACTAACATCTGGTCACACAGTGATGGTTTAGGTCAAACTACTCATTCTGTTACCAGTGTGTGAATACTCACAACGTACTTTCGGTTTCACCTTAAATGATTGGCAACTATAACCAGAAACTCTACAGACTGCAAAAAAGATTCTACATTTTACTTAACAACTTATGTAGCAACTACCCAGCTAACTGCTGCAAGTAGCATTCCAGTAATTCACATACACATAAAACCATTTTCTCTAAAATTTTATGAAAACAACTTTAGGCAGACTTTAGATCCATTTGTTTTAGTGGATATAAATGAATACACAGTTTAATCAGTTTAATCATAATCACAGAAACTAAACTTCTGTCATAATCTTCAGACTATAATTATTGATAAAGGCAATTCTCCATTACATATGGTGATGAAATGAAAATGTTTCTAAATGAACTTAAATATCAAATGAGTTTTATCAATCATCACTATTAGCATTGTGGTCCGCATATAAACAAGCTGGATTTCATTTCAGGCATGCATACTAACATTTGGATCTCATCTGTTCCTTTTCTACTTGTTATCCACTTTTGGTCTAATTTTCTGTCATGAAAATCATGAGTTGTTAAGCACTGACTGCTGAACGTTGCTGCCTGGTTTTGCATGATTCCAAAAACAAGATGGCTTACTCAACAATTTTCTGAGAAAGATGAAAAAGCTCAACAGTCCCTCCAAACCTCTTAAAAACCATTAGAATAAATATATAATCAAGATGGAAAGAAAAGTGTTCAAATAAATACTTGTGCTACGGTAGGCGCGCGCGTGTGTGTGTGTGTGTGTGTGTGTGTGTGTGTGTGTGCTTACGTACATCTTTGTATAATTTATTAAAGAAGTTCTTTGTCATTAAGAAGGAAAGTGCTTAATTAGGACCACGAGGAGGTTTTCCCCCAGGGGATTCCTCTGTGATGAGTGTGTGTGTGTTTGTATGTGTGTATGTGTTTTTAATTTTAAACATGATATGTGCTGTGTGCCTGGATCAAATGTAGATATTAATTATTGTGAAATCAAACCCATCCACAAATGTTGAACCAAAATATGTAGGACTTGTCAACATGAAATTCTAATGACTTCACAATACACTATTTATAAAGCACTACCCAAAAGATACTACTAAAAGAGTCGTTGTGATTTGTCATATAAGAGTTTGTTTGTTACTTACATTGTTCCCCTTTGTGTGGCTCTCTGGCAAACACAGGCATCTGTATAGTGTCACACTGGTATCACAATGATCTGCATGGCCGTGACACTCACACCTTCCCAAAGACAGAGAGAAACATTGAAAATAAACAAATTGAAACTGTGTTTTAAAACTTTGATGATGAAAATTTTTAATTCCCTTATTAAATGTGACAAGAAAAAGCAAAGAAACATCATGAGAAAAGCTCTCCCTCCCCGAATGCTTCAGTCAAGAGCTCCTTAGTGCTACTTGGAAGTTTCCATTCAACATTTATAAATGCCATCCTGAGAATCATTAAAGCAACATAACAGGTAGCAGACACATGCGCACACGTGTGCACACGACAGTCATTTAATTATTCATTCAGATATTCAGTTGCTTTCTCTCTTTCATTCTTCTCTCTGTGTATCCTTTCACCTCTTGTTCTCTTAATGCCACTTTCTGTTAAAAGGTGACTTTATTAATCAAATAAGAAATATATATAAAAGTATATATATATATATATATATATATATAAAAGTATATATATATATATATATAAAAACTCTATCATTTCCCCTGACCAAGCCTTTTTATACACTATTTTTGATTTGTGGTAGAACACACTTTTTAGCTTCATTGCTTTGGAGATCTGTCCTAAAATAAAATAAAAAAGAAAATAAATTAAAATATATACTAAAAAAACCTTACCAAAATAACCGTTTTTTTTTAAGCAAATGAAGCCTGAACCGAGGCGAACTTCCAAAGTAGGATTGCAGTTGGGCTGCACTAAAATCGTAGGTTTCTGTGTGGCCACATTTTTCCACATTTTGACCAAACAGCGATGTAACCTATCCAATTTTCTTTGTTGGCATACAAATAAACAAACTTCAGCCTGAAGCCTACCATTTCACATTTTAAAAGCCAATTGTCTTGTTTCAAAAACAGCAGAAAAAAAGAAACTGATGGCCAGCAGTACTACCCCTCAGCCTCCTAATAAATCTGAAAATCCTACATCAATTTAGTCATAAGTTATCACATTCACAAGATTTTCAGAATTCATCTTAACCTTGAAGTCAAGGTCACTGGGATTTGAACTCATCCAAGACTTTTGGTCGAAGCACCTATGGTATCAGTTTGAAAATCCTACATTGATTCATTCACAAGATTTTTAGAAAACTTGAGGTCAAGGTCAGAGGTCAGCGTCACTGGAATTCAAACCCATCTGAGATTTGTAGTAGATGCACCTGTGATATCAACTTGAAAATCCTTGATGACTTCCTTCTTGAGTTATTGCATCGATAAAATTTTTAGAAAATTTGATCTCTGACCATGACCTCAAGATTAGAACTTCGTCCAAGACTTTTAGTAGAAGAACCTACGGTATCAATTTCAAAATCCAACGTTGCCTTGTTCTTGAGTTATTGTATTGCTCACCTGGCTGGGAGGATGACAACAGCCCATAACCCATTTACAGCTGAGAGGAAAAAGTACAACTAATGCTGGAAGATGAGCAAGCTAAAACTCAAGAAGCTTTAAGCGGGACTCCTAAACCACTTTCACAGATGAACTCCAAAGACAGAAGAATCAGGTCCATGCACTACCCTAAGTTGCATTTCCTCGATTTTAACACAAAACAGGACATAGTCCTGTCCATGGTCTGGAAATACTCTTTGGTTTTAGCAGATGGAAGTGACTTAGTAGAGCATCAAGGAGGCTTGACAAAGGACAACTACTTATTCACTATGGCTTACTTACTCTGTTGTCACTGTATCTAAGAAGGAATACTACATGTACTTTACACTTGGATCCTGAGAGGTTAAATTAATTTCCAGTGCAAATGAGTTTGATATGTATGATTTTAATGAAATGCGTATGTCTGCAATGCACATGTAAAATTGTGGGCAACAGGCACATCTTACTGAAATGTTTTTTATGTTCTGTTCTGCAACACTTGCTGAAAAATTTTGGTTCAAATTTTTTTTTGCTCTTCTAATGATACAAAATATTTAAATTAAATAAATACACTAGAAACAATATCCTTCAAATGGCATAACATACTATAAAGTAACTAGTGCAGGTATATAATAATAGCCAGTATGTTGCAAAAATATAAGATAAGAGATATTTCTTTTATTTCTACAACAGAGAACAGAAAAATATTGGGGTTTCTAAACTGTCACCATGGTGATAATGTTTCTGTATTTAGATGTATTGTAATATAGGATTGTTATGTCTGTGCTACAATGTAATGCAATACAATAATCTAAGAGGCGTCTAACATACAGGGCTTAAAAAAGCCAACATTCACAAAACACGCATGCTAAAATGATTCCTCTCAACATACTTATTTACTTGCTCTATAAAGAATGACGACAGTGGAGAGATGGAAGAAGAATGAAAGATGTGAGAGACAGGAAGAGATAAAGAATGCACAGATGAGATTTCAGCTAAATCTCTGTTTCTCCTACTTCACTGTAACAAGCTACTAATTAAAAGAGCTTAGAGGGAGGGGGAGGGGGAGAAAGAGTTAGAGATGATTGCCTCCTGCATAATCCTATAATTACCACAGTCATGAAAAACAGTCACTCTGTCAGTCTAATGAAGAGATGTGTTCACAATTACTCTCAGAAAGCTCTGCTGAAACTCAGCGGTCTGTGTTTGTCATAATATAAGCTCTCACTCACTTTTACAAAGAAACACTGGGAAGATAGTTAAATAGTTCTTTCAACCAATTATGCCACGTAAGTATGTAAAATTTGGGATGTAACAGGATCACAATTAGAAGCATGCCACTTATAGTAGTCTTCTATATTAATTTGTGAATTTGCAAAAAACATGCTAGGACTTCTAAATTCAGTTTGATGCCAGTTTACCAGAAATATCATACAAATGTCACATTTACCAGTTTTTTAGTTTCTATGCTCTACCAATGATTTACAAATCCATATAATTACTTGATCTCTATTAACCTGCCTGCATAAGTATTTATAAATTTTCACCTGCCACTGATGGTGATTTCACTGACGCCAATGGATCTATGTCGCTGGTTCACTCCAACTGCTCTGGTGTAGTATTGTCCACTCATATGTATTCTGACCTGGGCAGCTTGTACCATCTCCTGTAGGATAGGTGTGTTGTAGAAGTCATTGTAACCTGGTCTCAGGGGTGGCTGAGGGGTCAGCAGGCTGAATGTGATGTTACCTCCTGAGAAGGGCACGTCACTGATGCACATAAACATTACACAAAATTAGAAAAAAAAAACAACAAGAAAATATTTGATTTTTTAAAATAAAAACACAATCACATAACCAAAATTTATATTTGTGAGTAGCTGTAAAGCACTGTTTAGATCTATATCGCTAACAAACAAAGCTGCACTAACAAATCATTGATTGATTGATTGATTGATTGATTACATCTACCAGGAAACTACAGAACACAAACACCAAATTTGGTCTGAGGCCCAAGTAATAGAGTACAATCCTAAAGCTGCCTTCTGGAGAACATTTACTTCTACATTTTAAAGTCTACAAATCTTTCTGTAAACACTATATGGAGAAGCATTGGGCAAAAGCTCTTCATCTTTGAATGTCAGTGTTTTAAGTTGTGTTGCCAGCAACATGACAAGGTTTGTTCATAGCAATAAACAAGAAGGCTGCAAAAAAATACTGTCATAAAATTCTAGTATTAAACAATCTACAGTATTTGAGATCCTTGTGGATTAGTAGCAATATTTCAATTGTGACTAATGAGATAATGAATAACCCAGACAACTGCATATTACTGATATGTAAATATACAAGTATGAAAGAAATCTAGGCCTTTACAAAGGAATTGCCAAAATGACAACACAATTCATTAATGCCTAATAAAAAACTTCACATCAGAGTTTCTACCAAAATCATTTTGTGCCACCTCTCACTTGCCTTTTGTTTTTTTGGTGTCTCATCAAGAAAAATAACTGTTTACCTGTTCGTAATGACACGATTTAAGGATTATCTAAACTGACTAAGGCATGTCTAAATGTATCCAGCCAAACACTCCAATGGACTCAGATGTTTTGTAAGATTAATTCAATCTAGCATGATAAAAGCATACTAGATTAAACAACATAGTTATATACATATTTAAACTGATCTCATGCCAAACTTTGTAATACGAATAACTCTAAAAGGTTGTATGTGATATAATTTGCCAAGTCAAGTAAAAAAACAAGTAATGGCCACATGTGATCTATTCATGCTTGTTCTGTCTAATGCCAACTAAGCCCCAGATACAAGAATCTATGCCAAGATTTAGTCCGACGGTGTATGTTAGACTATGTTCCAACTCTAGTTGTACATCCACTGCCAATTGAGAGCGTGTGAGACATGTATACAAAAATGTATTTTTATATGTGTTTGTATTTCTTAATATACTAATCTAGCCCAGCCAGCAATTTCCTGTGCACTAGGAAAAATGCCCCAAAACAGGAATGGCCTACTTTATTTTGAATGCATGAATTTAAATTTACTACATGTGTATTATTCAACAAGTTATCTGCTGTATTTATCAAGCTCATAATAAAAGAAATGGAACTAAATGTGATGTAACCCAGTAAATATGTGTCTATGCTCTTTCATTCTTCATCGACCAACACTACTACGTGGTCAGTCCTTGAAAAAATATGTAAGCACTTATAATGCTGTTGAGCCTATTCATGATGTTGGGTTTCTATTGCATCACTTCCTGTTTCATTTTTAAATTGTCAGTTTTACTTCCTGTATTTGTTAATTTTCCTTCCTTTATGACTATATGCCAGGCCCACATTAGTCTCACCTGTGTTGTCCTTCACACCTGTTTTCAATTAGCCAGTCACACGGCCCTGTATATATATATCTCCTATGTTACACTTCTGATTTGCTACAGTGTCTTGCACTTTTTGTCAGTGTTTTGTTTTTCACTTCATTTGTTGGGTTCTCCTTGTATATGACCTTTTAGACTGTTTAATTGACTGCTTTTTGCCTGCCCCTATGAATTATTTTCTATGTTGACTGATCTCTTGGATATGATCCAATCCTGCTTTTGAATTACAGATTTACATTTTTGGACTTTTATTCTGCCTCCTGGTGTCCTGTGTCCCTTTACCTCTGTGAAGGGACACAGTTATGATGGTTCAGAAGGTTTTCAAAGGGTTTTATGAGGAGTGGGCAGTAAAATTAATTTCACTTCAGTTATCAACATCTAAAAATTCTACATCTAAAAATAGATATTGAGCTTTCCTGTAAAAAGCTCTCCTTATAGTAAACAATATGAACTTTTCATCCAACCTACCTGGACAGCTGCAAACAGTTGACTGAGTCCGGTCTTAGTAAAGGCCCGTTGTTCTCCATTTCAAACACATTGCAGTTTCTGGCCATATACTGCCAGTCCAGCCATGGCTGCTCTGTGTTGGTGTTATTCTCAGTGTCTGTGAGGTCAGCCTTTCTTCTCTGGATCACAACTGACTCAGGCATGAAGCCACTAAACTGAACAATAACATAAAATACCTGAAGGAGAGAGGCGTAAGAGTTGACGTGAACAGAATACGACTTGGAACACCAGTTCACTTGTAGACTCTAATAGAGTTGAAAGCATTTAGCAAAGCTTACCATGGTGAAGCCTCAGTTTTTGCCACAAAAATTCTGTCATCTTGCACCGTGCTATATTAAAAGGTATAACTAATTTTCTGCATTTTCACAGATAACAAATGAAACACTAAAAGACATTAGTCAGGTGCTCTCTTGCATCGTGTTTAACAAATGTTAATAATTACATTTTTTGTCATTTGCGCACTGAAAGGGAAATTCAGCTAAATACAAATACATCTGAGCAAGTGGTTAGCAAACCTCAAAAAAAGCAGCATGACAAGGTAAAGTCATTCATTTTACTCCCTCTACTGTTCTTCTCGTCCCACTGGGGCATACCATCAGACACTAAGATATCAAAGCTACCCCAATACACCACAGGAAAATGCCAGTTTGCTGATGCAACATGGAACTCAACAACCCATGCTCACATAAGAATATAATCCGTATCTGTGTTCAAATTAAAACAATGCAATTTTGTTCAAAGTCGTTATTGAGTTTCCAATATGAACAATCTAAATTATAATTAAGGACTTTAGCAGAAAATAGACAGCCATCACTTCCACCTTTTCAAAAAGACACCCAGAAGTAGTCTCTTATCACATACAAACCATGTGTGTGCCTGTGTGTACAGTAGGTGTGTCTCTCTTTAAGTGTTATCTAGAACTACAGAGTGGGTTGGGACACTGGGTTACACAGTAGGGAGTGGACTAAGCCACCACTACGGCACAATCCCCACACCCACCCCACTTACTAACATAAATACTTGAAACCTCAGAGAGTGGCTTTTATCTAGGGACTTGAGTTGGGCGACCACATCAGGACAGCTCCCAAAATCCTGCCCACACTCACATACACAGTTCAGAGAGAAGAGGAATTAGTCTTTTGACAACCCCAGCGTCAACAGCGCCAAAATCTAGCAGTCTTCCTCTCTTTCTCCCTCTCTGCCCCTCTGTGTGTGTGGCATTGAAGAGCTTAGACAGAACTGTCCACTGCACACACACAGGTGCAAGTGCAGATACATATTGTGGTGTTTGAATTGCAGCTTTTCAAATTTATACTAGACAACAATGGAATTTAGTTGACTGTTCAAATAAAATGATTTCTTATAAGGTCATCACATTACTTAGACTATCCATAGCAAGCACTAAATCTCAAAGTAAAAATAAGTTTACAGTAAACCTGATGCACCTATCCAATACTTTTGCTGTGCCTGATGAAAATTATTGAATGAATTAGCCTTTCAGTGCAGCCAGACAGCAGGTCTGGTCTTAAACTACAAAAGAAAAACATTTGGTACCAGGCCTATAGATTCTGTACAGGCAGATGTCTGTACAGTCTTTGTCATAGTTGCTGCAAAAGTACAGTAACACAGGAAAAATAAGGGAAACTCTCAAAAACAGTGTCATGTTTGCCAAATGAAGCCAAAATTACAAATAAATTACAATATTTAAATTGGATGTTTCTCAAAACATAGTGGGCTCATGGCTGAAATGAGGTGCATTACCTGGTACTGTCCATTAGCCAAATCTACTGTAATAGTGACTCCTTCATCCAGTTCCTGTGCAGTCATGATCTTAGATACCCATGTGGTGCCCATGTCCTGATCGTTGATATAACTTAGTGGATGGGCATTAAGGTTCAGTCTTAAGACTCTGTCATTGGTGGTGTCCTCAACCGCATTGGGGATACAATATCTGTTAACGGTAGCATAATATAAAACTAGTGTTTTAAATAGAGGAAAACTAATTTATTATTAGTTTTGGTATTACAAAGTAACTCCAGCTATAATATTCAGTTTTGAAAAAATGTACAGAGTAAATAAAAACTGTGATACTGTACCTCTCAATTAGAGGGTGCACCCTTGGGTGAGTGGGAGGACATCGACACTCAGACTGGACATGGAGCTCAGGGAGGACTCCTGAATACAGCTCTACTATTTCCCTGGTAAAGGAAGAAACTATACATTAAACCTAAATTCTGAACACAGAATGTCATTGCATGCAGACTAAACTGGGGATATGAAAAAAGAAGAAAACAACCAAAATTGAAACCAAAATATAAGTTAACAGCATTCTTTATTAAATTGTGTTAAATTAAACTATATAACTGCTTTATATATATACTTAACGCTGTAAAACAAAAATCTGATGGATTTCCATTTTAAGAAAAAATCTCAAAGCACCTGTTAATGTCCTTTCGACTAAACATTTAGCTTAAACTGGTTAATCAAAGCCATAATTTGAAACTTCAGCCTTTTGTTTAGTGCATCTCTAATCTTGTCAGCTGCTCCCTGTGTGGAGTACATCACGTGTAACCAAAAGACTAATTGCTTTGTATTGAATTCTCAGGAAAATCCTCTGGAAGCAGTATGGATTTTAAGATGCAATGATAAGCCCCCTCCTTATTTCACTTTAACACTTTATGATACTTCTTCTTCCTTGTTATGTTAATCTGTTCAGTATTTGTGTATTTCTCACGATTTCTAAATCTTTTTTCTTTATTCAGTCTCTAAACAGACATTGAATGCTTTTCGTATGTGCTATAATTTATAGCTCTTTTCCTAAACACTAATTTTCAGTGGTCATTTTATGACTCCTCCCTCCTTCTTTCCCACTAGCCAGTCATTACCTGTCTCTCAGCTTCCTTCTGTCCAACTCACCTGTTAGTCAAAGTGGTAGGATAAAATCTAAAGTCCTGCATTCGTCCAATGAACTGATTAGACCCTGGAGAGATGAAAGGGGAGTAGGAAATGACATAAAGAAGGTGTTAATGGGTTTGCACTGAAGGCACTGAGTGAGAGGATTTCACAGTATTTAGTAGATTATCTTATCAGGTTCTTGATACCAGCTAAGTGAGGCTGCCCACAGCTGCTTATAATGGCCAAGTTCACAGTACAAGCCGAACTACATCTGCCAGTCTTTACGTGTCTCCACTAGAGAGCAGCTAAAGCTAAAGCATGGCTTTAATTGGTTAATGATTGTTTACTCTAAACTGGACACTCTTTGTATGAACCTGCTGTGGAAACCTTAAGAGCATGTATCCAGGCTTTTTACAATAATTCCCTTTAGTTTAACATATTAAGATCACCATTAACTGCAACAATGCAGCAGCTCTTCTGCTGTGATATGCGTGTTTTATTTTACAACTGATTTTAAAGGTCGTTAAATCAGTGCAATATAAAACCAAGTGGCAATTATATATAAAATATAAATTTTATAATAAAATGTATGATACACAATTGCTGCAGGTAGCTGTAGTGATTGTGGTGGCAGATCGAGGAGTACAAAAAACAAGCAATTGCTAGCCAGCTGTCTCACCTTTCAGTTCTACTGCTCAGTAGTTTATTATGGTCAAAATCATAGACTGCATCAAAAAAGAAAAACTTGTTTACTTTGTATTGCTACTTTTTTTCATCAGAGTCCAGACTGACTGCTGGAGTGACTCACCATAACCTCTGGAGACACAAGGTGTTATTACGAGGATGTTTGGAAATAAATGTTGCATATTGCACCTTGAATTATTTTCTGAACTATAAAAAACTGGATATTTGTAAGGCCATGAAGTTGTAAATGACAAATTAATTTAATTAAGTTAAAAAAAATAGTACTTTTAAACAATAAATGTTCATAAATAGAGAAAACAAAAAATTTAAGTTCCCAGTCACTTAGACTAGGAGATGTGAGTACTTTTAATGTGAGTACAACTGTTGGTACTGTTCCTCCCAGCTTATTTAAAGCTGATCTGCTCATGAAACAGGAAGAGACCATGTCCAAATCAGGTAGATCACATGTGCAACGCTAGTAACGCTCCACAAACGTAGCGACGGATACTGGTTTGCCACCAGAAAGCTTTCATTTTGAAGCAGCAACAGGAGGAAAAGTTAACTTAATGGTTTAAGTAAACAGAAAGAAGTCAGCAAACAGTAAACTATGGCTCATATTGAAAAGTACAAACACAGGAACACAGTGATCTGAAGTTTAGTTTCACACAGAGAGATTCAGCAGAAGCAACAAAGGAGTTTTCTCTACTGTCTACAGCAAAGAAAGACATGATTTTAGCTGCCAATGACACAGATTAGCAGAAAAGACCATCACAGGCTGGCTGCAGATAGCACTATTACTGAGCAGAACT
This sequence comes from Perissodus microlepis, assembly GCF_051167445.1. Lineage (NCBI taxonomy): Eukaryota > Metazoa > Chordata > Actinopteri > Cichliformes > Cichlidae > Perissodus > Perissodus microlepis. Next base: position 14,170,231 of record NC_140461.1, on the reverse strand, counting down.
TCACTGCTTATCTCCTGCATATGGCTCAAGACCATAGAAAAAACCTATAGTTGAAGGAAGAAATCTTATCAACAGAGAGACTGGAACTAAATTCACTGCCAATTTAAAGCTCAGATATTACTATATTTAATACATTCTATCAGAAATATCAGCAAAACAAACAAAAAACATTTTATCTCATGCAAAGAGTTAAAAAATTGTGGACACAGCCTCTCAAGCTTCAAAGTGTCTTTAACAAGCATAGATATGCTGGAATACATCAAACACACATGGACATACTGGACTGAACACCAAAGACAAAATCAAACACATAAGCACAGTAAAGTTCAAACACATCATCTTCTCCATACATAACCATACATATGTGACAATGTTGGACAGAACATAAGAAGATGAAATCTGTCCAAAAAAGAAGGCTGGAGTCTTTTAGTATCCAACCAACTTTTGTCTGGTTCGACAATAACTCTTAGAAGATGGATAACGTCTCTAAACATCGACAGAACCCCTGCCATGTCTAGCTTTGCCTGTGAAAGTGTCTGTGTGTAAATGCTTGTGTATGTGTGTATGTGTATTTGTATTTGCTGCTCAGAGAGGCTTTGGTGTGTTTGGCCCAACCACAGTATTGTGTGTTTGAGTGTGTGTGCTTTGGGAGGGTGCATGTGCATGTAAAACAGAAGGAAAGTGAGGAAGTGTTATGGGATGTAAGTGTGTTAGATCAGTGTGTGGTTGTGCAGCCTTAGGCTTTGGCTGAGGATTTCTTTAGCATGTGGAAATGGGATTATGCCTTCCTCTGAAAAGCACTCTCCCTATTGTTACTGGGATGATGCAAGGTATAAGCCTTAATTCTCTCTTCTCTGTGTGTCTCTCTCTTCTTTCTGTGTGTTTTACTTCCTTACAGCCATTTCTCTTCTTATTCTTTGTTTTTATGGTATTACAACTGATGGCAGTTTAATAACAGGCCATAACAGGTATGTGTTTTTCCTCTCTGTCTTTTAATAGAGTAGATTAAAGCATCAATTATCATATTTACTACGTTTCTTATAATTTCTTACTGGTTAAATAACAGTGACAGCCATGGCTGCAGCAATACCAGCCAATGTTAAATACTACAAGTCCCAGGATACCGAACACAGCAAACATTCCTTAACCAGCTTACAGCAGTTTGCCATCATTCCTTTTTCCAATACATGCACACAGAAGAAAGCAGCAACCAAGCAAGTTAAAACTTTTTAAATATCATAACCAAAGTCTTAGCTACAAGATTGATCAAACATATTTCAACAATTATACATCCTAATCAAACAGGATTTATTCCTGGTAGATGGTCATTCAATAATGTCCGTTTATTATTAAATACAATTTACTCAGGTTATGGAAAAGAGGCTAAAACAGCAGTACTTTCTCTGGATGCCCAAAAAGCGTTTGATCAGATTGAATGGTCTTATATATTTAAGACTCTAAGACAATTTGGTTTTGGGGAATATTTTAGGGATTGGATTAAAATGATTTATCTGTGTCCGGTGTCCTGCATTCTCACTAACACAGATAAATCCTCCCCCCTTCAATTACAATGCGGAGTGAGACAGGGGGATCCCCTCTCACCGCTTCTTTTTGATATAGCTCTGGAGCCCCTTGCCATTAACATAAGAAACCACCCTGGTATACAGGGAGTTAAATTTGGGAATGTTGAAAGTCTTGTTAATATGCATGCAGATGATTTACTGATCTGCCTTCCCGAACCAGAAATTTCATTCCCTAATCTTTTAAATTGCATTAAACACTTTGGGAAATTATCAGGATATATGATCAATTGGGACAAATCTGAATTTATGCCAGTAACAGATAATCTATGCCCAAAGTTTCTCAGCTCACTCCCATTCAAATTAGTGACTACATCTTTTACCTATCTTGGCCTTAAGATCTCTAAAAATCCCAAACTCCTCTATAAATTGAATTTTTTGGAAATGCTGGATAAGCTCAAAGACGATATCAAAAAAAATACTTCCAGTGGGGGGTTGGGTCTCCCTGTGTTTAGACATTATTACTGGGCAGCAAATTCAAGAGCTCTATTGCACTGGCAGTGGGGTTTGCCTACTGATTATTGTTATGATAAGCTTCCGATCTGGCTCCAGGTAGAGGCAGCAACAGTATCTGAAGCCTCATTACCGGTCTTATTGTTTTAAGAATACATGGGCTGAAGACCTCGGTGTTCCTCTGTCTGAGGACCAATGGTCAAATTGTTTGTCCAATATTCAGAAAGGCTCAATAAACACCAGATATAAACTAATCCAGTTTAAAGTCACTCACAGATTACACTTTTCTAAACTTAAACTTAACCTGATCTATAATTCTGTATCCCCCTTATGTGACAGATGTAATATCGGTGAAGGTTCCCTTGCACATCTATTTTGGCATTGCCCTGTCTTGAAAGCTTTTTGGAGCCAGATTTTTACATGGTTTTCAAACCAATTTAGGAAAAAAGTACCACTTGATGGTAGACTGGCTATACTTGGATCATTTGCATCAATCGAATCTTTTTCCTTTTCACAAAAACAGATAATTACAATGGGTATGCTGGCTGCAAAGAAACATATTCTTTTACAGTGGCGGTCTTCTTCTGCCCCGTGTTTTAAAAGGTGGCTTAATGAGATGGTGTCTGTGGCCAGGGTGGAACAGATAAGATTTGATAGAAAGGGGAAACTGGCGAGTTTTTGTACGATTTGGCAGCCATTTCTAGAATTTTTAAAAATTAACTGATCATAATTCATGCCTCACACTCCACGTGAATTTTCTTATTTTATTTTACTCTTCAGTTAGTTAATATTGTTATAATTTTTTCTTCTTCTTTTTTTCTCCTTCTTTTTCTTTTTTCATGCTTATAAGTTCACAAATGCTAAATATAGTAATTGTCCTCAGGCGAATCTGTATAAGCATGCTGTGTTTAATTTAAAAGCAAAAAATAAAATATTAAAAAAAACCAAAACAAAACCTTTTTTAATATGTTTACATCAAAACCAGATTTAGGACTGAAACTTGTTAGAACTAATACTTAAAATACATATTGATATCAACATTATGTAAACATAATGATACTTGTTAGTTAGTTAACCCGACCCAAAATTCTTGATAAAGAAAGTAGTAAGATTCATTGTTATTATAAAAACCTTAGCTTATAAAAACAAGGTAATTAGCCAATGTAAATACGCTGAATGAAAAATGCTGACCCTGAACAGTGAGGAAAACCTTGGTTTGGTTTCATGAAAATCTTAGGGATTACAAGGATTTATGATAAAGATTTTCAGTACCATATGGACACATGTTATTCACACCTCTGCACCAAGTTAGCTCCCTAAAGTTATTAATAATGTATTATTAACAGCTGATTTAGGACTTTCTTGACAAGTGATCACACTTCCTTAACAACATTTGAGTTGGTAGTTGGCCTTTAAAGATCTTTTCGCTGTACTTACAGTTTTCGGTTAGTACTTTCCCATCCAAAAACAGACATAGCTGTTAATCAATACATCTGATCAGTATTTACATAATCAATCCACTGATAAGAATTCTAGACACAGCCTCTGGGTTCAACAACCCTTCTCCCTCTCCGTCTACCACACGCACAACATCTCTGATTCTCTCTCACTCCCTCAAGCCAATCACTTGCATTGATCATCCTCTCTGTTGTGATCTTCAGCTGATCAGCTGCTACCTGCTGTGAACTACGGATCAATGACTGATAAACGAGAAGAAAAACACTCGTTTATCACCCTGGAGATGAACGGATATCATTTTTCTCTCAATTTCTCTGCTATTGACTGTTAGACAGCTCGCAGGCACTACGAATCAATCACAGATGTGTAGTTGAAGCAGGATAAAGGCTCGGAGGAAAATAAAGGTGAAGCAGTCATTGACACCATATTAAGATATACTGACATGATAAACTAAGAAGTAATTTTTCTCTTCTTGGACTGAAAAAAAAAAAAAAACAGATGGTAGTACTGGCTCAGATAATAAAGGTGAAGCTTATTCTTTATTCTTAAAGCAGTGTTTTTACAGTTTGAACATCATAGACATTTAAAACAACACAACAGAGGAAGTAAAGCATCTAAAACATCTGGCTGTAATGTGGTGCTGAAGTAAAGCAATTTATCAAAAGCATTTCATGAAAATGTATTTAAAAAAACCCCCAAATCAAAATACTTAAAAAAAGAAAACAGTCATATTTACCCTTAGAGCTGAGTCCCACCCACATGGCACCATCCTCACTGACATCAGAAAGCCTGGTGGTCAGTTGTTGTGTGTCAAATGGTGTTCCATCCTCTTCGAGGCCATCCAGGAAAAGATTTGCATGTCTGTCATGGATCTGGAATTTCCATCAAAAGGAGATACATATATCCTTGATGAGCAGAATGAAATCATTCTTTATATTTACCTTGTATGTTTACAGCTCTGTGCAGTGAACTGTGTGTATGAGGGGTTTCAAACCTAAGTGAGCTGTGGGCCACTGCTGGCACTGTCATCTCATTTGGGGCTACTTTAGTGTTCAAGTAGTACAAATAACAAAAAAACAAACAAACAAGAAAAAAGCCACAAATGTTTCTGAAAATGTAGTGTTGTGTTTGTTTTTTTTTAATTTCATTTGTTGTAGAACATGACAAAACTGCAAATCTGAGCCCCCTGGTGTATATTAACTAGGGTAGTGTCACAAAAATGTCAAAAGTGTCACAAAACTGTGACTAGTACACTACACTTCTACTTTTCAGAGTAGCTTGAGGATTTGATTGAGAAACGAAAACTGACCGATGTTTTAAAATAATGTCTATGTATATTTTACACCAAGCTTTATATATAGGACAGTGCAAAAGTGATCATATTAAAAGTTTTATTGCAGACCATTAAGGGAGTGGCCAGAAGGGCACATGCAGCTGTACAGACATAGCAGCAGGTTACTACTGTAACACACAGCATCTTAGAAAGCGGCAGCTGCTCTGTGTTCGCCTGTTCATCTTTGTGCAAAAGTGTGTGCAAACACCATCAGTGCATATCTATGCGCGTGTGTGTGTGACTACGTGTGTGTGAATTATACATACGGCTAATCTTCCAGCTCATTTCCCCAGTAGCAGAAAGTGCCTCAGGCTAAACTGCCTCAGCTGCAAATTAGCTTTCTGTTTGACCAAAAATCTCCTCTCCACTCCTTTCCCCTCTCCTTTCCTGATCTGCTGCATGAATATTAAAAACTGCACAGCAGACAACACCGTCAAAGCAGGACCAGTTCGCTTTCACATCAAACCCAGGCCAAAAGAAAGATACTTCCAAAAAAGGGACATCACTCCCCCATCCCCGCCTCACACACAAACCCACCCACCCCTCTTCTTCCGCTCACCAAAAAAACTTTAATGTGTCCTGTCCCACTTTCTCCCTTTACTGCAATCTCCAAATCCTGTGTTTGGGAAACACACTGTGGGACCACTGATAAACGTGACAGTCTCTGTCTTACTAGAGCCCTCCTTCTCCTGTTTCATCTTTCTCGTCTCTTCCACTCTGGTCCTCCTTGCTTTGTCCTTTCTCCTCTTCATGAGGTCATTTGATTCCTTCACCTTTTTTTCAGTTTTTCAGTCTCCTCACCTCATTTTCATTTTCTCCATTTTCTCCCCTTTTTCCAAAACCATTTTTGCTTTCTCCTCTCTCTCACTTGATGACTTCCTCCTCTCATCTCCCTTCCTGTCTCTTCCCCTCATGTTTATCTTGCCCCGTCGTTCTCACTTGTTGTCAGCTCTTTAGGGAAGTTGAAAAGGTGTGAGGAGAGAAATAAGTCCAAGTCAAAAAACGCCTTTAGGGGATGAAGGCAGGCCCAGACAAGTGTCTGCCTCTCAGAGGATAGTTAAGACACCCAGACAGACACTTTCATGATAGCTGATTGAAGACTGGCAAACGCATGAGAGCACAAGAGAGAGCGCAGGAGAGTAAGGGAGTGGAAAAAAAGGAAAGAGGGAAAAAAGAGACAGGGGGAAGAGAAAGAAAAGTCTGAGCGTGGCTGTAAGAGAGGAAGCTAGAAGAAGGGCCCTCTTTAGGAATCTCTAAGCCAGAGCTGTGTTGCTCTTGGGATGATGTGAGGCAGTTGTCAGGCCTGATGTAAATGAATCCTGAAGCACTTCATCCTCCTTAGCCGCCATGTGCCCTTTTGAAACACAGCCAATTCCCCTTTGTTAGCTTTCACAAACACTTTTTCTCCAGTTTTCCTTTTGCCCTGCCCATCTGTATTTTTACCTCATCCTTTCCTCCACCTCTCTTCGTCTCTTTTAGCCAGTGTAACTTCAGAGTTCTTTCAGCATACGGGTAAACAGAAAAAGGACTTCTTGAATTCTTGTGTTGATAACTAGTCTCATTTGGACTGTGTCCAGAAGAAAGATGCATTTGAAACTCTACCTGTTCTCTTTCTATTACACAGAGGACAAGCACCATAAGGTATTGCCACTACTTGCATATCCATTTATGCAGTGTAATCCACAAGTAGCAGCCACTATTTTTAGTTAATTATGTATTTACAAGAATAGCAATTACCTGATTTGGCACCATACTGTAACTGAATGTCCCAGGGTTATACTGTATAACAATTTATTCAACAAAGCGACTAACCAATTTTTCGACTATAACAATTATTAATTGTAAAATGGTTAAAAAGACTGGTTGAAAGATAACTATGGGTTTTATTTCCCTATCCTGCAAACTCAAACTGCCAAATTAAGATCAAAGCTGAAACTGTAAAGATATATGATTTCAGCAAGTTTCAGTCCTAAACTAAACTGAATATTAAAACTCAAACTCTGCACCAATTGTCGTCCATGCCACTACTTTAGCTGCAGAAGCATCATTAGTTTCTGGCCTGTATATACTTCTCCTGCTACATCGATCAAAATGCCACAGTTGATGTTAGATGAAAATTAAACTATAATAAAACAGAAACAGCACATTTTCTTTATTTATTCTTATTTTACATTGTATTATCCCCATTTTCACTGCAGTGGTAAAACTGATGGCCTTAAAGGATTTCCAAGTACTATATTTCCCCTAAAACATATATCAAAGAGTTCTATAGCTCTTTAGTCTGACTTTCATAATTTACATTTATTAAATAGTTTTTTTTAACTGTGATATTTATTTTTTGTCCTCTTTGGGAGTTTTAAGCGCCCTTTCATGGTGCAAAACTCACCCCACTGGCAACAGTACCACCTAAGCCTTTCTAAAAGCCCAGAAACACCCTGAGTGGAAAGCTTTTAGTGATCTGTATACTGGCATTTTGACTAAAGCTCTTCTCGATTTTCACACTCCTGCCAAGCCATGGGTCAGTACACAGTGTGGACAGCAGTGTTTCTCCTAAGCTAAATTCATAGCTGTGGGCCACAAAAGTAAAGGCAGTTAAGAAAGTACTAGTAAAAAACATCTCAAAGTTGCTATTCTGGTCATATAAAAACATTAACCATTGTAAATAATTCTCATTTTATATCAATATAATACCTGCAACCAATACCAAACATAAGGATCAGCAAAAAAAGTTTTTTAAAAAGTCAGCTGTAAAATATTCATTACATCACATCCACATGCATTCAAGTGATATTACCTGTTTAACCTGCTATTTCTTTCTTTCTTTGCTGGTATGGTTCAATTTCTGCAGGGGGGTGGAGGTGGGAGGCATGATTATAAAAAAAGTTTAAAACCCCTGTTTAAATGTAAAATTATCAGCAATGTATTGAAACATGTCCCTTTGAAATATATACACTGCACATATTCCATATTTAATGCTGTATTTGTCATTCTCTTGGTGCTGTATTTGTCATTAATGCTTCTTGGAACTAAATCTTTTACCACTTGAAAGCCTGTTTATTTTTCCCTTAAGTGGTGCCACATGTGTAAGGAAAATGCATGTGTACAACGAGCAGAGTTGAGTAAAAAAAAACAACAACTTGTCAACTCTTCTCTGCCAATGCCAAACAGCCTATTCTGCTATTTTGGTGTCACTGGATTGGATGACTGGATGTCTCAGAGGAAAAAGACATATTGGAAATTTAACATACGGGGGCCTCAGCAGCATGTAGAAGAACCATCACTCTGGCACAAACAGCACACCCAAGCTGATCCCACAAGTGTAGGGTTGAGGTCAAGACTGTGGAGATATGGGACTGTCACTGATTGAAGAATTTCATCTTGATATCTCTCTGCTCTGAGAATGCCTCCAATGATGACAATGCCTGTTTTTCCAGTGAGGTAGATTCTGTCCAACACCACCACATTGCCTCCACCAAGCTTGGTACCCTATCAGTGGAGCAATCAGGGTCTTCTCCACACTTTGATCCTACGATCCAACTGTCATAGGCACAATATGGATTCATTGCTGAACAGCACTAATAAGGCACCTGATTTCCATCACTTGGGGTACCAGAAGCCAACAACAAAATAAGATGTTTGGCATTGGCAGTTTTCATCGGTGCAACCCACACATAGGATATAGGATTTAATGCCAAGAAGCATTGTTACAACAAAGAAATAATAAACGAAAAACAAATTTCCTTAATTTTATATAAACTTTACATTTTTAGATGATTATATACTCAAAATGGTGTTACAAATAGACAGCTGTCACAGATTAAAGGTTTAGCTCATCATGATACAGAAACCATGAGCAAAACGGCAGAATTTTGAAATCTATTATATCCTCCTAGGACTGTACTCTTTTGGACAGAGATCTCAGATGTTGTCCTAGGATCTGCTAGAGCCTCTCGTCTAGCATGGGGGTCACTGCACCAAGTGCTCCAATTACCACTGGGACCACTATTGCCTTCACCCTCCACATCTTCTCAAGTTCTTCTCTCAGGCCTTGGTATTTTTCAAGCTTCCCGTGTTTCTTCTTCCTCATGTTGCTATCCATCAGTATAGCTATATCCATTACTACTTGGCATGGATGTTCCGGCCACTTGGTTATGGCGTTCCATGTATGCTTTGCCTGCTACCATCTTGTACTCTACTGTTATGTGCCGGATTGCCTCAGGGGCATCTTTACACAGCCTGCACCTGGGATTTTGCCTGGTGGGACAGACCCCAACCTCTAACAATCTTGTGCCGAGAGCTTGTATCTGTGCTGCCATGATTAGTGCCTCTGTGCTGTCTTTCAGTCCAGCTTTGTCCAGCTACTGGTAGGATTTCTGAATGTCAGACACTTCTTCTATCTGCCGGTGGTACACACCATAAAGGGGCCTATCCTTCCACGATGGTTCTTCTCCTTGCTCTTCTTCTTTCTCGGGGTTCGTCTGCCTCAGGTATCCACTAAGCACACGGTCAGTTGTGGCCATCTTCCTGATGTAATCATGGATATTCGTTGTCTCATCTTGGACAGTGGTTCTGACACTCACCAATCCTCAACCTCCCTCCTGTTGCTTAGCATACAGTCTCAGGGTGCTGGATTTGGGGCTATACCCTCCATGCATGGTCAGAAGCTTTTTTGTCTTGATGTTGGTGGCTTCTATCTCCTTCTGTATTCAGCAGGATATCTGACCAGGGCGTAGATCTTGTTCTTCCCATTCAGCTGACTCTTCAGGACATGCCTGACCCTCTGCAGGTATTTGGTGGTTGTGGATTCGCTAGTGGCTTCTTCATCACTCCTATTTACCTGTGGGATTTTCAGGTACTTGTAGCTATCCTTGATATCTGCAATGTTCCCTTCTGGTAGTTCATTCCCCTCGGTTCTGATGGCCTTCCCTCTCTTTGTTACCATCCAATTATACTTCTCCAGTCCAAATGACATTCTGATGTCATTGCTATATACCCTAGTTGTGTGGATGAGTGAATCCATGTCTCGTTCACTTCTGGCATACTGCTTGACGGCATCCATATAGAGGAGGTGGTTGACAAATGCTCCATTCTGTATAGGTATCCGTAGTCTTGCCAATGCTCTCACTGAAGGGATTCAGGCCTATACAGAAGAGCAGTGGAGACAGAGCATCTCCTTGGTAGATCCCGCACTTGATGGTACAATTGGCTTGAAGTTGGCCTCTAGTGTTGTTTGTCACATCCCTATTGAGTTTCTGATGAAAGTTATTAGGGTCCTGTTGATCTTGTATAGTTCTAGGCATTCCATCCACGTGAGGGGCATTAAGTCATAGGATTTCTTATAGTCAATCCAGACAGTGAACAGGTTGGTGGTGGTCTTGCAATCTCGAGCGACTGCTCTGTCTACCAGTAGCTGGTGTTTTGCCCCTCTGTTATTCCTGCCAATTCCAGTTACTTGCCCTACTCGTGTATTGACCCATGTGCCTGTTCATCTTAGCCGCTATGATGCCTGACAGGAGCTTCCATGTGGTATGAGGCAGGTTACTGGCCAGTAGTTGGATGGGCCCACTCCCTTCTGGGGATCCTTGGGGATCAGGACTGTCTGGTTGTCAGTTAGCCATTCTGGGTGTCTCGCGTTGATAAGCAGCTGGTTCATTTGCGCTGCCAGATGCTCACGGAGTGCAGTCAGTTTCTTCAGCCAATAGGTGGGAATCATGTTGGGCCTGGTGCTGTCCAATTATCTATACCTGGGACCCTTTCTTGGATGTTTGCCACTGTGATGGATACTGGGCCATGTTCAAGGAGGTTGCTGTGGTCTGGTCCTAGCTCCACTAGCTAGCACTGAGCATTGCACTTATGGGTTGCATCATTTTTCCAGATGCTCTTCTAGTATTACTCCATCTCCAGCCTTGGTGGGGCTGTTCTCATGTTGTACCCCTGCCACTGAGAGTACACCCTAGATGGTTCAGCAAAGTACAGCTAGTTTATTCTCCTGCTTTCTATCTCTTTGGTATACCTTTTCAATTGGCTGGCCAAGGCTGTGAGTCTTTCCTTGGCAGTTTCCAAGGCCTCAGATATGGGCAGCTTACTGTACTTCTTAGGCACCTTCTTCATCGCACCTTTCTGTAGCTGTAGTTGGCTAATTTCCCTCTGTGCTACCTTAGCCTCTAGTCTCCTTCTCCATGTAGGACACTGTTCCTTGTGGCTGTTCATCTTACAGCCAAACATCTCTGTGAGGACTGCTGCTGTGTATAGATCAGCTGGTTTGTTTTGGGGGATGGTCACAGTAGGGATTTTAAGTATTGCTGCATTCACATCTTTTAGTAGACCTTCAGAGGGTACTTCACGTAGTCTTGGTAATCGGCTACAGAGAGTCTAGGTTTCCAGCTTCACCATGATCCTATCTTTCAGGTCAGCAGCCCTTCCTTAAAATAGCATATATATATATATTTGTTATTATAAAAAAGAACATGTATTTGATGCTAACATGTATTTGATGCCCTAAGATGCTTAGGGTCAAAGGTAGGGCATGGCATAAAAAGTATGATAATTCATAAAAGAAAGTATTTTAAGAGAGAAATCTATTTTACTGCTGTCAGATTATTTGATTAACAACTAGAGGAATGCTAAGCTTTATGCAGAGCTGAGCGTGATAGTACACATGAGCACATGGGTGTTTGAATGCAAGTTTTTCACAGACACTAGTTTATATACACTGCACTGTTGCTGTTTGACCTTTCTCACACAGAATCCCACCTTACCCCTCTCCCACATTTTGCACTTCCCTCCCATCAACTCTTTTGCTCTCATCATTCTTTATACCTTAAATCTTTACTTTTTACCCTGATCTCTCCACCCTGCTCACTTGAATTATACTCTCCTGGCTTTTCTTTTTGTTTCTTGGACAATCCAATCATGTTGCTTAGCTTATGCTTCACTGTCTCCTCCTCTTATACCTCATCCTCTTCTTTCTACCTCCTCTAATCCCTGACTTCCTGCCACAGCCCCCACACATCCTACTTCACCAGGCTCTATTCCCCCTGCATCTCTCCTCTGGGCTATGTTGCCCTGTGACTGACTGACATGCCACTCACTGATAACACACCTCATTCCACAGCCAGTGAAGCTGTCAATGGGGGGATAAAGACAGAGACATAAAGAATAAAGAGAGCGAGAATGACATAAAAAACAAAATGAGAGAAAGAGAAATAACAAGAGATATTATGAGTTTGGAGTGAAGAGTTTAGTGAATGAGAGAACAATACTGTTGTTGATTGGAGAAAAGTAGCAGGCGAGAATAAGTGACACATAAAAGGAGATGTTTTGTAAAGTATATAAAGGCATCACCAGAAAGGAGATGTATGTGGCAAAATTATTCTTAATATTAAGAAGGAAAAAAGGAAGGAAGGAAGGAATAAGCAACTAAAATTACAAAGAATAAAATAAACTGGTGTGAATACGGAAGAGTAATGGGCATGATTAGAGCACATGTAATATGGTTGCAAAAGTAGGAGTCCCAGTAACCCCAGTGGTGAAGATATTTAGCATAAGATACTGCGATTCAAGTCAATATAAAAGGAAAAAAATATATAACTATTACTATTTATAGCTCAGTCTTATTTAAACAACCTAGTAATAGTAATAGTTTTTAAATGGTTAAAACTAATGATGGTGGATGATGGTTTTGAGTCACCATCAGATAAACAGAATCAAGTTCAATATAACGTAATGCTTGGGTGCTGTCAAAATTCCACAGCTGAGCATCATGTAAAAGACATGAGATAAAAAGGACAAAAAACAAAAAATTAGGGGCACAGAGAGGAAGAGCAGTTGGGTCAGGTCAACAAAGACTAAGAAGAAGAAGAAGAAGAAGACAAAATTGGAAAAAAAAAACTCCACCAAAGGTGACTTTAAAATTGTCAAATTCAAAGTAATGTTTTCACATTACCATGAAAATGTATTGATTCTATATATTATATGGAGATAGCAGCCAGAGGTGTCTCTCTGCAGAAGCGAGAGCTCCTAAGAGCTCATTTAATCAAAATCTGATTACTTGATTGGATCTAGCTGGCTAACTTACAATTAAGCTTAAGACAGTAGTTGTTCATGTTTTCATTTGAACCAAAGGGACCGAGGCCTTGTCATGGTGTTGTGTGACTAGATGCTCTCAGATCTCTTTCTTAACTTAATATTTTGGAAACAGATTAATTCCATATTCCAAGCTATCCCTGTTCTCACCCTTCACAAGCAAAACAAGCAAAGTGAAATCAGTAAGTGGATTTTGACTTTGTGTGTCATCAGCATGTCACTTTTGCATCTTCAGGCACATTTTCACCTTTCCTCTCTCCATTTCTCTCAGTCCGTCTCTTCTGTTATCACCCTCCCTCTCCTTGTTATTCACTCTCCAATCCTCTCTCACCCTCTTTAGACCCACATCCCCCCTCTATACTTACCCTTACTCACTATGAACTGTTAGCAGCTCTGATGTACGGCCAATATTCTCTCTATCATATTAGCACGGCTGAAGTGTGTAAAGGAAGAGATAGGAAAAGAAGGAGAGAAGGAAAAGAGAGAGAGAGAGAAAAGATGGGGATGAGACACATTTGTTCTACTCATCTCAGCGCTAAAAGATACAATTACCTCTCACAGCATATTATCCATGTTTTATACCATCCCAGGGCCCCATGCCTTTGCCTTGCCGCGCTCACCCCATGTAAGGCCCATATTTTAACACTAGCTATGACAGTTTATTTAAGAAAAGAAAATTGTCCCCAGGGAGATGGAGAGTGAGAGAGGGAGAGACTGTGTGTGAGTAAAATGAGAGGGAAAGAGGGAAGGGCAAAGAAGGTGGAGAGGGAAGACAATGAAAGGGGAAGAGAATGAGAGATAGATGAGGTAGCGAGAGAGAATGAGAAAGGGAGGAAAAGAAAATTATCTTCTGGCAAAAAAAAGACAAAGAGGAAAAAAGAGAGAGAGGGTGACACACCAACCTTTTAATAAAGACCATAATTCTCAGACTTTTTCTTTCAGAGCAAAAAGCAAAGTGGATCCCTTTAACAAAAAACATTCACGAGAACATACTGAGAATTTACTCTGTAAAAATGGAGAGATGCTGAAATGAGACAAATCAAATACATTTTTTCCTCAAAATAGTCTGTTCAATGTAGTTTTTTCTTGTTTTATCAAAAATTTAAAAAAGAAATTAATAAATTCTTCCCTGTTTATATTTAGCCCAGTTAGAGACTAAATAAAGAAGATATTCTTGTTTTCGCTGAGAAGGCATGGATGCACCAGTGAATTGTGACCAGGTTAAGTTTGGGCCATGTTGAGCTTGAAATTTCTCCAACACATTTTCTCTTATTGGGAATAAACCTCTACTAACTGCTTCCTCTCCCTGCTACTTGTGACACCTAGATGATGGTGCAAGAGCGCAGATACAGAACCACACTAAAATGTAAGAAAGTTGAAGATAATCATAGCAGATAGCTGCCCCTCTCTGAGCCTCGTTCTGCTGGAGGTTTCTAACTGTTAAAAGGGAGTTTTTCCTTTTCACCATTGCAAAGAGCTTGCTAATACGAGGTTGCTTGATTGTTAAGGTTTTCTCCAGAATACTTTTGGGTCTTTACCTTACAGTAAAGAATACTTTCACTATTGTTGTGATTTGGCGCTATACCGATAAACCTGAATTTAATAAAACCGAATTAAACAAACAGCTCCTTTTGCTCTAACAAGGTTGAAAAGTTTTGAAGTTTTTTTTCTTTTCTTTTTTAAATCTAAAGCACCTTGCAGAACCCTAGCCGGATGCATTTTTAGCTCTCATATCTCCAAGCTCCAATGGGAATGAAACCTCTAACCCTGCTTCTATTAATGCCTTGCTCTCACCACTAAGCTGGACCACACTACACACTAACTTAAACCACTGATGTTAAATTAATTAATTAATTTCAGGCTAAAAAATACAATGGGCATGCACACACACACCTTTCTCTCTTTCTCTCTATGTAATTGATGCCAGTCTTGTGCCCTTTTGCCTCCAGTGCCAGCAGGCAGAGGGCTACCATAGAGGTGTCCACTTCACCCCTGCATAACAACCTTGCCTCACCTTCACACACATACAGACAAGCACACATAAATGCATGTAATCTGGCACACACAAACACATGCAGAGAGCATACAAAAGGGTGCATAAAACGCTCCCTTGCATGTACACATAGTGTATGCTTATGCAAAGTATAAACACAGACAAAGTAACCTTCAGTGCGTATCTCTATCTTTCTCTGCCATTCTAGGTGGTACAGAGACAAAACCAAAACCAGGAGAAGAAAATTGGACAGAGGGTGGTGAATCTGCTTGTATCTATATGACATGTAAGGCCTCCTACACACAAAAAAACCCCTTTTAACTTCTACATTTATTTTAAGCGCATAATATTAACTAACATTATAAAGGATTTTTGTATTAAGTCAGATTTAAACAAACAGCAGATTTTGCCCAAAGTCCTGTACTATCAGATGTTTAAAAGGAGAAATTCTATTCATTCTAAAAAATATATAGCACTTTGAATTTGAGTCAGCAACTCATATTTCACAAACGTTTAAGAGGTGTGCTCATCACTAAGTCAAATCAAATCTTCTTTCAGCAACACTTCAAGAATTTGGAAATGGACTAACTGGCCAGCAGAAACTGTTCCCCATTCTGCTTTGATATAGTTTTTGTTGGTCAAAAGTTTAAGGCTTCCTTCACTGTACCTGTATTCCCTCATCATGTCTTCCTTTCAACAAATGAAGTATGTTTTCCGTGGCACTAAACAACCATCCCCACAGGAAGTGGTTTGCTCATCTCGAATCGCTTTGTAGTTGACAGCCGGTTACTAGCAGACATTCCAGGCTCTGGCTGAGTAGGTTATCCTCAAATGTATTTGCCATGCTCTTATGCCAACTGACAGCTTTCTGTAATGATATTGGCAGTCACTTCAACCCCCTCATCACGAAGGTGAGAAAATTGTTATTTTGCCCAGCTATGATTTAAGTCACTGAATGGCACTAACTTTTTTTTTGGTCTCTGCTCACTACATTGTCACTTCCTGTGTTGATTTCCTCAAGAACCCCAATCAGATTTCAAGAAAATTGACTAAATGTTTAGTAATAAATATCAAGTGAAAAAGAGTTTTGACCAAAGGTTTATTGTGTCCCCCCCACAGAAACGAGACAACGTTCCTCCAAGACCATACTGCTACATATGACATATAGTAGACAATCAACACAGGACTACATAAAGTGCAACGTACAAAAATTGCACATTACTTTAAAGTATCGTGTGACATGATACTTTCTATATGTTGACAACAGTGTTGGTCAAGTTACTTGAAAAAAGTAATCAGTAACTAATTACTGATTACTTCCCCCAAAAAGTAATCCCGTTACTTTACTGATTACTTATTTTCAAAAGTAATTAATTACTTAGTTACTTAGTTACTTTTTAAAAACACGATTTACAACCTGAATAGGTGATAAAGCGATAGATCTTTCAGCCCAATTCTACTTTTTCTACATAATCCATCATACAAAATGTAATCAAATGGAAAAGTCTCCTTTTTTAAAACTTGTTTTATTAGTTTTAATCTTTTAACTTTATGCATCAAGCAAAAATTTAATTATATGCAACATTCTCTGACTGGAAGAAATTTGTTTAATATTTAAACCTATTTTCTGCACATTCCAGCACATAAAATAATTGTTTTTTTTGTGTGTTTACACTCACTCTTTCAAATAGATGCAAGTAAAACACAGCAGAAAATAAATAAAGTCAAAGACTCAGCGGCCCTTTTGCTCTATTTTCACCTGTAAAGCAGGAGCAGGGTAGGCGGAGGTTTACCCTGGTGCAGGTGTGCCGCAGCGGTCAGTGGAAGAATCCGCGAGTTTCTCTGTGAGTTTCCCATTACGTCATAGCGCACTCGGTGCTTGCTTGGAAGTTTAGGGGTTTTTTTCGCTGTAAAAAGAAGTTTTCTTCCCACGCACAACGGACGCTAATGTTTTTGTCACTTTTTATGGAATCAAACTTAAAGTAAGGTCAGTACTTCCACGCTTTAAACGCTGCACGCTCATACTCTCTCCACTCGATATATGATCCATTGTTGATCTGCACACAGCTGTTGTCACAAACGTTGCACTTGCTTACGTCACTGTCATGAGACATTCTCGCAAAAAAATCACGGTTTTAGTAACGCAGTAACGCAGCGTTCCTACGTGTTTTGCAATAGTAATCCCTTACTTTACTCGTTACTTGAAAAAAGTAATCGGATTTTACTGCCCATCTCTGGTTAACAATACACGCCACACATGTAAAAATCATAATTTCAAAGTTATGAGGCTATCAACTGTCGATCAATAAATAATTAAGTTAATCTTGCAGACCTTGGTGGATGTAGGCCAAATTGTAATAGATTGTTACATGAACCAAACTTTTATCAGAATTCATTTAAGATTTTTCACACTATCACGTTTACAGACAGAAAGACCTGCATGCAAACGCTACCAAAAGCATAACCCCCTTGCTGTAGGTAATTAAGGTGGGTGTTTCCAAAGATAAAGATGCAAAGACTGTGGTGTTATCAGGCGAGATAGTTCAAAATAGTAGCTCTCTGCCAAGTCTACACCAGTCCATATACACACAAAGACACAGGCCAGAGTCTAATTGTGCGTGAAAACATTAATTAAGGGTATTATGGCATGCAGTAGAAGTTTTAGCAGCCAAAGTGTCTAAGAGCAGATTAGTGAAACAGATGAGCTGTCACAGTCCTTAGAACAAATTGGAGAGCAATGGGAACAACTAGTTCACTCCCTCCAATAAATACATTGATACAGATGTGTGTCTGCATGTGTGTCCTTGTAATCCTGACTGGGCCTTAACTTAGAATGACACCCAGACACATACTGACTTGTCATGTTTTCTTAACTTAACTTCCCCACTTTTTTTCTCTGTCTTTATGGCTGGGACTCTCTAAGTATATGTTGAGCCAATGTGTACATCCTCTTCTTTCATATATTACTATATTTAATAGCAAGAAATGAAAGTTTCCAGTGTGACTGGTTGTCCATGCCAGGAAGGACAAGAGTTCACAATTTTAATATTATTGGTATCTGATTTATCTCACAATTCTTCTTCATCATGCTCAGCTACTACTGAATTTCCCACACGACTTATGACACTGGGACATAAATTTGGTGAACTTCAATCATTCATTTAGCATTTGTTCAGATTAAGGAAGGTTAATTGTCTAAAAGCATTTTAAAAAATCGTTTTCTCTCTTGCAACCCAAATCAACCTACAGACGATGTAAATTATTTATGGGATAAACTGCCTTTCCAAAACAATCCAAGTAAGCCCAGTAAGGCTAAGGTGCTACAGGCCAAAAGGATAAAAAGATAAATAATTGCTATGTATTATTTTCTCTGTAAACATTTACTTTTAATGTCTACATAAAGAATCAGATCCATCAATCCATCCATTCATTTTCTTCTGCTTATCCTCATCAGGGTTGAGAGGGGTTCGGTGCCATAGGGCTACCATATGGCTACCATAGGGCATGAGGTGGGGTACACTTTGGACAGATGGGTAGTATCAGGGCAGAATCAGATCCTTTTTTTTTTTGCAACTATTCATTGTTGAAATATGTCCCACCACTCACCATTGCTCACCACAATATGAATCTGTGATGAGCAGTTTTCTCTCTCCGTGTGAACAGAGCTTTCTACAAGAATAAAACACACTGAAAGAGATATGGTGGTGAAACTGACAATTCATAAATAAGGCCAACCAACCCAAGCATACACTGTGGATTAATTACTGAATGCCTTCGTGTTCCTAATTAATGTTATTGCACCTTGATAAACAGTGCTTATGTTCTTTGGATCCCAAGATGATGCATTCATGTACAAAATGCCCTAATTTCTATCAATCATAAACAGAAATGCAGCATAAAAAAGCCTCTCCATGGAGGACCGAAATTTAGGCTTTAGCTCTTTAACAAGCTCTTTAAAGAGAGGTTAAAAGGAAAGACTTTACTTAGAACAAATTCAGTGGATTTTAAAAGCCACTTCCCCGGATTTCCAAACTCAGTTGACTTTGTTCTCACTTAACGTAAGCTTAGACCATGCAGAGATTGCTGAAAAACATGAAAGCACTCTGAAGCTACAACAGAACCTGTGTCTGAGTAGGAGCAATTAAAAACTGTGTCATCAATATAACAACATTTTATCATATAAAGATAACACTTGCAGACTTCCTAACACAGACATTTTGCATTTACAACAAGCAACAGCGATAACTCAGTAAACAAAAAACACAATTTATGGTGCACAAGTAACATTTCCAGATTTTGAAGACAAGTGCATTTTCTCAAGATCTCAGTTCCTACAATAGATCCACCTCTAGACTGACATAATGTATTTGCACAAAAGTTAAGTAAAGAGCTCCATGACTCTAATAATTAATTTAAGTTTGACATTGTGACACTTAAAATAAAACAAAAGACCAACCACACCAAATTATTCTTATACACAGATCAGTCAGTGTGAGACTAGTTGTACTGAACTCTTCATCCACAGCTGTAGAGCAGATGCTTTTCTATGGACAACTATCAATTATTAGTATATCCTGCAAAAAGTCACTGAAAGGTGAGTCCAATGATAGACTGACTTTACAGCTATCACTTAACTACACTGAGCCACATCCCCGCTTCCCCCATTTCTCTTCCTCTGTCATTCCCTCCCTCCCTCCCCCAGGCAACATTTTCCTCCGCTATTCTCTACATCGTTACCATAATCAGATAAGACAACTACCTAGGGAGCACCAGCATCCCTACAGCACCTTGCTCCTGGCACCCCTGTGTGTGTGTGTGTGTGTGTGTGTGTGTGTGTGTGTGTGTGTGTGTGTGTGTGTGTGTGTGAATTGCTCCTGGCGCTTGGAAACCCGCATTCCTTTTGACTGTCTTTTTTGGTGTTTTGATCTTTACAAACCGACAGATGACGGGTGTGAGTGTGAGGTGTGTGTGTGTGTGTGTGCACTATATGTGAATAAGAAAGGTTTCTAAATTACAGAGTTCCTTCATAGGGTAATATCTGTATTGTAGCTGACAGACTGTTACAAATTACCGCTGAATTGCGAGTATGTGTCTGTGTAGCAAGCCAGTAGATAAGTGTGTGTGTGTGCAGGAGAACAGGGGTATGCGAATGGTGTTTAAGTGTCAAGTATGATTATGTTATTCTTCTGAATGGTCAAAGCAGATCACATCACCATACCATTAAACAAAAGGCAGACTGATTCACAGAGAATTCACAAAAACAAACGCATACAAAGTTTTGAAACACCTTCAAGGGGCACCAATGTAACACACTTTTAGTAAATTACTGTACTCTCCCATGCCTACACTAATATGCAACAAACATATAAAGCATACTGTACAAAGGCATATATGACAACTGTACCCCCAGAGGCAGGCATCCTGTACACACGCTAGCAACCAACTGAGCCATCAGCAAAACTACATTTAGCCAACAACATGTTAGACTGCCAAAGTACTGTTCCATCAACACCAGTCAGCAAGCTTGTAAACTAGACTGTCAAGTCAAATTTTCAGGCTAGACACAATGATTTTCATTTTAAAGCAGTGCACATTATGGATAACGTACTCAGAACTCCTGGTTTCCCAACCATTTAAATGCAAAACGAAGGTGCTATTAATGTACATTCATTAATGTAGTTACATTTGACACTGTTAGCTCACTTTAAAGCACTCATCCACTTTAGTTATTATGGAACTTATTTTACTGTGTTTTGAGAACACATGGTATTAACAAAGAAAATTTTAGATATATCTTTTTAAAAATACGAAAAGCAAGGTCATCAATAAACAAAATTCCAAAACATTTTATTAGCATCTAAAACAATTCCGGGCTTAACAAATGACTCAGATTATTTCATTATAGAGTTGAAAAAATAAAATAGATTTTAGAATCTGAAAATAAACTGGTATCTGCAGTCTGCTCTCAGTTAGACAATAATTTCAGCACAGCTTCTGCATCCAGTAATCCACCTTCCTCAACTGCACACCAGTTCAATATCCCATTCCTGACTTATTCACCACTACAATAATTATTTATCTTTTATCCAACTACAGTTCTCTTTATTCAATCATCATTTACATATAGCTTGCTCTGAATAAAACTGTAGCAACCTTCATATCAAAAGATGCATATGAGGCACAGTAACTGTTGAGCACAGGATTTTACACTGATTTGTATGAGGGTCAAAACGATTTCTTCAGCACTTCTAGGCATAAATGGTCATATTTTTTTTCTTTTTATCCCATACACCCCAATACTCACCATATGATGAATAAAACCAATTTAGGAAAAGTCATGAAATA
Source organism: Perissodus microlepis (assembly GCF_051167445.1). Lineage (NCBI taxonomy): Eukaryota > Metazoa > Chordata > Actinopteri > Cichliformes > Cichlidae > Perissodus > Perissodus microlepis. Next base: position 14,148,984 of record NC_140461.1, on the reverse strand, counting down.
TGAGATGATGGATTTTCTTTTAACAAAGTTGCATAATTTTTAAATACCAAAGGAGTCCAAGTAACCCCTTTGCCGTTTCTAGTGTTAAATCTTTTATCATTTTATTTGAAACTGGAGACTGGACTTTTGAGTATTATCCTGTTTTATTCTCTAATACTTTAAGCTGTACATGGTCCCCTCCACTTTTATATTTTAAGCCATTTGTGTTTACTTTAGATACAACCTCATTATACCTGCCATGTGCTTCATCATAAAACCCTTTTCAGCATTTTTCGGCGTGCGCTCATTTACAGTAAAATCTAGGCTCGAAGTGCTGCGTTTACATAGAAAGGTGACCACGATAGATTTTTCTCCATTGTTAACAATTATGGTGTCTTATGGCATAGAATTGTGGTTTACACATTTGCCTTACTGGTTCAATCCTGGGAGAAGACACAAATCCTTGGGGGAAACCATCTGAAAACTGCCAAGAGATATATGGAGCTGCATATATTAAAGTGTACATTTTAGGAAATCCTCAAGTCTCAGGAAAACATTGTCAGACCATAAACAAAAAAGCATAATGTTCCATTGAAAAACCCATCAGACTTTTGACAAAACATTATCAGACAATATGGTCTTAGAACAAATGGCATCAGACTAAAAGGTCTCCGATAAAATATGTCTGTGAAGGTTCTCAGTCATCCAGGTCATCGTAGTCTAAGGAGCTTGGAAAGAAAAGCGTCTAGACTTCTTTGAGTTGCTTGAAGACGTTTCACCTCTCATCCGAGAAGCTTCTTCAGTTCTAAGGTCAAATGGTGGAGAGTCCCAGATTTAAACCCAGTGGGAGTTTCCCCCCAAAGAGGGACAAAGGACCCCCTGATGATCCTCTACCTAATCACATGAGCCAAGGTGTGAAAGCGGGTGTGGGTCACAATCAGCCCGGGTTTCTGGTGAGGTCATTGTGAAACCTGGCCCCACCCTATCATGTGATTTCCTGAGGTCAGATGGCCCAGGATGTGAGTGGTCATTAAGGCGTTTGGGAAGGGATCTCCAAACTGGCTTACAGATGGCAGAGAGTTGGTGTCGTAAACCACCGCCTCTGTTCAAAGATGGTCGCTCACAGTGGACGTAAATGGCTTCTTTCACTCCTCTTTCAAACCATCTGTCCTCTCTGTCCAAAATGTGAACATTGGCATCCTTGAAAGAGTGACCTTTGTCCTTAAGATGCAGATGAACTGCTGAGTCTTGTCCCGTGGAGGTGGCTCTTCTATGTTGTGCCATGCGCTTGTGAAGTGGCTGTTTGGTCTCTCCGATGTAGAGGTCTGGGCATTCCTCGCTGCACTGTACAGCATACACCATGTTGTTAAGTTTGTGTTTAGGAGTTTTGTCTTTCGGGTGAACCAGTTTTTGTCTGAGTGTGTTGCTGGGTCTGAAATGCACCGGGATGTCATGCTTGGAGAAAAACTCTCCTGAGTTTCTCTGATACACCGGCTACATAGGGGATGACAATGTTGTTGCGTCCGTCTTTCTCATCCTCCCTCGCTGGTGTCTGATCTTCTTTTCTGTGCATCTTTGCTGACTTTAAGAACGCCCAATTAGGATAGCCGTATGTTTTAAGTGCTTCCTTTACATGTGTGTGTTCCTTCTTTTTCCCTTCAGGCTTAGAGGGAACATGTTCTGCCCGGTGGTGTAGGGTCCTGATTACCCCAAGTTTGTGTTCCAGAGGGTGATGGGAGTCAAAGAGGAGGTACTGGTCCGTGTGGGTGGGCTTCCAGTAAACTTCAATGTTGAGGTTGCCATTCTCTTCAATGTGCACAGCGCAGTCCAGGAAGGGCAAACAGTTATCCTTTGTGTCTTCCCTGGTGAACTTGATGTTTTTATCCACGGCGTTAATGTGCGCAGTGAAAGATTCCACTTCTCGTGTTTTGATTTTGACCCAGGTGTCGTCTACATATCTGTACCAGTGGCTGGGTACTCTCCCTTTAAAAGAGGTGACACGGAGGAGCCCATGGCACAGCCATGTTTTCGTCTGTAGAAACCCTCGTTGTATTTGAAATATGTAGTGGTAAGGCAGAGGTCTAACAGTGTGCAAATCTGATCGGGTGTGAAGTTGGTCCTGTCTTCCAAGGAGCTGTCTTCTTGTAGTCGTTTTCTGACAGTGTCCACTGCCTCCGTGGTAGGTATGCAAGTGAAGAGGGAGACTACATCAAAGGACACCATGGTTTCATCTGGGTCCAGGGTAGGTTTCTGGACCTTGTCAGTGAAGTCGGTGGAGTTCTTGATGTGATGTGGGGTGTTCCCCACAAGAGGTGCTAGGATGGTAGCAAGGTGTTTCGAGATGTTGTAAGTGGCTGAGTTTATGCTACTGATAAAAGTGTCTCAGAGAGAAGCTTCCAGCAGGTGACGCTGTTATCAGGTCAGGGCCTGCATCCTTCAAAGGACTGGTCTAAGTAGGGCAGGTAATGCAAAGGAAGGACCTGCGAAGACTAGCTGGCTGTTAAATTAGACTGTCTAACCGAGCCTACAATGCACCTCCTGTTGCCTAGCAACCGCGACGGTAGCAGCTACAGCCGTGGACGACCGAAATAGAGGAAGTCTTTATTTTATGTCATTTATTTTACTTTTATTGGAGAAAATTGTGATGTTTCATCAGAGGCGTATGTTAGAACGCCACAGCCATGGCCCGAGTCCCTTTAGCCAACAGTAATGTTAACTTTAGCTAGTAAACTAGTTTTCTAGAGTAGCTCATGAAACTAGTCTCTTTTCATTTTGATGATACAAATATAATAGGTCTTACGTTATATTATATATACTTTTATACATTAAAAAGTTATCAGTGATGGAATTTAACTCTGTTGTCTCAAATATTACATTTTAGTTCAAATTTAAGGTATTTATTTCTATTTCATATTACTTTATACCTGTATGACTGTCTGAAAGCTTTACTTAGTTATACAGGGAGTGCAGAATTATTAGGCAAATGAGTATTTTGTCCACATCATCCTCTTCATGCATGTTGTCTTACTCCAAGCTGTATAGGCTCGAAAGCCTACTACCAATTAAGCATATTAGGTGATGTGCATCTCTGTAATGAGAAGGGGTGTGGTCTAATGACATCAACACCCTATATCAGGTGTGCATAATTATTAGGCAACTTCCTTTCCTTTGGCAAAATGGGTCAAAAGAAGGACTTGACAGGCTCAGAAAAGTCAAAAATAGTGAGATATCTTGCAGAGGGATGCAGCAGTCTCAAAATTGCAAAGCTGCTGAAGCGTGATCATTGAACAATCAAGCGTTTCATTCAAAATAGTCAACAGGGTCGCAAGAAGCGTGTGGAAAAACCAAGGCGCAAAATAACTGCCCATGAACTGAGAAAAGTCAAGCATGCAGCTGCCAACATGCCACTTGTCACCAGTTTGGCCATATTTCAGAGCTGCAACATCACTGGAGTGCCCAAAAGCACAAGGTGTGCAATACTCAGAGACATGGCCAAGGTAAGAAAGGCTGAAAGACGACCACCACTGAACAAGACACACAAGCTGAAACGTCAAGACTGGGCCAAGAAATATCTCAAGACTGATTTTTCTAAGGTTTTATGGACTGATGAAATGAGAGTGAGTCTTGATGGGCCAGATGGATGGGCCCGTGGCTGGATTGGTAAAGGGCAGAGAGCTCCAGTCCGACTAAGACGCCAGCAAGGTGGAGGTGGAGTACTGGTTTGGGCTAGTATCATCAAAGATGAGCTTGTGGGGCCTTTTCGGGTTGAGGATGGAGTCAAGCTCAACTCCCAGTCCTACTGCCAGTTTCTGGAAGACACCTTCTTCAAGCAGTGGTACAGGAAGAAGTCTGCATCCTTCAAGAAAAACATGATTTTCATGCAGGACAATGCTCCATCACACGCGTCCAAGTACTCCACAGCGTGGCTGGCAAGAAAGGGTATAAAAGAAGAAAAACTAATGACATGGCCTCCTTGTTCACCTGATCTGAACCCCATTGAGAACCTCTGGTCCATCATCAAATGTGAGATTTACAAGGAGGGAAAACAGTACACCTCTCTGAACAGTGTCTGGGAGGCTGTGGTTGCTGCTGCACACAATGTTGATGGTGAACAGATCAAAACACTGACAGAATCCATGGATGGCAGGCTTTTGAGTGTCCTTGCAAAGAAAGGTGGCTATATTGGTCGTTGATTTGTTTTTGTTTTGTCTTTGAATGTCAGAAATGTATATTTGTGAATGTGGAGATGTTATATTGGTTTCACTGGTAAAAATAAATAATTGAAATGGGTATATATTTGTTTTTTGTTAAGTTGCCTAATAATTATGCACAGTAATAGTCACCTGCACACACAGATATCCCCCTAAAATAGCTAAAACTAAAAACAAACTAAAAACTACTTCCAAAAACATTCAGCTTTGATATTAATGAGTTTTTTGGGTTCATTGAGAACATGGTTGTTGTTCAATAATAAAATTATTCCTCAAAAATACAACTTGCCTAATAATTCTGCACTCCCTGTATTAAAGGGCAATATCACAGTAACAGGTAAAAGTAGACTAAAAAGATGTGATCCTTTTGTAGATTTCAAATAAAATGAAATGTAAACTGATGTAGTAAATATTCTTAAACTGGATAAGAAGTTGCAATATCATAATTTTCTTAAGATTTTAAAGATATAAGAGCATTAAAAAGGGCTGATGTTTTTTGGGTAATAGGGTCTAATAGGAGAGAGAATACAGACACATGACATCCTTATAAAATACTTAGACAACTTCATGACAAGAACTGCAAAAAACAACTTTTTGCAATTCTTTTGAACATTTTATTTAAGTCAGCTGCATACGTTTTCCACTAAAACCAACACAATCCCACTTCGTTAAGAACATTTTTTAACTAAATATATTCTGGATACATCAAAGCATCGTCATAGTTGTCTGTGCTTGCCTTTATTTTTCCTTCTTTCCCCTGTCCTTTCCTGCAGGAAAAACATCAGTGATTCATCACAAATTTATTTTTGTGATCCCCTGAATGAAGCTGTTATATTTTGTGTTGGCGATACCTCTGCAAACACAAGAAACAAACATCTAGAATTTCTTTTAAATGATTCCACCATTTTCTAGACTACAGAGAACCGCTATTTGTTCTCCTCATCTTCTCTGAGCTGCTGCTGGCTCCTCTTCCTCCTCATCTTCCTTGCATTGCTGAATTTTCCAGCTGTTTCATCAGGGGTGGAAAGCCTCTGTCCCATCACCTCTCACTGGTGGGTTTTTCAGTCTCTCCTAACTCTGAATACTTGCGGAAGGAAATTAACCATGCCAGTTAACAACAAAATCAGATAACGTTGTTAAATATCTGTTAACTATCAGATGAAAACACAACTTTCTCTTAGAATCACATGGAAATATTTTATATATCAGAGAGAAAAAAAAAACTAAAAAAGGGGAAACAGGACAGAATCCTGCAGATATCTTGGGCTTTATGAGAAAGGTAACGGTCTCAGGTTGTATAATATAAGCATGCCAAAAACAGCAGAAACAAAATGAGGACTTATCCATTTACTGTCTGTCTTATTATCAGTTGCTCATTACAAGATGAGAACTCATGTAACTATGACTTCCACATATCATGGTTAAGTCTGTCGGTTTCCTTACCAAAATTCACAGGTCAAATGTTTGGTCACAGTGAATACACAGCTTAAAAAGTGAACTGTCTGCTCATTTTTTCCCAAAACTTTTAAGTACATTTGGCTTCACATCACCAAACAGACCCAGCTTGGCCAGAAACTAACTTAACAAACTAACCGACCAACCAACCAAATCATGGAGGACCTAACCCACATTTAGTGGCAATATCAGTAATGTCACATAACTTGGCCGAAAGTTAGCTAAATGTAACTTTTAAGAGTCTTTGTTATACTCACATTTGTTCCGCTGGATATTTGAGGGCGATAAAACTCAGCACTTACTTTTAAAAGTTTATTTCTGGACCACTTCGTTTGACCATCCACCATTTTTCCCCAAAAATTCCTTCAACCTTAATTTGCAATGAATCCTGGTATAGGGAGGACGAAGCATAGGCGCGACCCATCCTCCAAAACTGAGGAAAGTAGGACGCATTTGTTGGCCACATTTGGATGACACTGGACAGCTTTCATCATTTCACTCTGACATAATCGGTCTTCAAATGTGGCTTTTGAAGGAAGCAGCCCCTGAATTTGGACACAGCCATGTTCTGCCACTCTCGCACACTGATCACTTGGAAAATTATTTGGCTGGCAGGAAGCTTCTCACTTTTTTCTGAGACTGTGTCGTCTGATGTGGTTTTTCTGAAGCCTTTTAGTCTGATGGCGTTTTTTTCTGAGACCATATCATCTGATGCTATCTTTTGAGCCCTTTTAACCTGATGTCGTTTTGACTGAGACCTTTTAGTCAGAAGCATGGAACCTTTAGTCCAATGCCGTTTTTTCTGGGACCTATTTAGTCTGATGCCCTTTTTTTCTGAGACCTTTTAGTCCAATGTCGCTTTTTCTGAGACCTTTTTAATCTGGTGCTGACTTTTCTGAGACCCTTTAGTCTGATGCATTTTTTCTGAGACTATATCGCCTGATGCAGTTTTTTTCCGTTTTTAGTCTGATGTTGTTTTGTCAAAGGTCTGATGGGAGGTTTGATGGGAAAAGTTATGCTTTTTTGTTTATGGTCAGACATCTGAGGCCTTTATCTGATGTCTGAAGATGTTTTCCTGGATGTCCTAAAATGTATGCCAGCTGTACTCAACAGCTAAATTCCAGATCATATTGCTAACAGGATAAATTCTACTAATGCCTGTTAAAATTTGTGTTTTGTTCTGTTTTTGCTGTTTTTACAGAAAAAAAATACAACTTAGGTTGCAAGAATTTAAGGCTTACCATGTTAACCATATTTTCCCCCTACACTGGCCTTAGTGTTATTCAGAGATCCTGAAAGAGAGAGATTGTCCAGTGGAGTAATCTGTAAAACGATACCCTTCAACGGACCAGAAACACTCACATCAACACACATAGGGATCCATTTGGGGCCTCAAAACTCTCTCCACTTCACTACCTGCCATTTTAGAGTGATCAGTGCTAATGAAAGCCTCATTTTGTCCAGACCACCTTGTATTTCTTACTGAATGTTTCCTAAAATTTCTACTTCATATAAAACTTACATCAACTCATAGTGTGGAAAAAAAGAAATAAAAATGAATAAAACCAAAGAAACCCAAAGAAAACACACAGTACATATATATGTAAAATATTTAGACAGAAAAAGGCACTGCATTGAGAAACTCACAAGTTCACTTGAATTGTACCGATAGATGCCAAGCTTAGCTGGGAAAAAATATTGATAACTTAATTAGACAAATGTATTTAGTTAAGAATTATCAACCAATACATAAAATTATCAAATTTTATGTACAAAAGCACATGCACTATCTGCTATCTAAAAAAAAAATATTAAAAGAATCAACAATTAGAAAAATATTTAAGTAAAATAAAAATGATACAGTTGTATAGGCAAGACTGTACTTTCTTTGTTATATTGTACAAATCACGGAAAAAAGTCCCAAATAACTTAAGTAACTAAAATTCTTTGTTTTTTGTTTGCTTGTTTGCTTTTGTTTTCATTCAGGCCATAGACTTTTGAAATATTGTGTTGAAAGTGTAAGGAAAGCATCTGTGTCTGTGTGTCTGAAGTAATGTGTATGCCCCTGGCCCCAGCAGCTGTTCCAAAACAGATGTTTTCCAGTATAATTACCACCAGCTCACAGAGTGGATGAGAAAAAGATGGACAGAGAATGAAAGAGTAAAACAGACACAGAGGATGACAGAGAAAATCAGATTATAATAAAAAGAGACAATTCCGCTTTCACAGCCCTAAGTACTGCAGCTAAAAACAAAACTCATGGTAGAATGATTACAAACGGGCTGGATGTAAATATACACGATCAAATTCATGTACCTCTGACAGTGTCCAACCATAGCATCTTTAACACGACTCACCATGGGGATACTTAAACTATGTATTACTCACCTGCAAAACAAGATGTGTCCACCTCTCCAGTCCTAGTCTGCCCTCTGTTCTAAAGCTGTTCATAGAAGTCTGATTGTTGGACTGACCATATCGCAGAATGATAGCTTCCCCAGACACGGTCAGAGAAAAAAACAGCCGCTGCTCTGAACTTTTCTCCAGGAGCATCCTGAGAGAAACAAAAAACACACACACAAACAATAAAGGATTCAATTATGTCTGCATCAGTTGACAGTCCAAAAAGGTTCACATGAATATTTAGCAGTAAGAATTTTAAAGCTTCACCTCAGGAAACAAAGGGAAGAATGGACTCTAACACCCATGAAGCTGAGCAACACTACACACAGTCTCTCATTCTGACATTTTCACATGGAATATCAATATTTTACATGACTGTAAGGTTTCCGCTGCTACGCTGAGGCGCAGACGCACACACTCTCTACGTGTCATATTAACCACCATCACTGACATTTTATGGGAAATCATGGCTTTTATGAACCCAGAGCAGGAAACCCTATAAATCACAGTTAGGTACATGCAAGAGAAAAAGAGCATTTGAATGTATGTCTGTACAAGCACGTATGTATAAAAGTGAGTCTCTGTGGAGAGAAAGATAGAAAGACAGGCTAAAGAAAACAAATATAAAAAAAATACCAATAGGTAAATTACTATAAGTACAACACGAGTCAGAAATTCTTTCAAGTACTTTTCCTTTAACACACACATAAAAGTGTCTATTAAGGAAGGTATGCAATTATTACTGGCCATACATATTGACCTGAACATCACAGAGTCCAACTTAATTTTATGTGAGCAGCAGTCTGATATTAAGAATGATATATTGGGGAAAAAATACACACATTTAAGAAAACCAGTAAAAAATGTTTGCTTCTTTGTTTTAAAGCTACATGCTTACTTAAAATTAAGCAATTTTTAGACTGTCAACCTATTGGTTTATTGGATAACAAGACAATTTTGTAATTTTCTCATTTGACCACCACAGTGAATTTTAATAAAGACAATCCAGATATCTGGAGTGCATATTTTCAGCTTTAATTGAAGGAGTTTTAACAAAAACATAATACAAATATTTTAAATACATGGCCCCTATTATCAGAGGTAAAATAATTTGACAAGTAACCGACAACCAGTTTTATGTCAATTTCATGTCCACATGACTCATAATTCAATGACAAATTAAACAGATAAAAGTTCTGGAGTGAATTTCTAAGGATGGAACTTGTATTTGGTAGCAATTGACTAAAGCTCTCAATATGAGGTCCAAAGACAAGTTGAGGTCAGTGTCAATAAGCTGAAAAAAAAAAAAAAAAACCTAGTGAGAAAAAAAAATCTCAGACAGATAACATTACATTACTTTAGTAAGTATCTTATCAACTACATGTCAAATGTATAGCTGCCAGTAGAACTGGGTCACTGTTCTTTATTGAGGATGTGACTGCTGAAAGAAGTAGCAGCATGAATTCTGAGGTGTGCAGGGCTCAGAATCAGCCAACTGCTGCAAAACCGATTGGACAGCAATTTGTAGTGCAAATGGATAATAAAAGTAGGCATACTGCAAAAGCAAACCAAGAGTTTCTCAAGACACAGAAACACTCTACAATGGCCAAGTTAGTACCACACTTCTAGGATTTTCAAGTACTACAAACAATCCTTATCTTTACAACTTGTCCAGCCCTTTTGTTTGTCTAAAAATGGTTGAATTCCTGAATAGTTATTACAACATTTTGTTGAAGTTGAAAGTTTGAATTTTAATCACATCTTTATTGTTTGACTTAAAATCCACTTTGGTGGTATGCAGAGAGGAGGGGAAAAAAAGTATCGCTGTCCAAATACCTATGGACCTAACTGTACATCACAATACTCAACATACACACTGCTACTACTATCACCATAATCTGTTTCTATAAAGCAAAGCCACAGTGTTGTAAAAACCATTGTCTGGAAGAACAGGTGGCTGGGTCTGTTCATTGTTCAGAGGGGAGGGATGTGAAATCACAAAGAGGGGGAGGGACACAGAGAGTGGGGTGAGGAAAGATGGACAGAGGTGAGGATAGAGACCTCCTTTCATCTGGCTTCTTTGATGGCAGCCATGATCATCTCTACTACAAAAGAATGATAGCCAACGACAGCAGCAGAAAGAGAGCAACGGAGAGAGAAAGAGTGAGTGAAGGGGGGGAGATATTACTTCCATTCAGCTGCATTCAGCCATACAGGTGTCATGTTCCACAGACCAAGACAAGACTTGTCTGTCATTTGAATCCTGAGACAGACAACTTCACAAACAAAAATCACAGCGTGAAATTTAAAGGAGAGATTTGATCTCTGGATGATTCTCCATCTGAGTTAAACTTAACAGACACTGACATTTAACTGAACATCCACAGAGTTTGTACAACATGTATGTAGCCTGTCTGGTGTTAGACTAAAGCTCCTTCAGAGCTATCACTAGTGTAAAGATCCTGGTCACACTTATCTTTTTGGTACACTGCTGAATAAGTGAATGCAGTATGTCTGGAAATCTCCAAATATTCTTAACAGCTCACTCAAAATTTCCAAGTAATCCACAAAACAGGAAACCTGTCCTTGTTTGTGAAAATGGTGCAAACTGTTCCTGATCATATTAAAAAAACAATATAATGACACTTCACCAGATCATTTTATGTTTCTTGATGAGCTAAATTAATATTACAAGTCTTTTGAATACTACTGTAGTTATATAATAAAGTTATGTAAAGCTTTTTATTGCTTTGACATTACCTGAGTGTCAGATGCATTTGAACACTACAAACGTGAGAACGAGCCCATCAACTCAAGGCTGCATTTTCCACTACTAGCATAACATAATTTTGTTAACCTGTGGTTAATGCAGGCACTACATTTTTACAGTTAAGATAAGATGGTTTCTCTGCAACTGAAGCTGAATTTAGTTTGATACTTTTATTTTAAGCTGTCCATCCCTAGTCTGACAGTGTAAAAACAGCTCACTGCCAAATCAATTTAGTCCTGCTTTATCAGCTAAATTTTTGAATTTAAACAAAGGCATTATGTATTTTTTTAGCTTACTTTCAATTTCTTGACATGCCATGTTGTTCAAATCACCTGCCTTAAGTGTTGCTGTATGTAGGAAGAGATATGGTTGCAGAGTAAAGCCAGCTGATCTCTTTGAGTGTGAGCAAGCGCCTTGTCTATGTGAGTGTGTGCATGTGTGTGTGACTGCAAGCTGATCTGAGAGTGTGTAACTCTGCACCATGCTACCCTTGCCTGGAACATACCAGCACACTCTCATCCACTGTCTCTTACACACAACATGTCTGTGACATGACAGCTAATTGTTTCCTGATGGTTATACTGATCTCACCAGACCTGACCTGCTGCTTGTTATTGGATCGATATCACAGGGCTTTCTCTTTCATGTAAATATTTGTAAATCATATTTAATGTCATATTATCATCATATATACATTTTGACTAAACTTCACAGTGGTCTAGAAGGAGTGGTTTATATGTCATCGCTACAACAGGATAATGTAGCACTACTCTGATGCTATATAACAGTATTTGAGACCCAGTACTAATAATTGACTATATTTAAATACATTATCGTCCTAAGACCCGAACTCTTCCACGGCATGCATTTTTAATTTTTCTTTGATATTTGGGCATATTGGGGCCTGATGAATGTAAAAACAAAGGATTACCAGAATTTTTTTTTACCTTATTTTTGTTTTTAAGAAAAATAAGAGCCACATATGAGGATATTCGTCTAAGATTTTGATAGAACAGTAGCAGTATAATGTCCTCGTAAGTGGATATCAGGCCCTTGTAGAGCAAAATTTAGTATTTTGGTCTAAATAACCCAAAATGTGATGTCCACATATGTGGACGCCAGGTCCTAGGAGGTTATATAAAATTTGAATATTCATGTGTGTTTCACCCATTCCTAGTATTTTGTCCTGTCTTTCTCCCCTCAACCCCAACCAATCTCGTCAGATGGCTACCCCTCCTTGAGGCTGGTTCTGCTGGAGGTTTCTACCTCTTAAAAGGAAGTTTTTCCTTCCCACTGTAATCAAATGGTTGCTCATAGGGTGTTGTCTGATTGTCTGGGATCTTTACTTTACAATATAAAGTGCTTTGAGGTGGCTGTTGCTGTTATTTGGAACGATCTAAATAAAACCTGAATTGGATCAAATAGATATTCAATATTTTTCACCTGTTGCAATCATACAAAGGGAACATCGGGCACAGACCTACCTGTCCTTTTACTTACTTACTGCAATGGTGATGGTGTTTTTCCCAAAACAAATTTCACCATTTAGGTTTTTGTTTTTTTTTTAAATAGGATTTGTCAAGAAAACAGCCACGCCATCTTCTCATGTTCTGCCTCTATTTCATCTGATTGGCTTCTCTTTTTCATGAACTAGCCTTTCCAATTCCTTTTTTCCACCTGATTTAATTGGCTTCTTTGCTGACTGTAAACATGGCTTTCAATCAAACAGAAAACATTTCAATCAAAACCTAATGCATTTTGCTAAATATTTTTTTGTTTCCAACAACTACCAGAACTGCAGCACTTTACAGAAGAAGGAGGGGGTTTGAAGGGATGATGCAACTGAAAGATTAGCCAAACCTCAAGTAGTAGAAAACGTATATGATAACACGCACACATTTAAATAGCTGCCATGTACATGCACACACAGCTATCACCTGTCTTTTGCTTCTTATGAGTTAAGAAGTAAACAATCATTGTCTGTCAAGCCATCTAAACATTTTGTAATGCACAATGAACTGTATGATAAGACTAATAATTAATCAATTTTAACAAAAGCAGTACTCAGTGGATGATTCGAATTAAAGAAGGATTCTTATCTTCAATTATGCAATGACAACTGTATTCTTACAGCTTACAAAATTCAGACTCACATTTCTCTAGCAGAGCTTGGTTTTATCCACAATGCCAAGGTGAGGGAACCCATTGCTCCAAGTTTCTGTGAAGGGGGAGTGACCAGACACCCATCCTGGCCTGGATGAAACAACAAACTGCCGGATCCACTAGAAATCCCATCGAAACTGTTAGAGGTTCCAGCTTCTCTCTGAGTACCAGGACGAGTGTCGTTAGTGTCTTCAGTTACACAGATACCCCTGGTGGAATGAAGTGCAGGCATGTCAGTATGTTCTCCCTAAGAAACCAAATAACTTGCAGTTATTAGCAAGACACCGATTGTAATGTCATTAACACAATTTAATAAATAAGTCAATTGTTTTATTTTTTTAATTTATTAATTTTGCTTTGCCTTAAAGGTTTCGACAGAAAATAACTTCTAAAATACCTGACATTACTCTGAACTTAATGAAGCTACCTGTGTGCAGTCAGCAGCAGCGGAGCATACGGAGGCGTGGAGGATCTATAGGGACACTCTTGGACACAGAAGGCCTGATAACATGTGAGCAGTTCAGCCTGAGAAAAAGGTGACTGACAGTAGCTGCTCCGCTCTGGAAAGCCACAGGTGTAACGAGGCGGCGAGGTCGACACGGGTTTAAAGGCAGCAATGTTCTCCATTCGTGGGAAGTGTCCCTGTGAAAGATTGAGAAAGACTGATAATCCCTTTAATCTTGGTGTCTTGCCATGTTTTTGTAGCTTTGGGGACTGCAGCCACAAACATTTGGATACAATAATAACTTGTAAGGCCATATACTGTATTTGAATCTACTTCGAAGAAATAATAACAATATCAATCACAATGTAACACAAAAAACTTTGTATAGAAAACTCTTACAATTGCATGTGATGTATTTATCAAGATTAAGACCTTTACAAGCAAAATAATTAAAATATATAGGCATATTGTTTGAATTAGTTCAACTGGAAAATGTACTCTTTGCAAATGATGTATCTGAAGATGTTTTGAGATACAAATGTAGAAGAAGCATAGGTTTACACGATGAAATTAATAATGATGTAATTATTTGTTTTCTTCAGATTTATTTTGACTCACTGCAGCAGTGCCTCAACTTAGCTGGACAGAACCATTATTAATGGGTTAGGGTAACCCTAACCTGACTTCTAAACAGCATCTGAATCAGAAATGATAACCTTTAAGCAGCTCTTACCTGTGAAGAAGCAGGTTTTGGACAGAGGCTGAGGAAGAGGAGAGGTAACCAGAAAAGAATATGATGCCACCTCATCCTCATGATGTTCTGCCTTTTCATCTTTTGTTCACTGATGTTCTTCAGGGACAACAGCCACAGAAAGATAGGCCAGAGATTATTTTCCCTCTCCCTTTGTGCAATTTCACCCTCTTTTTCTGCAACTGACAACATCCCAGAGGCATCTGTCTTGTCCTTCCAACTTCTGTGCATATCATTTCTATTTCCCCACTTGCTGTCATTACATAACTTACGAAGTGATTCTCTACCTCCGTTCATTCTCCATTTGTTGTGTCCTATGCCCCACGTTTGCCTTTCCCTTTGCACATTGTCTCCCTTCGCCCCTGCCTCTGTTTTCCAGTCTCCCTTCCCTTCAGTCCATCTCAGGCCTTTCGCTCCACAACATTCCAGAATCAGTTTCTCCGAGGGATCCAGCATCTCAGGTCTGGACTTTGGAACATTCCTGCAGGCAGAGAGATGTTTCTGAATTTGGATTTCTTTTGGAAGAGTTCTAGCAGGATTTGAATAAGTGATGACTGTCATGCTTTCATGGTTTAAGGGTAACAGTAACATTTTTTACAGGCCAGTGCTCCTGGGGTGAAGCTATGACTCTTAGCTCTCTGTTACACTGTCCCTCACAGGCACACACATATACACACACACACACGCACACAAAAACCGTAACCAAAGCCCTCACATGATAGGTAGGATTTTACAATCTAGAGAGGGAAAAGAGAGAAGGAGAGAAGGAAAGAGAGACCTGGTCAGACCAAAATCCAACATGAGACAAATCTGGGGAGAGTGAAATGCCATGCAGGCTATTCCCTAGCCAAAGCCTACACTATCATGTACAGCTTGATGGAGGCACAGCTCAGTTGATACTGCTACATTGCTTTTTCCTTTTCTTCATTTCCCATTGAATTAAACATGCCCTTTTTCCTCTGGCATCTGGCTCCCAGGTTTTATCCAACCAAACGGGTTTTCACACAAGTTTGTTGGAAATTGAGGCTTAGCGGAAAGCTCTCTTCATTACAATACTTAGCAGCTTCAATTTCGCATTTAGACGCACAAAAAGAGGCCAGCAGTGCAGTCATCTCTAGTGTTATATTACTTGGTCCAGGCTTCAACCTATACTATCCGTTAGGAGATAGAAAAGCTTACACTTTATCTAAAACCGCCTACAAGACTATGTGCTGCGCAAATTTGTAAACCTATGCAGATAACAGCCTAAAATATGTGGTACGTCTATGAGATTTACCTGTCGTTGCGGACTCCCCGCACAAAGCTCTCTCCCCATCACAAGTGCAGCGCCAACAAACATTCAACCTGTTGCTCTGACATGAGTCGTACAAAACAAGCTACCTGTTCCTCCACACACCTGTCTGTCAGCGGTAACAGACGCCGCTCCAGTAGAAAAAATAGTCCTTTCCAAACATGACTTGAATTATTTTTTGCCCGTTACAGTTCAACAGAAAAAAGCAAAACCAAAAACTGAACTTGACAGAGCTCCGCTTTTGTTTTGTTTTTTCCTCTCTGTCTTACCTCTCTCATTCAGAACATGCGGCGCGCGCTGCTAAGCAGATTACCGCGAGCTGCCATCTGGCCAGCAGCGCCCGAGGCGGCAGGATACCGGGCACAAAGTAACGGCGGTGAAACGTTACACTGTTGTGAACCAAGTAACGGAAACTTGAGAGCCCCGGAGGCGGCATGAGAGCAAACAGTGCGACATATCCGTTTTGCATCTGTTACAGAACACCAAAGATTGTCTTTGACAGCAAGGCATTAATTTGCGATTTAAATAATTACCCCCTGCCTGGTAGTAATGTTTTACCCCCCACCTACGTGGGATGCGTCTGGGTTGCAGACAAGTGGCTCTCACAGGAAAAGAGGAACGCTATCAAGGTCGCTAGGCAACGCTGATTTGCTCCGGCCACTTAAAGAATTGCAGGAAATCATTTATAATCTCATGTCATTCATATATTATTCATTTATGTACATATTCAACCTATGTGCCAAATCGCTATATAAGTATTTAATGCAGTCTCTCACAAATAAACCAATCAATCAGGAAAATAAACAAGCCATTAAAATCGTATAAATGATTTTGCTAACCATCTCAGTAAACCTCAGTATAAATATGGATCAGCATTGTTCAGCTTAGTTCCAAGTTTAGTATATTATTATTATTATTTACTAATAAGCCCTGTAGCGTAAGTCACTTAGCCGGCCCCCCAGTTGAAATAAAGGAAGGAAATTATGAAGAATAATGAAAACGAGACGCATTAATTTGGGAAAAAAATAAGGCTGTTGAGGGATTGTTCAGCAGTTCGATGCGACTCAGCGGGGATCCACACTTAACACTGAGTGACTCTTGATAAATATCAACAGAAGTTGATTATCCCAGTAGGTCTATCATGAAGCCATGGATTCAAAAGTAACCAAATTGCGTAGTTTATATTTAACTGTATATGTGATATGGTAGTAATTTACATACAAAAAGTGCATGTGCATGTCCGAAAAGTATTGTTGACTCATGTCATTTTATCTCATTTTATGTCATAATTCAAATTTAAATATCAAATTTTAAAATAAAAAATATAGAGAAAATGTAGATAAATGAGTCTGATTCAGTTTTGATAAGTAATAAATAAAAAGTGAAGTTTCTGAGTATTTTCTATTTCCGGTTCAAATGCACAAGATGAAAAGGCCGTAGGGGCGGGGTTCGTTGGTGGGGTGGAGTGGCAGAGAATAATACTATATCAATACTGACGTTGTCATACGTACTGAGATGTTCACGTATGACAGTAAAAGAACAACAGAAACGGTTCTTCGGGCCTGCACAACAAATTCTGTTCGTTGCATTTTTACATTTTAGTCCTATAGGCGAGTCTAAGCCAGTTATATGTAAAAATCCCGTAGTCCACCCACCAGCAAACTATGAACAATCCCCTTAACGCACACACAGCAGAAGCCGAGGCACAAACTCAAGTATACAGTAGTTTAGACTTGTGTACTCAAGAGCTCTGCATTTAAATTGTGTAAACATTTCCACCAAAAAAAGAATCCTCTCTTATAATTTTCCCTGCCGACAAGTTTTTGCGTTATCATACTAATCGCGTTTGAACAGCTGCAATTTGCTTTGGTTGAACAAAGGCATTCTAACTAGGTTTTAATTAAGTGTTCCTAATGACCTTAAGGAGATTAGAGGTTCGCCTTCTAATCAATACCAGGCAGAGAGGAGCAAAGGGAGGGGAAAGGAGGAGAGGGGTGGTGGCTAGGGGCTATAGGATAGAGGTAGGGAGGAAAAGGGGTGGGTAAGGAAAGAAGAGGGAAAAGACGGTGGTAGAACAATAAAAAGTGAATGGAGGAAAGGAGGAAGAAAGAAAGAAATTGTGGGGGATGGAGGGTTGAGGAACTTGCTCTTTTTTTTGAAGAGGTTGTCATGATGGCAGATTTGTGGATTACCTGGTTTTCTCAAGTAGTTTAACAAAGTAAATATATAAAATAATGCTTAAAAGGTATCAAAATAAAATGTACTGTTACATCCAGAAATATCCTTTGCATCAGTATAAATGCAAACATGCACATATATGATTTGGAACCTTGACATTTTCCATCCCTCTTATTTTCCTACTCTTTTTCATTTTCTTCTCCTTTGAGAGGGTGAAAATGACATTACACCATAGTGTCAGATAGACGGTGATCATCAAGAGCTTTGTTAGCCAAGAAGAGTTTCTCTTATCCTCTCCTCATAAGACATTTGCATAGATTTGCACAGAGTGTGTCCACATGACAAAGAATCTAGTCATACATTGATTGTACTAATTTATTCAGCCAGGCGCGTTCAGTTCGAGAGATTGAAGTGCTATCACACAAGCGGGATTAAAACTGGATGACAATCGCACAATTAATATTGTCTCAT
This sequence comes from Perissodus microlepis, assembly GCF_051167445.1. Lineage (NCBI taxonomy): Eukaryota > Metazoa > Chordata > Actinopteri > Cichliformes > Cichlidae > Perissodus > Perissodus microlepis. The sequence continues at coordinate 14,130,867 of NC_140461.1, read as the reverse complement.
TTTCAAAATTACTTGTGTATGACTTATATTTTGCTAAATTGTGTTTGCTGGTCTAATAACATTAAGGCTAATATGCTAAATGTAGGCTGTAAATGTATCATGTCTCCGAATCTTCAGAGCAGCATGAATATGTATGGAGACATCCTTGGCCTGGCTGCTGATTAGAAAAAGTGGAATAAATTGGTGGATGGGCTGCATGTTTCTCTTTAAGCCGAGCAGAATATTAGGTTTTCCATATACAAATGTCACACACACACACACACACACACACACACACACACACACACACACACACACACACACACACACACACACAGAGCAGTATCATAAGGTCTCAGTTCATGGTTTAGTATATATTATACTGTGTGAGTTATTTTTCTAACACCACAATGAGCATTACAGAATTGTTTATTTTTGTCTTGATCAAACAATTAAAAAAAAACCCAAACCTATTATATGACAAACTTTAAGACTTGTATGGTATAAATGTCTACTAAACATGGTTCTTCAAACATCTCATGCTCATACTTTGTTTGGGAGACTATAACACCGGCTTTAGTTTTCTATAAGATACTAGAGAAACAAGAAACCACGAAGCAAGTTCAAAGAAGAACCATGATAAAAACGTGGAGCACACCAACACAGATAATTAATAGTACTAACAGATTTGTTTAGCTGGGAAAAAAAACAAAACCAAAAAACCCTCGAAAAAACTTGAATGAGTAACTAATCAACTGCTAACTGTTATAGCAGATAAGAGATTTAAAAAAGTTTACAAACTGTCCGTTTTTATTGAGTTAAATTTATTTTGACCTGAATATACAAATCTTACTTTACTTTTACTTTTTTTTTTAAGTAATTTGATTTTTGTTTTTAGAAAACATTTAAAATATTAATTAGTGGAATCACGACTTTTGTATTTCACTGTTTTTGTGCTACTCTACTTATAACCCTGCCACACACTGGATAACTCAGTTAAAATCAGATTTCTGCCCCATCATTATCTTTATTACAGTGTTTTTAAAATATAATAAAACTCAGCTCATTTTCATTGCAAAAGGGCTCCTTTCACAATGAGTCAGTTCTGCACAAACTGCACGAGCTTTAAATATACCCTTCCCTGATGAGTTCTCAGTGCTTACTAGAATTCTAGTTTTATTTTTTAATCACTTTTTTGTAGTGAAAATGATTATGACAACAGGTTTGCCTCCGAGCTGAAATAACTGTTCAGCAGATGTAAGTTAAAAAAAAAATCAACATATTTATTGCAGCTCAGCCACGTGATATTAAGGAAAATAAATGAAAACATATGCATGGTCATTCAATTCTCACACAGAAATTAGTGCAAGTATTTTATTTAGTCATCACATATAACATACACACTGTAAATGGCACAAAGCATACAATCTACTATGACACATCACTAGCAGTGACTGCAGATGCTCATGCAGAAGCAATACTTATACTTTGTATGCCAACTGTACATTGTTCTCATTAAAGCTAACCATCAGAAGAAAAGAGAAAAACAACAACTAAATTAAATGATTAAATTAGTCTTTTAAAAAACAAATAACAGTCGTGCATTTTAATATCTATGTCAGCCTTATTCCATCATTTAACCCCAATAATCAACACAAATCCTTATTTATTTTTAGATCTTTTTTTTTTAGAATTACAAACATCTCTCTCCTCATATTTATGCTCATACACTGAAAAAACTTGTGGATGTGTGTAGTGCCTCAAATGGTACTTCACTTCACCTTGTTGTTCATTGGCCGCAGTTCTCCCATACAGTAGGTGCGATATTTGGTAACCCACCCAGTGATGACAGGATCATGATAATGGGGCTACAGCTCCAAAGGATCGTCCTTTGTTTCAGTAATTCGGTCCTTCGGTCCCTTTGTTTCATAATGGCCCTGTAGCGCTCCTTCATTGGACCCATAAAGCTAACTTGCAGCTTTAAGACTTTGCTGATCTCCACAGATATACAGTTGTATATCTGTGTTTGTTGTATATTTTTGTTGTAATTAACACTTTTTCCAGTTGGTCACAACAAGGGGAAAAAAATAGGGGTTTATGAAAAAAAAAAGCGCAGTTTTCAATCATCATGTTTTTCTTTGTCTTTCAAGGAATACCACATTGACAAAATATTCAGAAGATGTCTTTTGTGGCATTATTGAGCCAAAACACCCAGTACCTTCAGTAGACAGTCAGATCACCATACTTTAGATTAGGTGACAAATCTTTTACAGTCCTCACAGAGTAGTGAGACTTCACCAAATAGAAGGCATCAACACCAAAAATTAATTATAGCATTATCCCTTTCTTGATGTCCTGTCAACACCAACTATTAATTTTTTTTCCCTCTGGTTTATTTCAAGCATGAATTTTGCTCAATGCAATTAAGCAATAAAGTGCCTTGAGATAACTGTTGTTGTGATTTGGTGCGATTTAACACCAGGCTTATTTAGTACAGCCCAATAGTTGACCTTTCCTCTTTCTGCATTTATTTGAAGTAACTTATCACTTTTCACCGAGTAATTCAGTTCAATTCCCGAATTCCTGTGATCCTTTGAAATGAAGAAAAATGCAGTATTTATAAATATTTTGGTTAAAGTGTCATTTTTCTTCCAGTACAACCAAATAGTTGACCTACTTCTTCTGTGTTATATAGAAAAAAATAAATACAAAGTTTAACATTACCATTCAGGAACACGCAGTGAAATCAAGTCTCATAACTTAGTTGGTTTTAAAGTTTTTCTGGCGAAAAAACAAAGGCCTGTTGTGCATATGCCAGCTTTGATTACAACACTTAGTGTGCAAGTATGTATGCCAGTGATAATTAATTTTTATCAGAAAAGTTTTTTAATATTTCTTTCAAAAACGATTGTTGTTGGTAATGGTAACGTTTTCTAAACATTTTGGGAAACGTATTCTCTGTACCCCCTGAAATCAACACCTATGATCTGTGAAAAAGTACTGGTCACTGGCTGGTCACACTTCCAAGGCCCCATGACTCATATGATCACAGTGATAATCAAAATTCGCAGCATCTTCTTTTAGAAGCTCTAAAAAAAAATTCAGGCTCCACAGTAATTTGGCACCAGCGCGATGTAATACCTTTTTTTAAAGCATTAAAATTCTTCACCAAATTTTTTGTAGTTTTTTTTAGTCCATTTATCAAATCTTATTTAAAGTAGCTGTCATGAAACAATGCATATTCATCTAATCTCATAAAAAAACTCCCAAAGCAACATGCACTGCTGGCACATTTGCTGGTGTGAGTGAAAATGTAGTTTGCTGTGCTGATGCTTTGCTTATTTTTAGGCTATCTCTTCCATTTTCCTCTGACGCTTGCGTCATCCTGCTGTCTATACTCGCTATTTCGGTCACTTCTCTGCTACACCCATGCACCTATCCCACACATCCAACTCTCCACAGGCACCACTCATTCTTTTCTTCATCTCTCCATTTCCCTGTCCCCTCCCCATGCCCTCAAACCCTCTTACCGCTCTCCATCACCGCTTCTCTCTAAATGTCCTCTTCTTTCTTGTCCTTGTTTTATGCAGCATTTTCTATAAATAGAAATATATATTTTAATCCATGTTCATCATTTATCCTCCTAGCCTCCAAATGAAATGCACCAGAAAGTAGATATAAAAACAATTTGGCTTTTCCCAAGCTTTTCACATTTCATACCCTCAAGTCACGGTGTCCATATTGTGTGTGCATGTGTGTGTGTGGGCACGCTTTCTGTCCCCTATTGGGGTTAAGGCCAGTGACACCCTCAGGGCTGTGCTGTCCAATCCCGTCCATGCTGTGTTTCTATAGGATTGAATTAACCTCCTGCCTCTCTTGACAATGCACATACATATAATCATTCAGTCTCAGACACACATACACAAGTGCATGCACATGCGCGCACACATACAAACACACACACATTTTGTCACCTTTCCCCCATCAAGGCTATAATATTAGCTTGAGGCACATCAAAAACTATCAACACTTTTAGTCACCTATTAAAATCAACCCAGTATGCTGTAAATGCACATAATTTGTTTATTTCTTAAAAATAATGACAGAATAAATGTGACAACTGTAAGAGTCCAGATTTGAAAGAAACAGAGGAAAAGACACTTTAGAAGCTTTCATCTCTTTTGTTGTTGTTCTTCTTTTTAATATTACAGTTTTTCTCAAATGCTAAAACACATGTCACAAACGTTACCACCAGGTCCCCCAATGTCCAAACACAACACCCTTCTCTAAAGCTACATAAACACAACCACACCTTCCCACTGCAAAACTCAAACTCCCACACCAAGAGAGCAGCTCGAAGCTGTCAAAACTGTAAACACTATACACAGCATTACACACTACAGCAAAACAATTGAAAACACAATGCTCAATTTGTGAGAAGGTTCTTTGGTTCATAACTGCCAATGCATATTTTTATATACTGTACAGTAACGGATCGTCATAGAACCCTGCAGAGGATTAGGCATTTAGATTTGTGAGTTTCACATGAAGACTATAAATCTATAAAAACATCCTGCATGTACGTACACTACTGTAACACAACTCAATGCAAAAACAGAATCTATCGCACACAACAGTACTCTCGGAAACATGATCAGGGTGTGAAGTCTTTTTTTATTGTCTACACGGTCTTTTTACAGTATTACACACAGTCACTGTGCGGCATCATGTCGCCGAGCTGCATTGGGCCACATCACCTCATCCACATCACAGGCTATATTGTCCCTTGCTAGGCACCGCGGGAAAAACGCCCTGGAATGGCAAATCCATCCCTGGAAGGCCTCCACTGGGATGTCAGCACAGGCCAGCTCCATTGCCCGTACGAGGTTCTCTCTTGTGTATGGCTGTCTGTCATACACCTTCCATCTCCATGATGAGAAGAACTCCTCTATAGGGTTCAGGAAAGGGGAGTAGGGTGGCAGACAGACGTTTAAAAAGTGGTCACTGTTGGTGGTGAACCACTCTCTGATTTGGTGTGTTTTGTGGAAGCGGACGTTGTCCCAAATGATCACATACATGTGATGTGCTAGCCTAGGATGGTGTTGTTGACGGTCCAGGAGGATGTCTTTTAGCTCCTCTAGGAAGGTGAGGAGACGTTGGGTGTTGTAAGACCCAAGGACAGCATGCCGGTGGACAAGCCCCTCCGTACCCATAGCTGCACAAAGAGTAATATTACCCCCCCATTGGCCAGGAACCTCAGTGATGGCTCTTTGGCCAATGATGTTACGGCCTCTTCGCCTTCGTTTCTGGAGGTTGAAGCCAGCCTCATCCAGGAAGAGGTACTCATGGGGTCTGGCCATCGCGTCCAACTGCATTATCCTCTGTGAACATGGAAAAGCGTACAGGTGTTCAGAATGGTCAATCAGGTAGCACAGTATTGTCCAGAAGTAATGTAGGCCACTAAGCAACACAGTATGTCCACTAACTGTACTGTGGACATGGATGTATACGTACTTGCACAGACTCGTAACGTTGTTCTATGTGTCGCGCAGAGTTGCGCTCAAAGGGAACCCTGTAGACCTGTTTCATCCTCATCTGTTGGCGCCGGAGAACTCGGTCTATTGTGGACACGCTGACAGCATCAATGTTCTCAAAGTTTACATTATCTGCAATGACTTTGTCTCTGATCTCTCGGAGTCTAATGCAGTTGTTCTCACAGACCATATCTGCAATGAGGGTTTCTTGTGCCGCTGTGAATATGGCAACCCTCCCACCTCTATGTGGCATCCTTTCAGCTCTAAAGAAAGAAACATGTGTTGTCAATTGACTGATTTATATGTAAAACTACATGTAAAGTAACAGACCACTTTCACAGGCCTGTAAAACTGTAGTGTGACAAAGAAAGCAATAGCGTACTATACCTGTTGTGTTGTCTAAATGCCTTGATAATGGTGGCCACGGTGAACCTACTCAGGTTTGGATGTACTCTTCGTCCCGCTTCAGCCATTGTCATGCCATGGCCAATGACATGATCAATTACTGTTGCTTGCATATCATCTGTTATGATGGTGCGAGGTTGTCTTCTTCTCCCACCTGGACCTTCTCCTCTCTCTTGTTGGCCTCCTTCTCTTCCTCCTCTACTCCGAACTCCTCTTCTTCTTCTTCTTAGGCCTTCACCTCTTCCTCCTCTGATCTCAACCCCTCTTCCTCTTTGGCCTGCAGCTCTTCTCCTTCCGCACGCTCGAATGCCTTCATCCATTGTGATTGTTTGGCATCTTCACCAAACTATGCTTTTATAGGTGGGGTCACATCATTAGCAACAGGTGTCTTCAATTTTGAGTCGTTGTGTGTAGTGACTGACGCCAGGTGTGTTCCCTGTGTTCAAAGATTGGTGACTGTGGCAAGCATTTTGCATCACATGGGCTTTCATTTGAGAATATGAGCAGAGTTGTTTTGCAACATGTGTTTTAGCAAGGAAAAATGTGTTTAGATTTATGAGTACAGAGGGTTGTGTTTTGTGAATTGTGTCTTCATGTGACATGTGTTTATGGTACTGGAATATGGTGGCTACATTTAGTAAATGTGTTTAGACTACTGGTCATTTGGGTTACAGGATTGGCTTTTGTGTTTTAACATTTGAGAAAAACTGTAAGTTCATTCATGTCTGTGGTTCACTGTTTATTTGTAGCTTGCTTTGCTTTAAGTTTTACGTCCTTTGTCTTGTCATCTGATTCCGCTGAGCTGTGTCTCATTTTCGCCGGCTATTTTAACTCCTCTGATTGCCCTTCTGTGTTTATATATAGTGCTGCCTTTCCTTTAGTCTTTGTCAGAGCATCTGTTCTCCCTCGCAGTGCCTAGCTAAGTATAGTCCTGTGAGTTATGTCATTTTGTTTGGAGATTTTTCTTAATTTTTGACCAGTTCCCTTTTGATTCCATGACAAACAGATAAAAGAAAATCTGGAGTTGATTGCAAGTTTAACAATTGCAATCATCTCTCAATGGGTCTCATTTAAAAACAATACATATCGACAAATCTGTGTGTAAATTATGCATATGACAGTTAATGCAAAAATCTGTAACTGTATCAGTATTTGTATACAGGAATTATAATCTGAAAAATGCATGTAAAGAAAACAAAATATGGAATGAGGAGGAGTAAGCTTGAACTTTTAAAAATGTAAACTTATTCCTTTATTGGTTATTTCATCTTATCTTAAATGGCCCTTGTCTTTCACTTGTTTTGTTCCTTTTCTTCTTTGAGTCCAAATTTTCTGGAAACACTTGTCACAGCTGCAGTGGCAGACGTGTGGAGTGGTGAGAGAAGGACCCAAGTGTCCAAACATAAACACTGGGTCACCAGACCAAGGACCATGACAACACTTTGGAAAGCTGCCTCTCTTCTGGATTCCTGTTTGGACTTCAGGCAGTATTATTCAATTTTTTACAGTCTTTTACAGACTTTTCCTTTATGGTTTAACTTAGAGGTACAGACATCTCTCTTACAACACTGCCACCACTTTGTCTGCTTCACATGGAGGTAAACGTGTTAACCTAGCTAAAGAAATGGGCATGGGGCAGTATGCAAATAGTATGAAAACTATATGAAGATTACGCAAAGCTGTTGGTTACGAAAGATTCTCATTTACTTACATATACAGGGTGATGAGCAGTGTCGGGTGTAACACATTCCAAAGTAACAGGTTGTAACTGTAATCATATTTTTAGTTATCTGCATATAGTGTGGAAAACAAAAGAAGTGGAGATGTAGAAATTTTTATTTCACAAAAGAGGAAAATGGAGAAATGCAAACTGCATACAAGATGGAAACAGCTGCATAATGCGTCTAACAGAATTTAGATACCACAGGCACAGGAAGCATGCTAAAGCAAATCTAGTCAAGAATCCAGAGAGATGAAGGTGGGTGTATGCCAACCCCAGCCCAACAAAACTGAACACTGAACTGAACTAAGCTAAAGGCAACTGTTAAGGTAAAAGCTGTTAGGTTAAAAGCTTCATCTAAACCTGAGCATTTTGGCTTTTGTATATGGTAGGAAAGTAAGTTTGAGGTGGGTCTGAATGTGAAAAGCCAAGTAACTATACATTTATATGGGAGTGACGTGTCCATCTCAAGACTTGCCCACACTAAAGCAAACCCTGCTTTTTTGTACTTGTGGACACTGATGGAGACCATATTTAGCAAAGTTTGCAGCTGAGTGCATAAACTCATCAGGAAATTATTGATATGGATCAAGAAGGCTAAGGGTTTGTTTTCCATTAGACCTCTACAAAATTTTGGTTTTTTTTTGCAGCTGCAGAAGTAGCCCTCTGGTGGCCATTAAACAGCGTTTAAGTTTAATGCACTTCAATATCCACTTCTCAGCTGTCTGTCTAATCTGTCAGCTGTTCTGTGCAGAATATGGAACATATAAAGAATTTAGAATTTAGAAATCATGTTTCTATACAGCAATAAGAATTTGTGCTTTTAATACTGACGCATGTTAATGTAAATATTAACCCTTCTAAGCTGTAATTAGTTTTCTGAAAAAGAGTTACTGCTGTATATCAAACCTTCCAGCTATCTATTGGCCACTGGTGGGGGATTTAAAGTGCCACTAATTCACTGGCCAGTGACACATCAGACTATTTATTAAAGTACACTAACTTAATGAATGGCCCATAGAATGGAGAGTTAAAACATTTACTGTCCTAAGAGAGAGATAGAGAGCAATAGACAGAGAAAGAGGATGGCAATGGGACCAGAGAGAGGGAGTGAGAGAAATGAGAGTGAAAATAAATGGCCCATCGTATAGAGTTAAGACGTTAAAAGTGCAAATAGACAGCTGACCCTCTTATAGCTTGCACATGCAGCGCAAATGCACGCAGCCACCAAGCCACTTTACACCCTGTGTGATTGAGGGATGGGGGAGAGAATGGGAAAAGAGAGGGAAAAGGACAGAGAATGGGATGACACAAGTGGATGGGATGTTGGAAAAAAATTGAAAGAAGCGAGAGATAGAAGTGAGGCATGTGATTTATAGTAAGAGTGAGCATAGGACGAAGTAAACGAATGAATGAATGAGAGAGGCATATAATGTAAAATGAGCAAAATGAGAGAGCAAAAGAACAGAGAAAAAGTAAATGATTGAACATTTGTTAAAATATTGCAAGCAGTCTGATCTGCTGGTATTAATGTAAACTCCATGCGTTTTGAGGGAGAGAGGATCAAGGAGAAGAAAAGTAGTAAAAAAGAGACTGACTCAATTAACACTGATGTCACAGTATTGTATCTTCAATTTTTTTATACAGCAATTTCCTCATTTATTACACTCCAACATAAATATTTGTTTGATTGTTTTGTGTAGACATGCTCATATTGGAGTGTTGGTCTCTTTATCTGTTTCTTTTCGAGTGTATGTCAGGGGAGTTTGATGTTTTTGAAAGGCCATTACCACCGTGAGTCTGTGTCACTAGGCCTGTGAAACCCAAGGGAACTCCACCACTGATATACTGGGATACAGGAATAAAACACACACATATAGTGAAGCAATACACACAAACGTCCGCACACATGCACATATATGTATGTCTGTGTGTGTGAGGTTAAATAGCACCAAAACTGGCCTTCGAAACGCCATTGGTGTGATCAGTGCAAAGCTGCCACACATTAGCACTTTACAGGACTTTGAGTTTAAAACAGATATGGTCATCCTTGGAGACCTACCCTGCTTGTTACTAGATTAGGGGGTGAAAATCACATCCAGACTTCCTCTCAAACACAACAAAAAGCCCTCTAAAATTTCCAGTATGAGGTCTGCATATAGAAGTCAGTTTGTGTAACTGTGATACTTGAATTTTCCACATTAGAAAAGAAATCACAGATTTCTGAAAAGGTACAAGGTCTTCCCCTACCAGTAGACAGGCCTCGATGGGGATAACCAGCAATCTGAGAGAGAAGTGCTCTATTGGCATCTGATTACTCAAGAACTTGTATGTGATAAGAAGGATTTTAAATTTGATTCTAGAATTAACAGGGAGCCACTGAAGAGAAGCCTGTATGGGTGAAACGGTCATGATCTCTGTGTACATGGAGCATGAAACATGACACCTGAAACCTGAAACATGGAGGGAGAAGAATTGACGTTCCAGCGAGGGACAAAGGGAACTGACACAATATATACACATGAGGGTGATTAGGAAAGGTGTAGACACATGGGAATACAGGAGGGACAAATAAGGCATAATGAGTTAGGGGAAGCAAAACTAAACGCAGTGTACATGGGTTGAGGAACTGTCAACATAAAACAGGATGAGGGATGCACACCAAGACTCGGACAAGGACATGCAAGCTTGACACAAAGACAGAGATAAACAAACACAGAAACAAGCAGCAGACTGGGGATAGAAACAACAGAGTGAATACTGAGGGCTTTTCAGAGAGCTTTTGAGGACATCCTGATAATAACAAAGTAGTCAAGCCTAAAAGTCATAAATGTATGAAGTAGTTTTTCAGCAACACTCTAAGATAGGATTTTTCTAAATGTAGAGATATTGCACAAATAGAAGAAAGCATTCCTTCATATTTGTTTAGTATGCGCATTGAATGGCATATCCTGATCAAAAACAAAACCTAAGATTTGTCACACTCTGATTAGAGACAAAGGTAAATGGCCTGTATTTGTATAGCGCTTTTCTAGTCGCTAAGGACCCCAAAGCGCTTTACACAATCAGCCACCCACCCATTCACACACTGGTGATGGCAAGCTACATTGTAGCCACAGCTGCCCTGGGGCGCACTGACAGAGGCGAGGCTGACGAACACTGGCGCCACCGGGCCCTCTGACCACCACCAGTAGGCAACGGGTGAAGTGTCTTGCCAAGAACACAACGACCGAGACGGGGCTCGAACCGGCAACCTTCCAATTACAAGACGAACTGCCAACTCTTGAGCCACAATCGCCCCCAAAGCATCTAGTTAGATACCATAATTCTAAGATTTTAGGGACAAGTACAAGAACCTCAGTTTTATCTGAATGTAGACGCTTGAAATTAGAGGTCATCCAGGTCTTTATGTCTTTAAGGATTTCCTGCAGTTTAATGAATTGATGTGTGTTATCTGGCTTCATGGATAGATAAGGTTGGGTGTCATCTGCATAGCAGTGAAAATGTGTGCTATGTAAACAGAATTAGTTGTAGCACGGAACTCTGTGCAACTCCATAATTAACCTTAGTGTTTGAAGAGGACTCTCCATTTATGGAAACAAACAGGAATCTATTAGGGGTATTATTCACAACACTGCAGCACAGAGCATGCTGTAATCGCTGTAATAAAATATTGGGGTCAACAGTATCGAACTCTGCACTGAGGTCTAGTAGGACAAGCATAGCGATGAGTCCACTGTCATAGGCCATACGAAGATCATTTGTAACCTTCACTAATGCTGTTTCTGTAATCTCTGTGTAGGTTCTCAGTCATCCAGGTCATGGTAATCTAAGGAGCTCTGAAAGAAAAGCAACTTGAATTCTTCTTCTTCTTCATTTAAAACTGGGTCTTTGGTTGATTAATAAGTTGGAGTGGAAGATTGCTGCTACTGCCTCTCCTTAGCCTGTGCTTCGAGGACTCCTAACAAGATCAGGTTTTCTTCAGAAAATTTCCCAATTATCTATAAAGCTCATATAATGTTTTGGACACCCAGCAGTTTAGAGAGAACATGCAGCTAAACATGTCACTCCTGGTCCAACTGGCGAGTGGACCAGAGAAAGCGACAGTGTCCGACATTGTTTTGGCAACGGTACACACAGATTTAATATAAATTTTAGTGACCTGTGATTGACATAAATGGATGTTATTATTATGTCTCAAAACATTGCCAGTCAACAGAGTTTATTCCTCAGCCAGTGTGTTGCCAAGTGAGGAAAAACGAGAGACATAAACGGGTTGGTAGCGTACTGGGGGCTTCTATTTAGGGCTACACTTCCTCCTCACTGTCACCCAGCCATCGTGTTTTACTTGCTGCTTGGGACATTTTGCTGGGGAAAGCTAATGGTGGCTAAACTTAAGTTGTAGAAGTGCACAAGAAGGTGATTTAAAAAAAAAAAAACACTGTCCAGAAACAATAAATTTATGCACAATGGAAACAAATATATATATATATATTTCAAGTCATTTTGTATTGTACACACTGGAAGTGTGTGTAATAACATTTATAGACATCTAAAGGCACAGGATTTGCTCCTTTCTCCTCTGCAGCTTCAGCACAGGTTATCTCACTGGGTTAAACTTGAGTTTGCAATATTGATTCAATGAACTGTACCTTGAACCGTAAAAAATGTAAGTGTTTCTGTACTTGATTAATATTGCCACTACTAACAAGCTATTTGCTCAATCATTAAGTCCCAGTGTCCATTTTTTCAAATGTACCCATTTACAGTAAAATGTGCATTATGCAAATACTGGCAACTTTCAACACCTCATATCTTTAAGGCACTTTCTAGAACTGTCTAGACTAATGGTGTCATTAGGTCTTATGGGCAGTTATAGCTGTATATCACTAGTATAACAGTGAAACTTTATGCAGGTAAATGGCAAATGAAATGGGGCTGAAAGTTTAACTTAGTGGGACCCCCAAAAATGTTTGCAATGGACAAGTCACTTATAGTGAGAAAGTCCCAACAGACAGCTGAGCTTTAAAGTGCTGAAAAAAGCACAGCTTATCACAGTTATCAACAGTGACAGATCAGGGTTAGAGCCCCCTTTTAGCTTAAGTTCAACAGTCTCAAAAAACCTGTGTCATTTATTAGTCAGTTATGCTGAGCAGAGTAAAACAGACCAATGCTGAGTTTTATTTTCATGCACAGAAAAAGAAAGTAGCCAATATGAATAATAAAATGAGAAAATAGGGAAAAAAAGAGTTTAAAGCAAATACAGCAGGAGTTTATGAGGGAAAAGAGGAGGTAGTGAAGAAGCATGATGAAGAGACGAACAGCACTTTCAAAAGGACAGAGATGGCAGGAAAGATGTAGATGAAGCCAGAAGGTGGAGGAGGAGAAGAAAGGAGTTAAGTTGGCCATTAGCGATGCGACGTGTGGAACTCACTCTTACATGCGTTCCACAAGGTTAACGATAAGAGCCCCTCGGCAGCTGAAATGCTCAAGTAGCTTTTATCGTATCATAATAATGAATCAAAGATAAAATAAAATAAATGAACTCCAAAAGAAAAGCAAGTAAAATAAAACATATGTGCAGTGGGCTGAATGACCAGGCAGCAGCCCAAATAGAAAAGCACAAGAGGAAATCACAGAAAGAGAGAAGAAAAAAAGGAATAAATATATTGGTCTCTTTCTACTAATATCTTCTTATGTCATCTGGTTGAAAAATATTTGCCTGCAGGTCAGGGCTCCCCCTGTTAGGAAAAGGCTTCTTAAAACGCTTCATGGCTCTTTGCTACATTAAATATCTGGCCTCTGCATCCCATTTACTGCTGCTGGCTATTGGGGGGGGAGGGGGGGGGGGGGGTCCTAGAGAGCTAGAAAGAGAGGACTAAGAGGTGTAAATGTGACAACAAGAAAGGGAATAAAAGGAAGTAATGGTGGACAAGTAAGAAAAAAAGAATGTCTGAAAAAAAAAAGTTTAAAAGTGCAGAAGCTAATGATTTAAAACACACAAAAAATGTGATCTTGACAGCTTATGTTTGTTTTTTACTCTTACACAGCATGTCTTAATCCGTGTGTGTGTGTGTGTGTGTGTGTGTGTGTGTTTAGCGCCCTTGGCAAGAGCAGATCTGGCCATTCAGAATGGACAGTAGTTAGCCACCCACAGAAGCAAGCTGTTACTACCTTCTCTTCCCTCCTCCTACTCTCCCTGCTTTTGCCTTTCTATCACTCTTTATCTTTTTTTATATTTCATTTTTCTTATTTTTAGGGATTAGTAACAAAAAGCAGCTCTGTAATGAATGATAGTGGTCTATGGTTCTAAAATGTGAGGTTGTGCCCAGCTTCTTTAATACACTAGAGGATGGATAAAATAGTGTTTGCCAAATTAAATATTAATGCCACCCTTGCCTTGCTGCTGCCACTGCTGTAGTTCCTTTCAGCAAAACACTTCAATAATATAAAACAAAGCAAGACAATTACAAAGGATAGTGAGTTTGTAATGCTGTACTTCATCAGACTGTAACATTAAAAAGTGCTATCATCGTTACTGTAATGATGATGTTGATTCTGAATAACAAGTTGAAGATCACAGTTTTTGAGCTTGTACATAGCATTGTACATACGATTTTTAAAGACAGTTAGCTAATCTGTCTTGTAGATAGTTAAAGTGGAGACCATAGTGGACTTCAGAGTGGAGGACCGACTATGAGCAATACTGGCAACAATCTTTGTGTCCTCTTCTTTGCTGTCTTTGTGAATTGGATTAGATTTTTCCTCTTGTGGAACTCCAGTTGACTAGTTTCATCTAAGTTCTGATGTAATAACTTGTAAGGTTGATTGCTGTCAGTCATGTTTGATAGTGACTTTTGTATTTTGGTAGTGTCATGTTGGTTTTTTGAAAACTCCCCCACAAAAAACGTAAAATTCTTTGTCTATTTTACTCTTAATGGGACAGTAGACTTGGAGACCTTCACTCAGTCTGTCCTTTTCTATATTAACTGCTGTGTAGACAATGTCACAGTGACTGAAACCATCCTAACTGAAAACCTTGGATGACGAGTGAAGTATAGGCTCTGATCAAAACTCACAACTCAGCCTTCACGCTGAGGGACAGGTCTCTGTATAGCACTGCCAGAGCGAACCTGAGGAGGGAATCAAACAGGCCAAGAAGGCCTACAGGAGGAGGATAGAGGGCTTCCTCACAGACAACAACTTTCCCTGACTCATGCCACTGTTCCCACCTGTCTGAAAGTCTCCACTATCATTCCCATCCCCCAAAAGACTGTTATAGGCAGCCTCAATGACTACAGACCTTTAGCCTTCACATCTGTAGCCATGAAGTGTTTCAAGCAGATTGTGTGTCAACACATCAGAGACTCCCTTGACCCCCACCAGTTTGCTTACAGAGCAATTCAGTCCTGGGAAGATGTCATCAACATCACCGTTCACAGAGTGGTGAGCCATCTGGAAGAACAGGAAGAGCTACATGAGGATGGTGTTGGTTGACTAGACGAAGAGCATCATGTAAGACACTGGTACATGCGTAAGAAGTCACTTCTTACGAGTTCTTATGCATCTCTGCTGATCTTACCTGGCCCTGCAACACAAATGCACTGGTAAAGAAGGCCCAACACCCACTGCGCTTCCTCAGTGTCCTGAGGAAGAACCTGGACTGGAAGCTGCTGCTGGCCTTCTACCATTCCTTAGTGGATAACACGCTCTCCTTCTGTGTGGGTGTTTGGTACGCAGGGGCCACTACTGAGAACAGGAAGGCTGCACAGAGGGTATTTACCATCACCCAAAAAATCGCTGGATGCCCTCTTCCACCCCTGGAGGCCATCACCAGATCCTCCTGTCTCAGAAAAACCAGGGCCATCACAGGTGACCCCTTGCACCCCGCCCACTACCTGTTTGACCCGCTGCCCTCTGGTCGGCACCTCCAGACTCACAAACAGCTTCTTTCCCTGGCCATTTGGACTGGTAACAAACGGTATCTCCCCACACTCACCAGTCTCAGCCATGGTCTGAGTAACCTCATCACTCAGGCCACTAACATACAAACTCTATACTCAGACCAAGTCCTTTACACTACTTCCAAGCACTTTGTTCTCCAATGTGTGCCTTTTTCTTGTTTTGTATATATTCCAATTGATTGTATATATTTCTCCTGTTTGTTATTTATTCATGCTGTCTTAGTATTTCAATTTTGTTCCTGCACAGTTGGTGTGGACCATCCATATTTTTGTTGTACATGTACAATGACAATAAAAGGCTATTCTATTCTATTCTATTCTATTCTATTCTATTCTATTCTATTCTATTCTATTCTATACACAAGGCTATAAACGTATGATTGAGACCTTACATTTAAAGTGTTTACTGAGAAAATAAATGAAGTGAGAAGTGGGGGATTTCTTTATTTTTAGGCATCCAGACTTCTTTTTGTAACTAGAGGATCCTGATTTACCTTCATAACAGATTAGATTTTTAATGATATAGATTCAACAAGGTGCTGGAAAAATTCCTCAGAGAATTTAGTCCTTATTGACATGACAGCAGACAGAACACACAGTTGCTGCAGATTTGTCGGCTGCAGATCCATGATGCAACACCACCAAAATGTTAGTGACACTGTGTGAATTGTAGCCTCAGTTTACTGTTCTTAGTTGCATCTAGTGTGGTCTTCTGCTGCTGTAGTTTATCTACTTCAAGGCTGACTTTTCAGAGATGCTATTTTGCATACCTTGGTCACAAGTTATGAGTAGTTATTTGAGTTACTGTTGCCTCCATATCAGCTTGAAGCCCAGGGAGCTGCGGTTCACTGGATATTTTTTTGGACTATTTTCTATAAACCCTAGAGAGGATTATGTAGTAAAATCTCAATAAATATGCAGTTTCTAAAATACTCATATACCTGTCTGGTGCCCACCACCATGCCATGTAGAAATTCACTTAAATCAATCTTTCTTCCCTTATTCTGATGCTCGGCTGTCTACATGCTTAAATGCACATGTTGCTGTGTGTATAAAACAATCAAGGAACAGACACAAGATTAAGAATCAGGAATCAGACACAAGACAGATGTCAAAACTGGAAGCCTGGTTTTTAATTGATATTGCTCTACTGTAATAATCCTGAAAGGCATAGTCTGGAGTAACACATGTAATGTTTTAACCCATAGTAGTTTAAGTTACAGAATCATAGGTCTCTCTTTTTGCATTGAACAATATATACAATGTGAAATAAATACATTTACACGAATGGACATTATTGTTTGAGCACACTTGTATGATACACATCACAAAAATATACAGGTAATTGTTTGTCTTTTTTTTTTCTCATTTAATGATGTGAAGCACATCTAAAACCTACAGACATGTTTTTAAATAACACTACAGGGACGTCTTTCATCAACTCTTCTTCACCACTCAAGGGTCTTTTTGTTCTTCCCTTTCATCCAAATGTTCCCAAACTTTCTCCCTTTCTTAAATATATTCTTCATGTTTGCAAATTCAGGCTGCAGGGTAAGCTGCAGCATGGGTGGCGTTTGCACCTGGGGACTAAATACAACTAAATGACCATACACTGCAGAGTTGTAGATAAACACTGTTTATGTGCAATTTTCAGGGGCAGCCATGGAAAGTGGACAAACCTGCTTTGTTACTGTGGCTCAATAAGTCATCATTCTGTTCAAGCTAATCTACTGTTTACGTGAAGTGGTCGCAACTAATTGATCCATATTAGAGCAATAACTTGATGCCTAAAGTGAAAACAGCTCAAATGTTTTGTACCAGTGGCTCTGCAAAAACCCAACTGCTCCTTCCTTCTCCTTGCCTTTCCTTTTTAACACTAATGACAGAATCATTCTAATAGATTATTTAGTATTTGGATCTATGACCCGACATGTGCAACACTTGCCTCATAATTGTACAGTCTTCAAAATATTGCTTTTTAACAAGAAGAAAAAATACAATTAAATCATATTGTGGCTATGAGCAGCAGATTACATCAAAACCTCTGGACTAAATACATAGTTTCCCTTCCAAATTTTTTTCCTGGTCAAATTTAGCATTCGTCATCTGAAATGACAGCAGTAAGCAAAATAAAATGGCATCATTGTGAATCACGTTCAATATGAATGTCAAACGTGGTTACTAACCAGATTCAGCTTTGCATTAATCACGTGAACATCTTTCTTAGTGAATTGTTTCAGGAGTACACACAATTTTTGGGCAACTGACAAATAAATAAACAGCAACAGAAAACAAGAGTAAGAAAAAGAGCACCTTTCTTCCATTTGTTGTATGTGGCATAATGTACAGTTGGTGGTAATGAATACCATCCTTTTTTCCAGGGGGACACTTTTCTATGTTACAATCAAAATACATATGTCGTTATGCAATTCGAAGCTTGACCATAAAAATATCGCGTATTCCTACTTGTGAAACCTTTTTTTCTGTATAATCATGTTTTAAAAATGTGTTAAAACCTTTGTTGAACACTAGAATATTTGAAATCATGGTGTTTGCATCACAGCGTATGGATCCAGAAATTTCTTTTAGCAGGTAGGGTAATCACATGTTATTTAAAGTTGGGGAAAATTTGAGTTTCAATATGAATTTTGCAAAACCTGCTGCCCCACAATGCAATGAATATATGGTAAAGAGCAGCAGCGAGTGCTAATTAAACATGTTTCTTAAAACATGTCTTTCCCATCAAGCCACACAGGTTTTTCACTGTCTATTGTAAAGCAAGATATTTTCCAGGAAACAGGGACGAAAAAAAAATTGGTTTAGTATTTTCTCTTTTTGCCTGAAAACAGCAAAGATAATGACTTCGCTGAGCTGTATGGAAGGCAGTTATGTACAGCGAGTTTATCAAAAAAGAGTCACCTACAGTTCTGAATTACTCAAATGTCCTTTTCATTTCAGCTTTATTTAACCTAAAGATATACAATATACTGTTCAATCTACAGGAAAGTTACACAAATGATCCCTTTTTAAATACTTGTTAAGGTGTTTCTTCATTTAGATACTAAATATTTAATTATTTATGTATAGTTTGGTAAAGATGGATACTGTAATTTGATCCTGGTGGTCTAGTTAAATTTCTAGCAGAAGAGCCTTATATACGATTCGGTTCATTGTGAGAGAATCCGGTGCCCAGACCCCCGGCGGACTGATCCGACAGACAGACAGACAACATGGCCTCTACTCTACTCTGTGTTGTCTAAAGAAGAAGCACACAGCACAAGAACGGGAATCACCACAAGAAAAAGTACACAGCAACGCCTTAGAGGACTCATCAGAGGAGAAAAAAGTTCAAACATAAAAAAAAGACCTAAAAGAAAAAGAGATGAACCAAAGAGAGATTTTTTCCTTGATAGAAAAAACAGCAAACATGAAACACACAGGTTGAACTACATTTTTTTTTCTTTTTTTTTTTCATTTTGTGTCCAATAAAATGTCTTATGTTAGAATTATAATCTGTATAATTTACAATATACAATGTTTAAGAAGGCTGAGAAAATACCCCTTACTAATAATACTGATGGCTGATACTGAAAGTGTGATGTTAGAGATCAACTACTTTTAAACTGCAGCACTCCTCAGCTGTGACAAGTTGCCATTTTATATTAGATTACGCTGTCATGTAAAATACACATTTTGGCATCCTTACTTGGCTTTAGAAAGTGCATAAATATATATATATATATGTTTAAAAAAAATCCATCAACTTTTTACCTGTTAAAGCTGTGATAACTCAACCACACTGTATGCAGTTTTACTTAACCATAAAATCAGTGTCTCTTTGTAAGACAGCTGCCTGTCAGCTCAGCGTTTCCATTTTTTGTCTAAAATTCAGAAAGTGTCAGAATTTTTAACAAGCAACATTACCTATTTTTTTTTTTTTTTTTTACAAATGACAAGTTGACAAATCAATGTTAAATTATATAAATTACTGTTGTATTCAGCTGAGGTAATTAGCGTCCCATGATCAATTTATACAGAAGCTGATTTAAATTACATAATACGGTAATTGTTGTACGTAGGCTAAAAACTTTAATAATTTCAACTCCTCAAAAAAAATCAAGTGTTTCAGGAAATGGGGTAGTGAGGTAACAGGACATTTTGATTTTGCTAGCACCATTGTACCCCTCAGCAAAGATTTAAATTTAGTCAAGGTACTCTCATGGTCCCCACACTCAGTCACATGTCCAAAAAAATTGCACCTCAAGCCACAAATGAGAGAAAATTGTGTACTATCTAAGTGTTTTTTTTCACTACAAGAATTGTCCTGGTTCAATCAGATCAAATGTCAATGCAAAAAAAGCCTGGTCACATGAAAAGTGCGGACTTCAGAAGGTGATAATTGCAAACTGGATGCTGGATCTTTTTGTTTTTATTTGCTTGTATTACTTCTCCCAGTTGCAACCTTTACACAGCTTTTAAGTGAATAGATTCCTGGGTTGTATTTTTCTTCTTAACGGTCATGAAAGGAAATGCCCAGTGACTGTTATCTAATAGCTTATGGCAAGTTACACAGAGAGAAGGAGAAGCTACACATTCTCCTCCAAATCCTCATCCCCCTTTCTCCCGAATTTAAGACTGGCATGTAATGTTAATATTGCAGACTTAGTCCATATACACAAACCCCTCCTTGAAAACCACTATTGCTCAGAGTTTCTAAGATAAACGCTGATTTGTTAATACATTATTACTTGTTATATTTATATATATATATATATATATATGATAATTGCTGAAAGTGGTCAAGCTGATAGAAAAAAGGAAAGACATATTGATTGATTCAGTTTTAAGAAGACAATATTAATAACAAAAACAAAGCCATGTTATATGTCATATACAGGATGACAATTATTTACAACCCTAATATTGGTATCATCGCTAAGATTATTTTCAAGGTAGAAATTAAGAAAAAAGATCGAGGAGTTTTAAAGCAACAATACGTATTCTTCAGTCAGTTTTGTCAGCACACCTTTCCTTCTGGTTTGAATTGCGCCGAGTGACTGCGGCTCCCCCTACACTCCCTGAATGAGTCACAAGAATATCTCTGTACTGACGCAGGAGATGAGCTGGAAGTCGTGAACACAACGGGACGAGGAGGGTAATACAGAGGTGAGACTTTTGAGTTTTTGGAGTGTGGCTAATGAGCTTGGGTTGGACTACTAATGGCACGTTGATAGACTTAAATCCCTACTGACTGGTATGTGAAGAGCTGCAAATCAGGGCCACAAAACTGCTAAAAATTGTTCAAATACACGTCTGAACACAAGAGGTGTTTTTCATCGATTATACACTATACACAGAATGTGAACTCAGCCCACATTTGTTTGTTAGCCACGTATCTTTGACAATTTTATGAAGTTTCAATCAAATTGTATTCTGTTGTTAGCAACTAAGAAGTCATATGTATACTTTTAAACTCTGCGAATTAATCACACCTCATGTGGTTAGAATATATGAAACAATTTTTAGGTTTGCCAAGTGAACAGACATTGATATTATGGCAAGACAGGTTTGAGAGGCCAGGATGACCAGTCGTCAGCAAATACAGCAAACAGTAAAGTTGTACTTGGAGCGGGGGAGTCATGGGAAACCAGGAAATTGAATTTAGGGAGAACCAGAAAGAGTTTAAAGCAGTTGTTTCCAATGCTTTTCCGTAAAACCTTAAGCGCTGCTGGTTTTCATAATACCCAGAAAACAATTTAATAATTACAGGAAGAGAGAACCAGCAGCACTCTTGAGGCCCAGGACTGAAAACCACTGGCAGATCAAAACAGAAACGGTTTTGGGTTATGACAGTAAAGTTTGCTGGCATCCTCTGAATGGATGATTCCATTCTTTGGCAGGGCAAATCTCCTCTTCTTTTCTTTCTGTCCATTGATTCAAATTTCATTGTACATGTACTTCAACAATAAATGTCATTAACACCTCCTAAGTGTTCGTTTTTTGTCCACTCGTCTTCTTCTTGAACGCTAAAAAACTCTGAGGGAAACAGGAGGGGGAAAGGAGACACGAGTGCAGTCTTACAGTCTCTCAGAGCTAAAATGAAGACTGTTCAGTGTCTTTTAAACGTGTCCTCATTTAAGCGTTTGTCATTAATAACATCCTAATTGTTATTAAATGCATAAGTGTTTGTCATCGTCAGTGTTTGGAGTCACTGCGAGAACTGTTAAGTTACTCTTAGCAAATATCGTCTTCCATTGATAAATGGGAGTTACACAGTCTGTCACCGTCTTCCTCCAAAAAAGATCATCAAGTCAACACCCTTTTGTCAAAGACGTGGTGTTTCAAGTTCAGGTAAGAGGTCTGGATAGCGTCTATTTATAGGGAGATGTGTCAGCAGACAAACTTCATATTTCTGTGTGTGTGTGTGAGTGTGTGTGTGCATGTATCTGTGAGAGTGCGCGTAAAAGAGCAAGAGGTCATTCAAAGTTGATGTTCAGAGTTCGAGTTGAAGCCCAGGTGGATCAGACTCTAGCTGTCCTTCCATCTAGTCCCTGTCCTCAGACCTTGGCTTCCAGCAGCTCCAAAAAGAGTTTGTGCATTGGGACTTTGCCATCCTGCTTGATGCTGTAGAAGTGTTGCACAGCCTTGGTGGAGGTCTGGCGGAGCAAGGGGAGGGTCATGAGCAGCTTGCCTGCCCGACGGGGATCCTCCTGGTGCTGGGAAGCCTCGTAGTCCTGCAGGGCCTCGTGAAGCACATCCTGGAGCTTCTGTACTGCATCCACATCTTCAATATGCATGGAGTCTGGAGAAAGAGGACAGACAATGTATGACTAAAATTTTGAAGCATTTTGTATAATAATATCCACATCTACTGAACTGTATTTCAACCAAAGTGGGAAATGTGACATAATGATTTGTTGCTGTTGATAAAAAGGAAATGTTGCATGAAAAAGTGGACTTTTTTAAAGTAAGTCAAGCCTGCTAATGTGCAGCAGATCCTGCAAAACTCTCCCACAACTCTCTGAGATGTTTTCAGCAGTGTAGATTTGTATCCGTGCCACCATTGTCTGCTGTGAGTCAGGGGAGAGAAGTGCTAAAGATTAAACTAAACATCTACGCAGAAACAAAGTGAAAATATTCCTGAGCATCGCAGGTGCAGGCTGAAAATACTATCAATATAAATTCTATCGACTCATGATTTCCATGCCTACTGTAAAAAGTGCAGAAATACTTTGTGCATTTAGCAAAAACCCGATTTAGTGGCATTAAAGGAACAGTTACAAATGTAGCCCTATTCCTTAGCACTCTTAAACACACAAAGATTCAAAAAACAATCCAAAAACAGGGTTTATATATTCCCTTTATTCCCTCCCTTCAAAGTGCAGATCTGTGGGAGTGATGAATGGCCAGACAAAGAGACAAGTGGGTGGAGAAAAAACAGACAGACTTGTAGAATGATCAAGAGATGAAGGAACACATGAGAGTTTGTGTGTGTCTGTGTGTGTAGGGGGTGATATGGTGGTGCTGGAGGGAGTTGAAGGAGTATGTGGTTGCACACATCTGTAATCTCTCTTT
Organism: Perissodus microlepis; assembly: GCF_051167445.1. NCBI lineage: Eukaryota > Metazoa > Chordata > Actinopteri > Cichliformes > Cichlidae > Perissodus > Perissodus microlepis. Next base: position 14,107,690 of record NC_140461.1, on the reverse strand, counting down.
GAGCTGGCATGTAAGGTGTGTTTTAGCAGTGGCAGTAAAGCCCGATGATGTCCCTCAATAATAATGCTCCATATTGCCCCTAAGGGAGGCAAGGTCTTAATGTGAGCTGGCCTTTAGCTCCCAACCTCCGATCAATGTCTACGATCAATGGCTACATGCATGTTAAATAATAATCACAAGACAACTATTGATAGCTCGCTCCCCCACTCACCTACCAACAACACCACCCCCACACACACCTACAAAACATTTGATTTGCTTAGACATATGATTGGGTGTGTAAAGACACACACAGACATTGCAGGTGTGGACAGAAAGGATGACACAGTCTGATGCCTGCTCTCCATGTAAGCTCTGTCAGCTGCGTGGAGTTCTACATTAATACAGTATGATCTTTTGTAATGACCTTCTAAGTCCACTGTGTGCTATACACTTCACTTTTATATGTTTACTTTTTTTACATCTGTAAAGTCAGTTATACAAGTGGTTAAACTACATGCATATACTCCTAAGCAGAAGCATTTTAGCCGTTTGGAGGTCTCGTGTTGTGTATGTGCTTTTGTTGCCTGCCATTGGTGGAAGCTTTTAGTGAAGGATATTGCAGTTCAACCAAATACCTCCCACTGGGTACTTGTTAAACACACTAGCTTTCCCAGGCACACATGCTCACATCATCCACGTGCACAGATGGGAATTGGAACAAGTATGAAATATATAAATTATATTGTTCAGAGAAATAAAATCAACATAAAATGTGCCTGCAAAGCCACATACACACAGATGTGCACACAATTGGACTAGCACAATCAAATACACTGAGCTGGATCTATCGAGTATAATGCATGCATCAGTATGCAGGACCAGACTGGTCAGTGGGTTGGATTCTGTGAGGATCAATAGAAAATTCAGCTTCTATTGGTCCTCAGATATTCTACTTGTGGTCCACTGGTCTGAATCTTTTAGAAACTTTTCTCTGTGATGATATTTTCCTTAGTGGTTAACGGTATTGATGAGGCAGGGGAACGAAGTTTAAGGTTAAGTTGATATTTCTTTTTGTATATACAGAATATGACCATATATTTTGTAAATATAGACTTATTCCATAAAGTCACATTCATACAGAAGTTTTTTCACTCCGTATGACATTAGTATTGAATGCTAATGTCATACAGAATGGAGGAGGAAACCCCCCCCACCCAACCTTTTCTTCTTTTTTTTTGAATTTGTAATGGGCTGTGCAGTGAATAGGCAGAAGCTAAACTGCAGTTTAATGAGTTTCATGTTGTTTTTGATTAGCATTGTGTGTTTAGTATTTAAGCTGGTAGACATGGCTTCTGCCTGTGCTGTGACCCGCAGTAAACTCACAAGTAAAACAGCAGACGTTAATGAGCACAAGTACATAAGGCTGTTAAAACAAACATGTTAACATGGAACTCACAATTCACAGTCGCACATAAATGAATCACACACACACACACACAATCACATACCCCCACATGTGCCTCCTGTTTCCCATGGCTAGTTTAGCTTTCTTTACATGTGGGGCACGTTTGCTAACATTTCTTAAGGCTTGGCTTCATTAATGCACAATTAGCATCCTGTGAATTAATTAGTGTCAGTGCCCTTCAAAATGCTAATGCTAGCATTCTGTTGTCTTGAAGAGCATTTCGAGAGTCTGGGCAATGATACAAAGTTCTTATTTGGCTGTCAGCTATTTCAATTTCAATTAGTTAAAAGAATGACGATTTCAAATGTGAATTTTCTTAAGAGCGATGTCTGCTTTTGACAGAGTTTACTAACCTGACATTTCCATCATAATGAAGAGCATGCTGTAGCTGGCCGTTTACATGGCCAGGAAATTCACGTAATGCCAGTGTCGAAATGGAACATTAAGAAAACAAAAAGGCAATTACAAAAATAAACCAAAGGTATGCGTTGATAAAATCCTATGCAAACAATGAGCCTTTACATGTAGAGGAACAGTTCAAAATATTATAGCTGAATATAAAGCCCCGCGATTTTGGCTCACTGGTGCACGCAAGCCTGTACCTCTGTATCTTTTTAATTTACCATACGTTTTTTTTCTTGGTCTTAAGTGTTCATTCTAATCAATTCATTCTGCAATTTGTGTTTTTCTTAAGTCAGAAAAAGGTTTAGAAAAATTTAAAAAAACACAGAAATGACTACTTTATGTTTTAAATTTCAAACAGCAACAACTGAATTATTGTTTGTCAAATCTGCTGAGGAAAAATACAAAAAAGCTAAATTGAGTTTCTCTTTCTTTTGTTCCGCTGTATAAAATGAAAAAGATGTTTTCTTGGACTTTGACGGTATTTTGTGATATATAATAGATGGGAGCATTAAATTAATATGGAAATAAAGAATATCGCTGAATGAGCCACTGTGACTAATGTCAGCACCATTTCCTTTTGTAAAACATATAAAATATTGTTACTATTAGATTTTCCTGTCCATGTACTGGATGTTTGCCAAATACTAATGATTCTTAACTCTGTTGTCCAGCTGAAATAACCAATAAATTTCCTTAACTTCCAGTAAGCAGTATTCAAAGAATAACTGAAACACATACATGGATGGACACAAATGCACACACACAAGCAGCGGCAAGAGATTGATTGTCACACAAAGCCCACAGGAACAACATGTCAATATTTTCTGCATGTGCAGAGCAGTATCTAAGTATGTGTGTAAGCAAACATTTTTCAATGGCACACACAAATGTTTCACTGAGTGCTAATAACCAGATGTATGTTTTTTGAAAGTTTAGGAACATTTATGGATGTAAATATGTGTATGCGTGCCTTTATAGTGGCACAACCAGAACAAAAGGCCCCTCCTTCCTTATTCAAAGCTCTCCCGTTGCATTCTCCCATTTAAACACATTGTATTGACAGCTCCCCCCTTGTAATTAAAGAGTACTGAAGAGCTGGCCAGCTTCCAAGACAAAGTTCAAAAGACGGGTCATGGGAGGAAGAAGGCGTGTGTGTGTGCGAGAGAGTGCGTGTGTGTGCGCGTGTGTCAGTCAGCTGTCGATGCAGCTGGACACATCAGAGAGGGGGCCTTATCGACAGATTTTGGGTTCTAATGATTTCACCTTATTTAACAGGCATCTGAAGAGACGACTATGCTAATTGGAAAAAGGATTGGCACGTTGTGTTGTGGTGAGGTTCAACTTAAAAACACGTTTTTATTTTTGCACTGAGCATGTGTTTTTCTATGTATGCATACAGTATTTGACACACTTTTGACTAATAGAGTATGTGTTAACATGGTTGTGTCACAGTTGTGTGTTTGTTTGAATGCAGAATACTGAAATCGGTCCTCTGATAGTTCAGCTCAAATGAGCCACATGGGATTGGGAATCCTAGGATTAACTCTTCCACCAGTAAAACACAGATGTGGAGACAGACAAAAATATCAGCCGAGAGTGAACAAATTCCAACCTGAGTTAGCCAAAGCAATGGCCTTGAGAGTGACAAATTCCTCCTTCTCTAGTTTCATAGATTTATATTTCTTGACCAGCTGAAGGATGGCATTGTTCAGGTCCAGAAGTCCAGCTAATTTCGACTGGTCCTCGTCCATTATGTAGTCCTCAGCATACACCAACTACAAAGAGACAAAACAGAAGAACTGGATTTAGTGGCATGTTCTTGAATGTCCACTTGAGAATGACTCCAAAAATAAGTCAGTCCCTTTGGATAGATTGCATTAGGGTTTAGAGTTATGCATTACGAGAGGTGGCCACTTGAGTCCAAGAAACAAACAGGCTTACCTTGTCTTCAAAGGGCAGTGAACGGTAGACAACGCGTAGGATCAGGATTTCCATCCATGCACTCTGTAGGAGACTCATCTGGTCTGCCAGAGACAGCGTGGAAAAACCTTTTAAACATTGAGACAAAAAGAAAAGCAAGAGCATAGATTGTTAATTTAATTTTTCCACCCGAACAAACCAAAGAGTTAAGGAGTCTATCTTTCAGAAAGAAAATAAAATTCAGTAAATATAACCTTTGCGAAGAGGAAAATGCATCCTGTGTTTTTCTAACGTGGGTTTTGTTTTGGGATTTTTTTTTTTTAAAGCAGAACTAACTCAAAAGCAATAAAACAGCTGTGTTTAAAAGGTGTTTGAGCTAGTATAAGGTTCAAGACTCTGCTTCACTCCCTTCTTGGCCAACCTCAATCCATCCACTTGACTAGAGTTCTCCACCTCCTCTCCTCTTCCTCCTCTTCCTCTTATGCCCAGGGCTATTCTCTGGGGAAAGGCAGGCCTTATCTTTCCCTGCCACAACTTCCATGGATCAATGCTGGCCATCGCTGTTACGCCGCTCAAATACACACACACTAACTGCTGCTATGGCCTCAAAACTCCTGCTTTCTTCGGTGTCAATCCATGTCTGCCTATTTGCCTATGTCTGCGTACATCTGTCTGTCTCCTTTTTACCTATCAGTGTCTGTCTATGACTGTGAGCCTCTTTTCACCTTTCTTTCATTCACTCATTTCTTTTCAGACAGTGAGTACACACTGTTTCAGTGATTCCGATTCATATTTCTGCTTGATGCTTTTTGATTGCGATGTTTTTGCTTCCTCATGCCATATCTCTTGATTACACTCACTTCACTTGCGGTCCATTCCTCTTAGTCTTTCTCTTTCTGTCTGTCTCTTTAATGGAACACCTGCCTGCTCACACCTTTCTTCGCAGCTGTCCTCTCCTCACACACCTGTCCATTCACACCTGCCTGTCTGCCTGTGTGTGTGTGTTTGTGAGCGTGAGCCTTCATAGGAAAGGCAAAGACAGTTTGCCATGCAAGCACACCTGTCAGACCTCGCTGCAGCCCTCCACTGTGTGTTTGTGTATGTGTGTTGGAGTGAAGCATCATGCCAGGAGAAGCAGGCAGATGCGAAGGAAGCTATTTCTTCAGTAACATCTGCTGCGAAGAACCTCCTCTTGAGATGTTAGGTGCGCCAGAGTGTGTGTTGGTATTTTGCGCATGCATGTACATTAGGGGCTCTTATCTCACAGTTTGTTGATTGGTAATGGCAGGCGTCTCATTATGTCCAGGTTGCAGGCTATTGTTGTTTGTAACGCGCTCTAATTCATTCAATCTACAACTGTTAACATTTCTTAACACACACTTCATATCACATACACATAAACATGAACGCATAGAAACAAACTGGAAAGAATCCAAATGTGTATGATTGATACACACACACACGTGCGCACACTCTTACGTGCACACTCACACACGGCACAGTGAAGGGAGCAGTATCATTGCCAACTGGCAGTGTCTTCTTCTACTTAATGAAATCATCAGAAGGGATTAGAGGTGAATTTCTTAAGGGGGGGTCTTCTTGCACACACACACATGCACACACACACACACCTTATTCACAGAGGCAGATGTCTTTAGGGGGTACTTAGGACTTCACCACTCATTGTGGGCTGGGGAAATATGCACTGGCATTGCTAAAATTAACACACATACACTTATTGAATCTATTCAACCCTGGGGTCAAGTGAAGAGAAGGCGAGATGAGTGAGGGGTTAATATCATTTAATGGTGTCACTGGTTGTGGGTTTTAAATTGTCTTTGTGTGTGTTTTCGGCACTCAGGTGTTCAGGGCAGAACTAAGATTTCCATCAATTTGCGCACTTCCCTCTGGTGGCATCTGGTCCAGGACCAACATGAGCACACAAGGCTCAAGAAGTGGGCACATACATACAAATGCAAGAATACACACTGAATCACATATACACAAATATACATTTACCGTGAATGTCAACTTCATATGGAAAGTGTCTGTATAAGTGTCTGTATATTAACAGTGCTGTTTGCATAGTCCTCTATCCTCCTAATTATACATAAGGTGTACAGATGTGTGCAACACGCACACACACACACACGCACACACACACACACACACACACACACACACACACACACACACACACACACACACACACACAGGAAACACCAATAATTAAAACCACAGTGATTAATTTATTGAGCTGAAAGTGCAGCTTTTCTTATTGAGGCACATCAATGATTTTTATCAGGATGGTGTCTGCGTGTGTGAGCAGATTTGTGCAGTGTGTGAAATTTTTTTTTGTCCTTGTGTGAATATATGTGTGCTTAAACTGCACATTTGTACATAACTCATCAGCATATTTGCATTCCGTGTGTATGCATACATTCCCATACATGTTTCCACGGGACTCTGCATGCGTATCTCTGTCTGTGTTTGTGTGTGTACGTGGGTGTGTGTACCTCTCCCTCTTCCCTCCCCACCAGCCTGTCTGCGCCGTTCAGCCATCCAATGCCTCTTATCTGTCTGATTAATAGGCGGCCGGCTTCAGGACAAATTAATTAACAGATAACGCCATCTTTCCCTTCTTCCCTTCCTACATTCCTCCCCTCCTTCTCATGAAGCAATCGATACAACAGAAGAAAAGAAACATCAATGGGAATTTAGTGCTGATGATGGAGAGAGAGAGAGAGATATTGATGGGAAGAGAGAGAGAGGGAGAGAGAGTGTATCAGAAAGAGTGAGTTGGAGGAGAGAAGAAAGTAAAAGGGGGTGAGTTGTTAGAAAGAAGGGCGGCAGTGGTGGTAGTGGGAGGGGTGGAGACCTTTCTTTCATACCTGTGATTTCACTTGACAAAAGAAGGTTTCTTATTTGGTTCTAATTACATTTCCTTTCTGCCCATTGTTGATAAGGCATCTCATACTGTGTGAGTTAGCATGAGTGTGTTTGTGTCGATGTTGTTTGCCGTTTGCAACAAAGTTGAAATATTTGCCTAAAAAATATCGGCAAGAACTTCAAACAGCACCGTATAAAATTATTACTGGATAACTGCTTGCATCTGGTAACAGCAAGCTTTGGGCTGGATATTAATCTTATCTATAGTTAGTATTTGTGTTTAGGTGGTCCGCTAAAATAGAACAAACCTATGACGGTACAGATGCATGTATGTGTGTGCACTGACAGAAAGAGGCTACAGTGCAGTCATGCAAACTTAACCTCTACCTCTTGCTTGTGCACTCTTTCCTTTTCCCTTTTCTCTATCAGATACCCACATAAAAAACAAACACACCCACAAACACACGTCGATTCCCTAGCCACCCTGCGGCCTGTTTGTCTGCCAAATGAGTCCTGACTGCACGTTTACACCCGAGACTGCACAACAGTCTAACACAGACACACACACACATAAGATAGCCCTCTCTCATGCCCCAGTTGCTCCACAGATGCACACGAACACACATATCTAAGAGGCCTATATTTGTTTTCGCATGGTTACAGGGCAAATGGAAACCAGTGAGAAGAGTCTGTGACGCTTATGGGTGCCCATATACTTGTGTATATACACCGAGAAGTGAGAAGTGTACGCGCATATGAGTCGGTGTATTTGTATGACGACGGCAATGTACATCTTCAACAGCTGAAGTATCAACACGCCTATTCTCCATGCCTGTATTCTGACAGGTGTGAAAACCGGTTGTGATGGTGATCTGGTAACCAGTTATTAACGCATGACTAGTATTCACATCCTGTAACCCAGGTTAACCTCTTTAGCCCCAAGCCTAACTGATCTCCTGCCTTTTGCCCCCATATCAGGGGCCGTTGGGGCTTAAGAGGTTAAATGGGACACTTTCCATTTAAGTGGCGGTGTCTTGATTTTTTTTGTGTGTGTGTCTTTTTGTCCATAGAAGCAAAACAGGCGAACAATTTTGAGCTCTAATCAAGCAGACTTAATAGCTTGAATATATAATGTAGTTTTGAAAGGTTCTCTGACAATTCTTTTACATTTTTTAAAGATCATTTTGTGTGGGGCTCCACTGAATAATATCTGCATAATTAATACAAAAAAAATACATATAAAACAAGTTTATTGTTGAATTAACTTGATTTTATTTTCTAAATTGAGCATAAGAGGGTCTGTGTCCTGGTGAGAATGAATAGATTTAAAGCCCTGGACAAAATAGGCCAAATTGCAGACCAGCTGTGTGTATTACTTAAATATTGACCAGGAGGACCATGTGTATTTTATACACATTTCACCCCCCCCCCAAAAAAGAAAATCACCCGAGAATTATAGAATGATTGAATATGGAAACTAATTTAACTCTTCTCAAGTGTTGTCATGTATAATGAAAGTCAGTTTTCCTTAAAATTTCTGACTTTCTTTCAAAAATAGTTCATGCTGGCGAATATTTGAGTGCTCTGGTATCAGAATGTCTTTTAAAAAGTCCCATTGGGTTACAAATAGCTTGCAAATACTGTCACACATACCGTTGTCCTTCTGTAGTCTTGCAGTGGCCCTTGAATGTGCTTAACACTTGCTTATTGGGATACAAATGATCCTTTTGAATCATTGCCTCTTTAAAAGGAAACATCCATGTTATAGAAACAATTCACAGACTTAAGAAAACTGCCTTCAAGTTGCAAAAAGTGTTTCCCTGCAATTAGGGAGTCATGACCTAAAGCTCATTATTTCAACAAATGTGTAAAAAGAAACCCAAATGATGTAACACCAGTGTAGACAATGTACTATCCAACACTGGAGCAACAGTGTAAACCTGTGCAAAACAAAGAGAAGGTCACGTAAAATAAAAAAATGTTATCTTATTAACTGCTGAAAATTGGAGACATAGCTATTTCTTTTCAAAAAGACTGCCAAATTGTGCAAGATTCGCCATAATCTGACATAGTGTAGCGAATCTTTCTTGAGCAAGAACTGCGTTGCTAACTGTTTTCTGTTACCAACAAGTTGTGCTTTGTTGGTGACAAGGGAATAGTGGATTGTCTATGTTCAGCATGTGCACGTATTGTGTTCTGCAGGGGACAGATTTAAGTCTACTGGCCCACTGAGATAGAGATTGCATGAGGACACGTGAAGTTTCCAACAGTTACCAGCACATCGCTACCCTGTGTGTGTGTGTTGTTCTGTATGCACACTGTGTTACGTGGCTCCCGTGCGCTCACTCATTCCACTTTCTGTATGTGTTTGTGTTTAAATGTGTGCACATTGTTGCATGCTGTGCAATGCAAGTGCTCCCTTGTGGTGCTTTGTACGTGTGCGTTTGTGTGTGTGCGTGCGCACATCTCAAACTGTTCTGTACCATACGGCCAGACGCCGGCCAAAATGAACACGGACCCCCTGTGATGGCTTTGGCCAAGCTGAAACAACACACACAAGATATACACACACGAGATACACACTGGCAAATGCTGTCACACACACACACAAATGAACACACATCCACCAGCTGACCCAATTACACAGAGATGCGCAACGAGATGGAAACAAATCTACCCAGAGAACCAGCTAATTTAGAGGGGCTTAAAGACACACTCGCACACAGGACACATACTCACCTACACACATATGTGTCCGGCTATTTGGACTATCAAAACATCATGTTTAGATATGACATTATATGGAAGCGCAATTTCAGCGCACAAGTCAAGCCATATCTTACACTGTCAAAATTATGTCACTGCATCAAACTCGTGTGGTAGTTTAAATCCATGCCTGCCCAGAATCACATTGTCTGTAATGTAACTGCAATGAAGAATTCATGATTCCAAATTGAAGTTCACATTTGACCTTTTCAATATAAAATATAAATATAAAATGTGATATTAGTGTATGAATTCTTAAGTTACTTAAGTATCTGTTTTTGCAGTGACCTTGACCTTTCAACTCTCAGCTCTAATAAGCTTGTGACGTTCAGGTGACGGTTGCTGCAAAATGTGAAAAAATTCCCTGCAACTGTTATTGGTGCCTTCACAGCAGGTTGCATATGGATCGAGCGCTCGAATCGTGCATTGATAACAAGCCACCTCATATCTTTATCCCATAACAACCAACATTCAAAAGTTGTAAAAACTAAAAACAACAACAAAAAAATCTTTTCACCTAAACCTCAGTCAGCTAAGCTTGATCCAAATTATTTGAATCCAAAATCTTGGACCTTGCATAACAAGATTTCAATGCTCCTATACAAGCAGCAATAATAGTACTTAATGGTCTTCAAGAGTGTTCAAAAACAAGACACAAAATCCCACGTTTTTCCTCTTCTTTTTCTTCTTTTTTTTCTTAAATCATTGAACAATTTGCCAACTCTGTGGTGCTCTTTTTATACACAGTCATGTTACTGTCCTGTTATGAATTAAGTAGATAAGCTGTGAAATAATCCACCAAATGTGTGTGTGTGTGTGTGTGTTTTTATAATACAGAAATTTTCCTTCCTTTCTTGTGACTGGTATCAAATTCAACCTGACCATACATATGTGAAAAAAAAGGATCTGTTCTATTCTTTGTAGTATTTTTCAATTAAAACACTGTTAAAACGGGTTTAGAGACTTTTAAAAATGACAATACTGAAGGAAATATTCATAGCATTCATTGTTTCTTTTGTTTCTTTCATGTTTTGCTGAATACTATGTGAGATTGAGGCTCAACTTTGTTAACAATGAAGAATTAAATGCCATAAATGCCATATTTTATCTGTATTTGATTTCAACATTTAGTAAAAGAATAAAGAACACATGATATATATATATATATATATATATATATATATATATATATATATATATATACACACACAAATAACAAATATGGTTTTAAGATACATATATTGCGCACAAAATCATTTTACCTTTACTTTCATGCCCTGTCGGGCTGTTGGCTAAAATATCTTTTTCTGTTTCTTTCTCCTTCCTTACTCCCCCTCTCTTTTCCCCCTCCTTTCTCCGTGTGGCCTGGGGGAGAGACTAGAGCAGTCATAGGGTTGCGGTAGCCTCTAATCAGTGTGAACAGCCAGCTAATTACCAAACCCTCAGCCCTGCCTGACTGTTAATTGCATACATTAGACACCATCAGCAGCACTGCAAGATTAACACTTAAAATCTTACCAATGCTGTAGTGGAGATGAGTGTCGTGAGCATGTGTATGTGTGTGGTGCGAGCTGCCTCTGTGGTTGCGGGTGCTAATATTTAACACTTAATTAGACCCAAAATGGAAATGCTGCAACACAGAGATGGTTGTCGAGTGTTATAGCTGTTGCCGTGGTTGGGGGTGCTTGGGTGGGGGCAGCTGGTCGTCGAGGGCAACCCCAAGTCTCCGTGGAGACGACAGATGGAGTGACATTAAGAGCATTGCAGTGGAGCCATTTCAAATAATAAAATATCAATATTTACATTTTAATTACCCACTTCTAGCTCCACTAGGGCTATGTCAAGGAGTGTGTATGTGTGCATGTACACTGCAAGTTCCACAGGGCCAAGCCTTCTTGACTTCACAGGGAATGAAGAGCACCGCTAAAGTGACAGAGGTCGGCTCTATTTGAGAATTTCTTGGAGAAATAAATGCTGAGAACTTTATGCAATATTGTCAAAGATTATTTTTCTCATTTGCCTATTTAAAAACTTTTTCTTCACTGCATCCATCTATCTTTCTCTCACCCTCTACCTTTCCTTCCTCCCATCAATATAATGCTCATGACGGCAGGAATGACCACTCTGTGTGTGTGTCTGCGAGGATGTGCATGTGAGCACAAATTTGTCAGGGGAACGATGTGAACACACAGCTGAGCAGCTTACACACCAACTCACCATGTCTGTACATGGCACACACAAATTCAAAACACATATAAAACTGCTGATCAACACTTTCAGGGACAAAAATGATTACGATGTTGAAATTGTAAGATATGTAAATATTACTTGTGTTTATATATGAATTTCTTCATTCTTCAATGAAATTGTATTAGGCAACTGAACTTATTTTTTGTTACGTTATTCTCCTAATTGCCACCAACTTAATCTATCCATCTAATTTGGCTGAATTTACTCTCTCAGCGTGTCCAATTACACGACTTGTGACAGTCTATTGATCCTTTGGTGGATTATCTTTTCAAAACAATATCCTGCAACACTCTGGAAAAAATCCATTGTCTGTCCAAACAGCAAAAATGAATGCTTAAAAAGTACGTAAATATATAAATATAAATGTAAGAACACAGAGTTCAAAAGAGGTAAAAATTTTTAACGTCATGAAACAGACTTTTTTTTTTCTGTTAAGCACTATTGATGTATAAAGAAGTAGAAACCTGCTGACCATTGGCTTTAAAACAATGGTCCCTGTACTGTACATGCCTTGTGTCAGTATATGAGATTATAAGGCTGTGTTGATTTTATCTTCCTAATCCCCCGTAGCTGTCCATAGAGAGAGGACCCCAGAAATTCCACAGGGATTAATTTACCATTCACAGATTAGAGATATGGTCTCCAATATCATCATTGAGGACAAGGATCGAAGGGAAGGGCTCAACAATTGGAGCAATGAGGAGAGGGAGAACAGAGAGAATGAGAGAGCGACTTAAAAAGACTGAAATAAAGACAAAGATGAAAACGAATGCACACAGAGCCTTCTTTCCTACAGCACCATACCATAATGTCGTAGCTTGAAGACAAGAACATTAGACCTCATTCCACCTCCTCATCTGGGCCTGAAAAAGCCTGGGCTGAAAATCTTAATTAATTGTCCAATAGTGCTGCGGGGTCATTATGCATTGCAATAAAGAAGCGTGTAATTATGAGATTTAACAGCCATTACCAGGGCCAGGAACTCATATGTCATCATCAGCAACCAAGCCAATGGTTTGGTACGGCTATGTGTGTGGCTTGATGGACAGCACACATTCACAATGCACACAAATGTACACAATGCCATGTTGCTCTATAGTGGTTATATAGATATACATATAAAATATAATGATATATAAAAATACATTTGTTATTCAATAAGTAAACAAAAACTTGTATATTGGTATACACACCTGCATGCAGACTAACAGCGAAACTGAAAAAAAAAAACCACACACACAGACACACACACACTTTCACTCACTGGCTCAATCAGTCTCACCCAGACAATAAGGCGGCCAGCTGTGATAGCCGTCTGCAGATGAAACATCCCATCAAGATTAAATAGACACAAAAATACACATATTATTACTACCCTGTGTGTCTGTTCTATGCACTTGTGCACAGTGAAGCACTGAGACCATAGGCCCCAGTCATTTGCCCTATAGCAGGTGGCAAAGGTGGCAAAACATCACTGAAGTGCTCAAGCAGAAAGAAAAGAAAAGAAAAAGATCTGAAAACATTTGTGGTAACAGAGTTTGTCAAAAAGTCAAGAAAAGCACATATATCCTCCCTTTTTGGAGGGAATACATCTATTCAAATGTGCGTAGAGTAAAAACAAAGCAAATTTGGCATTGTCTTATTTTTGCACCAGTGCAAGCCTCAGTCACACAGGCCTTTGTAACCACTGCTTTCTGGCACTGGTTGGCAAGTGATTGTTGCAGGTTGCTGGCTTTTGCTGGATGAAAATCGGTTTGGTCATTAGCATTAGCAGATAGCTGTGGTTGTATGGAAGACACCAACTTGTCTGCAAACACTTGCCAACGATTCACCAAGCAGTAGTAACTTGAAACTTGAAAAAGTGCAACACACACCAGAAATGGGAAAACATCCCTTTTTAAAAGGCACAAATTCTGCTTTGAAGGTGACTGCCTCAAAGATTCATTACCATTCATCTCTGACAAGTCTGCACCTTCCTTATAAACAACAGAAAACCCCTGCAACCAAGGAATTATAAAGGGATTTTCAGTCTAGTGTCACATACCACTGTTTGACCAATTTTACATAGTGACTGCAAGCGACCACTCGTCAACCAGTGGTGTAAACCACATTTTTCCATAATGTTTGCCAGTGTTTACTGACTGATCTCTGGATGTTTAAAAAAACAACAACAAAAGTACAAAACTAATGAATCGTTATGAAAATTGATGATTTAAAAAATAATTTCAAATATGGCTGAATTGTTCGGAATTCATCATAAATGACCTTTTAAAACTGTTATCCAACACTTTGGCAAAGGGACCGCCCTAAAGTGTTTATTGTATGTGTGTGTGTGTGTGTGTGTTGTGTGCACAGGCCATAAGTTGTTCCCAGCTGGTGACAGGCACGCTCCAATCCTATTTTCCCACCTGCTTATTGTCTGATGGAAAGGATGAATCCTCCAGGCCATTATTTAAGAACGATGGATGCAGGAGGAAGGAAGGTGGAAGAAACAGGAGCGCAAAGGGAGACAGGAAGGAAAACAATAGAATAACAAAGGGGGGTAAGGAATAAACAAATAAACACAAACATGAATGGGAGATAAGGGAAGTAGAGGAGAAAGAGAAGGCAGGAGAAGCAGTAGGAAAGGGAAAAGAAATAAGTAGTGAAGGAGCAATGATAGGTGGAGAAAGAGAGAATTAGGACAGCAAATAGGAAAATAAAAAAAGAATAAAATGGAAGATGCAGACAGAAACCATGAGGAAAGGTGGATAGATAAGCAGAAAGAGGAACTAGAGAATAACTATTTCATGCCTGTCTGTGAACTTTGCATGAACCGCCAGAAATAATGTGATGCCATGACAAGTCGGTCCCTCCTTCCACTAGATTTGTGGCAGGCATAGGTGTGTTAAGTGTGTGTGTGGGTGTCACTGGATCCCTGTATGTGTGTGAACTCTTTATATTGCTTTTGGTGTGTGTGTGTGTGTGTGTGTACATGTGCGCTCCAACAGATAGAATAGGATGATGATGATTTGAAATGGAGTTTGGCCTGTGCGTAATTATGATCATCTATCTTTATGCCCCGCCAGCATATCATATCATATCATATCACATCACATCATCTCTCTTTCTCTCTTTCTTGGACAACCACACACACACACACACACACACACACAAGCAAATTGAAAGTAGTAAAAGCTGACTGTTTGCTAATAATGACTTAGATGATGATGGGCTCAGATGGTGTGCTGATTTATTTGTTACTGCTCGTCTGATTTCACATGTTATAAAACTGTGCATGTATGCGTATGTGTGCATTTGTCTGCATTCACTACGTATCAGTGCTTCCTTATGAATATGTGTATGTGTTTTTAGAAGCGTATGTTTGTGTGCCCAGGGAAGTAAGTGTTTGTGTATGCAGGCTGGTGTGCGCCAATGTATGCAGCTTGTTTCTCGTGTGTGTGTTGTGTGTGACAGATATTATTTGATGCAGATTAGTCAGTGTACTCAGATTGCGGGCTGTGTCTCAAAGGCTGATAGACAAATGAATTTGATTTGCAAATGTAATCAAACTAATAAGAAAAAAAAACAGCAATGGACCGCTGAGCTTTTACTTGAACTGAAACCCATCTATCCACTGAAGAAATGTGTGACTCTTTTTCCTTTTAGAAATTAGAATCACAATAATTAAAATTACTTGTAATGAGAGGCCGTTCCAAAAACACATTTTCATCAGACATCAATTTTAAAATTAGCGTGAGTCTTAACGCACTGCTATTAGTTTTCTTGTTCCGGACTGCCATTACTTTCATGCAACTTCATTTTTTGATTCGGGTCTTATTTTGAGTGACACATACATAGATGTAGCCACCATGACATCATCCACTGGTTTTTAAACATCCACTCACCGCACTGACACAGCTTCCTAATAATTAGTGCTAAGTTGCATACAAATAAAATACTGCAGTTTTACTCAGCAAATGGAGCGCAAACTTCTTGGATGGGGTGTGCCTTACAGGAAGACATTAGTGGAGGTGAAGCATAGGAGACAGCTGTGGCTATAGTCTGTGTGTTAGCAGTTACCTCGCAGTGAAGGGGGCCATGCCCCTAGTTTGTAGTTGTTATAAGGGGTGACATACCAAAGATTATTTTTCTCTTACCAGACTGTAAACACGTTTAACTGGGCCTTTTAACAAAGGACATACCGCTGTGGACATACCGCTGAGCCAGGTCAAGCGGTTGCTCGAGGAAGTACAGATTTTGGGACTTAGACTTTATTTGTTGTTATCACAATGGCAGTGTGTATGTGAATGTACATATTACTGGGTGTTTGAATCTCATCATAGGATCGTCTTTATGGAAACATTGTTGACAAATATGTGGTAGTGTAGAGAATGGCTATATATCTATTTACTGCAATGTAAATATAGTAGGGATTCTTTAATATTACATCAAGATACTGTAGTATATAAATATTACCCAGAGGTTCACCTTCAGATATGAAGGTGATTAATTTAAGAATTATTTTTTACACATTACTTTGTCAAATTATTTGATATCGGCAGATCTGTGGGCTCAAATTGTGATCTGATTTTAAAACATTTATTCAGTTGATAAAACTGCATAATGACATAGAAAAGAAAAAAAAAGTGAATAGAAGAAAAAAGTTACAACCAAGTAGACAAGAAAGAAAAAAGCATCGTACAAAGAAATGAAAATGGTTTCGCCTCATATTGATGACATGCTTCCAATACCCACAGGCTTAATCCAATAAAGAAAGCCCAACTTAATCCAAACATTAAGCTCAGATATCAAATATTCTTTTCCTAATTTGATTTCATCAATATTTGTTTTCATCTGCAAACAGTGATGTGTTTGTTTGTATGGGCTGCAAGAGGAAATCATGGTGCTGGTGCACTGGAAAATAAGATAACTCTTTTGCATGAATGTGGACAACGAAACAGACAAACACATGCGCTCACATGAGCAAACACATATACTTGAAACCAAGACCTCAGCCTCTAAATGTGTTATCTAGCTCAGGGATGAGCAGAAATGGAAATCAAACACGCCAAACAGAGCTCAGAGAAAATCAACAGAGACTAGAAACACACATAAAAATTACGTACTGAAGACCCTGAGACCCTCGATAACAATGGCAAGAATGACCAAGGCAATGAACTAAATCAAATACTAAATCTAAATCAAACTCTAATAAAGTCATATTTATGAGTTTGACCCCATCAGCATATAGATTGGGTAGAGTCTTTATTGTCATTTAAAGTGAGTTTATAAGCATAGGAACAAAATCTAGTGATTGAATGTAAAATGTCCAGTATCAACACCTTTGTTTTCTGGCTAACAGATCACTGGTGTTTACTCTCCATTCAGGCAAATCTCAGGAATTCGCAAGAGTTTTCTACCATTAAACATTTTTAAAACATCTGCTGTTATAAATCTTGTTTTAAATGTCATCGTTTTCCACACAAACATAACATTTTATCATGTTACGCACGTAAAGACGTGAAGGTTCAGGAGAATAAATGAGAGCACATGTTATAAATCACCTGTATTTCTGTTTGTTTTTACACTGTCAAAAAATATAATGTCTGTATGGTGAGCTATATGTGTATGTCCATGTGAATGCACTGTATTTTTTGTGTGTTGTGTTTGTGCTTAAGAAGGCACCCACCATGCTGTGACTGTCAAGGTGAGCTAGCCTTAGCCGACAGAATGGGGGCATATCTGCTTGTGCGTCTAGTTGTTTCCATGTGTATTTCCACGCGTTTATTTCATGGAATCTTAGGGGCAATATCTTTGAGAGGGAGAAATATTGTAAAATGTAGTAGGGAATTCACAATAATGAACAGTGAGGGAAGAAATTAGGACAAAAGGAGGCAATAATATTATTTTAGAAGTTTGATGCCAGTAGAGCTCACTTGTTTGTGTGGGTTGTTTTTCTTCTGATTTACCACTCTGTTACTAAGCGGAGCAACCTCTTTGCTGATTGATGACATCACCAGACTTAATCAGGAGGGCTGTAGAGTGACATCATCACATCACCAGTCTGGGCTTTTACATCTGTCTCACTCTACATGCGCACAGATGTGAGCAAACACACACATGCACACGCACACAGAGCTGTTTTGCATCTTTCAGAGCTCATTGTGAAGTCTTATAATGTGTGTCAGTGTTAATTTAGTGAGCTGCAGTTTCAGAGTCAAGCATCCATATGTACGCGTGTGTATATGTATGTGTGTCTAAAGGTTCCCCATGACTGCCGAGACTCAACATTTGATTTGCTAAAAGGAGCAGGACACTTCTATTAATCAATATTTGCTGACTACTGGCTGCCTCTCTGGCTGATTGACTGGCTGTGTAGTTACTTGACTCACTGATTGGCTAACTAACAGACAGAACGGCTAACTGCTCGACTGGTTGGCTAAATCTCTAAGTGAAAACCATTTAAAACATGTCCAAAAGAGAAACACCAGAAGAAACGAACACTGGCTACAAAATCTGAGGGCGACTTTCCTGTTTGGCTGCTTTACTGCAATATGTCAACGTTTGTAGAGAGGCACATTTCAAATAGCGATCAGGATAATCAGCTCAATCTGAACACATAAGCAAAACCAACGAGCACTGGCCTTCCAGTCAGTGGTCGCTGGCTGGGAGGATGTGAGAAGAGGACCATGGGAGGGGATAGGGGTTGAGAAATGATGGTGACTTGATAATGAAGAGGTTAAGAATACCACAGAGAGAGAGGGTGGGAGGTCAGGTCAGGGAGGGGGAGAAAATGAGGGAAAGACAGAAAGACACAGAGGGATAGAGAGCAAAAGGAGGACGTCACGGGATAGTTTTAAGAGGGAAGGGTGGGGGGTGGGGTATTTAGCCAGTGGGTCAAAACAGTATTGTGTTAAATGCTCTCTGGGAGTATCTAGGTTATCTAGACTGTTCACATCCCATTTCCTGTTCTTTCGACGCATGTGTTATTCTACACCTGAACTTTGCCACTATTATACCTGTGTACGTTTCTAATCAATTACTAAAATACTTTTGGTATGGCAAGTTGTATAAATAAGATTATATTTTGAATAATCATCAACATAGAACAACAGAAAAAAGAAAATAAAGAGACCCCCCCGAAAGCCACATTTGTGGTAGCAATCAAACATCTCTCAAGAATGAAATAAAGTCTGGTAACAGCTGCAATAAATTACTAAAGAACAGGGTATAAGAGAAAAAATTAAATAAATGTCCATTTGTAAAAAATAGCAGGGAAGAAGGAATATGTTACTTACTAGGGGATAAAACAGAAAAAAAGAGCATAAGTCAAAATTTTCTCAAGCGGTTATTGGCTTCAGCTGTAAACGTTACACAGTGTTATTTGTTTTGAATAAGCCTGCTCATATAATTAATGTACAAAATTACTCTAAGAGATTCATTACGCTTGATATATAAATTCAAAATAGCTTTTTTGAAGTACAAAAGCTAAAGCACACTGCGAATGTGATAACAGCTGAACCTCAACTATGCTCACACCAGAGTGTTTTAACCCCCAAGTTCATCTCCAAATCCATATAAGAGGAATAGAGGGGGGAAAGGGAAAAAAAATAAAGAGACATATTAAAGACAGTGAATGTAAAAGAAAAAGAGAAAAGTATGCAGAACAAGAAGGAAGAGGACTGTGTTCCTCACCTGTTATTCCATCACCACCAAAGTCCAAACCCCTTCTCCTCTATCTCCATAAAGACCGATTAAATAAACGAACCGATGGCAAACCCCTCTTCACCTCCCATCCCCCATTTTTTTACAACTCAATCATGCCGTGCTACTGCTGGCACATAGACTGCTTATCCCGAGTGTCAAAATTGAAAGGGGAAAGAAAGAAAAAGAGGAAGAAAGACTGTAAGAAAAGAAAGAGCAAGTTAGAGGAGATAGGGAAGCAAGAGAATAGTGGAGGGGATGTGGGGGGTGGCCCGAGAGCAATTTCTTTCTTGAATAAAGACAGAACAGGGGAGGGGGGATTGTGAAAAAAAAAAGAAGCACTAATGGCAAGGCCTCTAGTTCTGTTAAAATAGACTGCGTTATAGGTTCTAGCTCTCATTCGTTGATTCATTCATTTGTTCGTTCCTTGCTCTTTCGTCAAGTCAAGTGCTCGCTTGTCTGTCTCGCTCTTTTGTGTTCATGAGTCTAGATAAGAGCTGCTAGTATGACTGCCCGGTAGTCATTTAGCTATTATGGAAGGAGAGAGAGAGAAAGAGAAAGACAGAGAGAAAGAGAGAGTAAGAAGAAAGAAAAGAGGATGAAAAGACTAATTCTACTGACAGATAAA
The DNA here is from genome assembly GCF_051167445.1 of Perissodus microlepis. Lineage (NCBI taxonomy): Eukaryota > Metazoa > Chordata > Actinopteri > Cichliformes > Cichlidae > Perissodus > Perissodus microlepis. The sequence goes on along the minus strand of NC_140461.1, from coordinate 14,087,699 downwards.
TGGCTCATTTGAATGGCCTTTCTTTCTTTTAATTCACTCTCTCATTTGCTCCTGTTTAAATATTTGCTGTTCTTCCCCCGCTCTTCTCACCTGACTGCTCTTCTTTCCTCCTTCAAACACACATACACACTTGACGATGACATGTAGCCTAATACGCAACTGGAGTTGTGTCTTTGAGAGCTATTAAAATGAGATCTTCTCTTTACTAATCCATAATATTGGACGGTAAGGCCTTTCATGGCCTCTGAATAATAACTTCTGATATTTCCACAGGCCCGCAGTTTCAGAGTGTGACCGTTTCCTGCTCACGTACCACTGTATGAAAATGCGTGCACGTTTGGAGTAATTTGTCTATGTCTTGTCACCGTTTGAATCAGCAAAAAAGCCTTATGTGGCACGTCTGTGTTTATATATTTGCCCGCATTTCATCACTCTCTTTGAAACACGCGGATCTGTGAAGTACACGTGCATGATTCCTTGTGGGATAACCAGATACACTCAGTGTGTCTGAAACCTCATTTTCCTCTCCTAATGACATATCAAATGTTTGCATAAGGCCATATCAGTATGGAAATCAGCGTGCACACACATAAGTCTTAGAATAAAAGAACCAATCAAAGAGATATGCGTGAATATGTGCGTGTGTGGTGTCAAAAGTCTCTAACGTCGGGTGATTGTGTGTGTCAAACATGACACACACACTGACACACACAAACCCGCGTACCCTAGCCTTGTTATCCGGGGGCCTGTCTTGCAGGCAGCCTCTCTAACGCTGAGTGATGTTTAAATTAGTTTACAATTTAGGCTCCTCGCTATCCACAGACGGCTCTTAACTCAGTGTGTGTATGTGATGTGTTTTTCTGGGTGTGTTTGTGTGTGTGAGAGCGTAACAAATTGTTGCCAGTACGGCAGACATCTAATGACTTCAAATTAGCTGCCTGGCGCTTGCCTTGACACGTTGTTACCACTGTTAGCAGCCTTTGTGTGCGTGTGTGGGTGTGTGCGCGCGTGTGTGTATGCGGCACATCGCAGCCATATCATGAAGCATAAATTGGCTTCACCTCCCCTCTGCCTCTGTCTTTTTTTTCTTTGTCTCTCTGTCTCTCTCCATCAATTTGATTAAAAAAATTACTGTACCATGGAGAGCAAAGACTTGTGCATGTGTGTGTTCACATGTACAACCTGCAGAGAGTCACCACACACACACACATGCACGACAAGATGTGGAACAAGATGGCTGAAAAAAGGTTAACAGGTCTATCTGACTCTATTCTTTGTGTGTGTGTGTGTGTGTGTGTGCGCGTTTGTGTGTGTAAGAGGCTGATAAAGAACGTTGAGGAGGCGTATTTCTTTCTGACAATCCTTTCCAACCTGAGTGAACAGTAGATCACTTTGTGTGTGGACATGTATGGGTGTTTGTGTGAGCTTGGTGTGAGTGTGAGTATTAGATAGGTGTTCAGCGTTGTAAACAGTGAGGATTTCATAAGGTGTTCACTTCACACAAACACACACACACACACACACACACACACACACACACACACACACACACACACACACACACACACAGGGAAGATGAAGAGTTCTATCTTTCTCTGTGAGCAGTGGATTGCCTTCCTCGTTCATCTAATCACGCCATCTTCTCTCCTCCGCCAAGCAATCGTTGCGCTTCGCTCGCTTTATACAGAAAGCTGCACACACACACACACACACACACACACACACACACACACACACACACACACACACAAATGTACATGCCCACATGCACTCTGAGCCCAGTACATAACCTGCCTAACTTGATCCACTTACTTGTAAAAAGGGTAAGCACAGAGAAACACAGGCATGACTCAAAACAACAAATTAAATCTACATTACATGTGTGCCTGTGCATATATTTGAGTCCTTTTGTGTATGTACGTATGGATGTTCAGCATAGTCCTGTTTGAAAACTTTCAATAAGTTTTTATTCGCTGAAACAAAAGCTAAACATTTTGCCATAGACCTTATCTTGAATCACTTGAGTTATTATGTTAATTTTGCGATCTTGTACTCCAGTTCCAAATTTTATCAGATTACGAGAGAAAAGAGGTTAGTTTAAGTTAGTTTAAGAAGATTAAATTCTTAAATTCCTTGCTTTTAGTAATAAACCTGTGAGAGAAAGGGCACAGGAGAATTTTCTTTTTCCCTACCTGGAATATGTTTGGCCCAACCAATGTTGACCACCAGCTCTCTGTCCGCCAGGTCACACAGCGTAGTCAGGGCCTTGATGTCGCTGTCTGGTACTGTCGGGTCCGGCATGGCATAAATCTTCTCTGGCTCAGCCACCAGCAGGTGAGATACGATTTTGTTATCTGCAAGGCAGCCAAAGGCAACTGACATGACCACCAGACAAGGAGAAAGACACAGAGACAGAGAAATGGTGAATTTTTGTCGTGTAAGGCTACAAGTTGTTTCACCCCAGTCCGGTACTAAAATGTGAAAGGTCATGTGCAAATCTCATATGATGGCCTGCTGGTAACACATAAGTCTTAAGCTATATTTAAGACAAACACGCACAGTGGACAAATTAAAGGAAAAATCTGAGCCCTTGACTCTTGCAATGAAGGAGAACCGGCGGATCTATTTTGATAGGGGGTGCATTTTGCTTGTATTGTTTGGGACCACATCTCCCCTTGGAGTGAACAGTGATTGCAAATTAATGATCACCTAGGTCACTAAATTGTTCCGTAAAATGAATCGTATGCTTTCACCTTGGAGTCATCCCACTGAAGAACTATTGCAGATTTTGGACCAATATGTCACATGGTGCTCTTTTTCCCTTTAATTTCTCACCTGTCTGTATTCCCATACGCAAAAATGAAGCATCTGATGTAAATTTAGACTCGTTAGGAGTATGAAATCAAAACACAATTTTCAGATGTTCACGTTGCAATTAAGCATAAATTTGAAACCTTTCAACCCTTGAAACTGCCAAAAACACACAATTCCTTCAAAAACTCCAAATTTCAAGTGTTGATCTTTTCTGAAAGCCTTTTTAGAGTTTAGCACAAAACATAAAAAAGGACTGCACAAAAAAAATCAAACAAGGTATTGAAATGTTTTAAATATAAGCAATTCTCCAGTGGTTATAGCCTTCTATCGCCAGTTGATCCAAGATGCCCAAAACTGTTGTTTTGTAAGACAGTCTTAAGAAGTTTCACTGATACATACAGCAGGGAAAGATAACACTGAAAGCCAAACGGCTCAGCCAGTAATGGTGACATGTGGTGATGAGACCTCTATGGCCCATTAGTAACAGACTGATACCCTGCTTCCAAATTAATCCACTGACTAATCAAGCATGGGAATAATAACAGAGGATAGAAGCGCAAGAGTGAAGTGAAGGATAGAAAAAGAGAGCAAGATTAGCAATGAAAAAATGGGAAAAGATAGAAAGGTAGAAAGTGAGTCATGAATAGATTGTAAAAGACAGACAGGAGGAGTCCAGAGAGCGACAGCTAGATAGAGATAAACAGCAAGAGAGAGTGAAAGAGAGTTGTGGGGATGAGTTGTGTATTGATCTAACACTGTCCACCACCCCCAATTCTCTTACATACACCCACACATACACAGTGTGTGAGTGTATACATATACTGCAGTATCTGTGGGTAAATCTTATTTAATGTTTCCCTAATTAGAATCAATGGAAGCCCATTTCCAAACCCTGGGCTATTGTTCTGTTCTCACACAATCAATGGGGACGCTGAAGCTAGGGATTGGGCAACAGATAGATAGGCTGTGTGAGTGTATCTGAGGGAGAGACAGAGGGACACAACGTGTGTGTATTGACTGTGTGAGAGAGAGAATGAACAAGAGAGATAAAGTAAGTCTATATTAACCGTAATGTACTTTTTAAAATGTGCAAATTTGATTTTAAGTTAGACTGATTTATCTTCATGGAAATAATCATTCATATTATGGAACAGATGTAAATAGCACAGACTAAATACATATTTTTTTTCCTGTATTCTCTTCCAAATTATGATGCCTCATAAGAATAGTTTAACAAGACTAAAAAGAGTTAAATATAATTTTAAATTAAATAGCCTGCCAAGGAAGGCCTTCAGATAGCTCACAGGTGCTTTGTGTAAGCAAACACACACAGTACAAACACACACACATAGTGTACACATATTCACTTTATCCCATCATTTCAATGATTAGTAGTGCAAAAGTCCCAGTAAGCTGTTGTGCAGCCATTCAGCATATTGGCCTAAACCAGAATATGCTCCAGCTTTAAGCAAAATGGGCTTTGGGGACCAAGCTGCTAAACACTGCTCAATCTGCACTGCATATGGGTGTGTGTGTGTGTGTGTGTGTGGAGGCAGACGGTTAGCTAGAGAGCTAACTCTAGTTTGATGCGGTTGCCAGATTGGATTTAATCCGGATTAGGGCTCTGGCTGGTCTCCCTCCCTCCTTTTCTCTCACCCCTCTTCCCTCCTCTCTCTCTGAGAAACAGCCTTGTTTAGACTCGGTCTTTCTCCCTCTCTGTCTCTACCTGTCTCTCTGTCACTCTCACTCACTCTTTCCCTTGTTAATTTTTACTCATCAGGCTTTGGCTGCGGTTTTATTCTTTAAAAAACTGCAGCCAATCCAACCGGTGCTAAATGAATACCTTTATGGTGAAATATTACACATATAAAATGTTATGATCCCAAACTGGTAGCAGCAGAAACAGGGAGATAAACATGGTCCCAAACAGATGGGCTTCTCACTACTGTGTTTCTGTTTATGTGTGTGTGTGAGTTGAAACGTTTTTACTGTCCAACTGTCTCCATTAGGACAGAAACTGATGGAAAAGCAATTCCTTTCACTTAGGGGCTCTAAACAATGACTCCTGGTTATTGCTTGAGCACTGTCTACTAGGGTAATACGATATTTTGTTGAAAATTATTTTGTGTGCAGTCAGTTGCCCGTCATTTTGTAGTTTCTTCCACACACGACATCAGATCCTCTGCACATCTAGTTGTTAAAGTCAGCACGCATGTGTCCTTGAAAATCCCACGTCAACTTTGTAGAGAAAAGCACCATCTTACATGCTGTTTGTAGTCAGAGCTTGTTTTTTTGCATGTGTTTTCTTACATGGCTTCTTGGGGGGCAGAGCCAGCTGTGGATTCAGGTACGGGCTGTTGTCTGCATCTATCCGGCGTTTGTACTTCTGTCTTCCACCGCGAACCCTGTCCAGACGAACACCTGTGAGAAATGACAGAGAGAAGTATGTATCAATATAGTGTACATTACACAAAAAATAAAGACAGATTTTAACCTCTTTGAGTAGTTAATGATGGCAAGAAAAATGAGACTCGCATCGCCTTCTGTGCAAGCAGATAGTAAAAGAAGGAGGGAGATGGATCTTTGATTTACAAGGCTGGGTCTGTATGTATGTACGTGTTAAGTGTCCATGTATTCACTCTTTTGTTATTCTTAGGCTTGCTAAACTCACTTTTCCCCCCTTTTCTTCTACAACAAGACTAATTTATAGAAGCCATTTGAGTAGAAGGCCTCTCTTGCTCACTTTGACTCTCTGGCTTTCCGACTCTTTTACTGTCTCTTGCCCAATCTTGGTCTCTCTATTGCTGTCTCCCTCTCTGTCTCGTTAATTAATTGACACAAAGGAGTCCTAATTTAATTAGACCTATCTCTCAGGGGATTGGATGTTACCGTGGTTACCACTTAAAGATGGATAAGAAAGACAGAGGTGTCATGTACCCTGGAGGAGGAGAGAAGAGGAAAGGAGAGGAGAAGAAAGGAAAGGAAAGGATAAGAGGGTTTAAGAGGATGCCAAATCTTTAGATGAGTCTAGGCTTCTGCTATTAAGCAATAAAATTAGTAACTTTAGGAGGAGATACAAAATTAATTACTAGAATGGCTGCAGAATGAGGCCCACCATGTGTATCTCATCTTTTAGATATTAAATTAGTAATCAGACTTTTATACAATGAATTAAACTCACAATTTTAAAGGCTTTGGCTTATTTTAAACATTAGCGCACACTAGCACCATAAAATATACTGGATGCTGTGATGTACCAAACCATATTATGTTGAAGGTGAACAGAGAGCAGGGGACAACTGCAAAGTATAAGAAAAGAGACTGAACTGTATAGTGAAAGCATGTAAATTAGGTAAACAACATTAAACACATTTTCTGGCAGTCTTTCAGTTTTGTGCATCTATCCATCCATCCAAGAAGTTGGAGAGAAAAAGGATGGAAGATGGAAAGGAAAGCAATAGGCGTGTGAAAGCAAGAGAGAGATTTGCTCACATAGAGACGTTTAAATCCTCTAAAAAATGTGCTGACCACATTCATGACAACAAACCTTAAGAGATTTAACAGAAAGACTTCTATTGGCAGCAGGAGAAAAATGTCAGGGAGCATCTTTGTGCATTTTTAAGTCGATATGTTCTCCTGTTTTATATGAGTTTGTTTATTTGAACGTTTTGAAGACTACCTTTATTCCAAATATGTCATGTTGGCGTGAGTGCACATGGAAATATATTCATTTAAAAATTCATAATGAGCTCAGGCAGTAGTCAAACCAGTGAACTGAACATTACACGCATCTGTGTGTATGTGTGAAAATGCTTGAGACTGGGACAGGTAGACAGAAGGGCTGACAGTCCAGGTACAGTGGGGGGGCCAGTGTCAGCAAACGGTCAAGAGACTCTTAACACCAGGGGGTACAAACCACTCACACACCCACTCTTTGCTTTTTCTAGCACATACACACTTATACAATGTCTACACCTCACTAACCCACACATCTATGTTGTGTTTAGGTAAGTCCAGACAAGCAGCTTTTTCAGCTGCTACCTGCATGAGGGGGGCTGATAGAAACAGAGGGCAGGAAAAAGGTAAGTGTTAGGATGAGAGAAAATTATTGACTACAAAAGAAGCATGTCAGTGATTTAAAGCTTCGAGATTACAGATTCATAATATAGTGACATATTCAAACAGACTAACACAAAACTTGTGGTTGTGTCAAAAAAAAAAAAGATTTGGGGAAAATGTTTCATGTGCCTCTGTGTGTATTTATGAAACACCTGTAACTTCTGCCTGTTCCGCAGTGCACAAAGACACTGTGCAAACCACCACAAAATACATAAATATGGTATAACTAGCCATGCTAGTAATATACTGTAAGAAAGCAGCATAATATTAAAGCAGAAGAAAACTGAATGTTATGTTACTCATGGGAGCAGTTAAACTAACTAAGGCAGTTTCCAGGTCAATCGTGTCCTTCCCTGTCAAGGACAGTAACAAAAAGCAATAAGCTTTATTAATTTCTGCCCAGATAGTGCTGTTACATGGTGCAGTTAGATTCTAAGATTAAGTACTTTTTCTGTATTTAGTATTGTTGTTTTTGTCTTGTTCTTTTGTTTTTTAAAATTGTTTTTCTTGCATTTTCTTTCAGTGCCATACATAAAAATGTAATTCATCAGCTGAGAAGGGCAGATACTCACATGTGGTATGTTGCTTTGTGAATGCATTTACATCACAGTATGTTGTATTTTTATATAAACCAACATTAGGTTGTAAGTTCAGATACTAATTTCTTATGTAATTTGTTTGCAGTTTGTCTGATGTGTGCTGTAAACCAGAAAAGTTGAATGTAACAGAGGCTGGGAGAAACTGCTAGTCTTGTCACACTTTCAAACTACTTTCAGTTACACTGAGGCTTTTTTCTCTTGTACATAATATAAACTCTTACATGCAGACTCTTAATTTTACTCTTTCTCTTTCCCATATACCTAAAAGACCCAGTGCTGGGCTAAGCTCACTTCATAAAGAGCCCTCTCTAACTACCTCATCTATTTTCCACCAAATTAACTCTCTCTCAGCACTGATTAATGATCAAATCTAAATGAATCAAATTAAAAATTGAAAATTATATTTCCAAAGCCCACAAAAAAGAGACAAGAGGAAGCTAGGGGAAGAGTGAGAGTGGGCTACCTCCTTTTAACAAATGAGCCTTCAAATCATAAAGAATGGGCAAGAGGGGAGAGGAGGAAAGGAATGTGGAGAGCGGAAAGAAGAAACGAGTAGAGAGGGAAGAGGGAAAAAGGCAACGGGAAAGTAAATTTAGCGATCAGAAAAAAAATTAATGCATATAGAAAAAAAAAGGGCAAGGGCATGGAAGAACAGTATAACGGGAACTGGGAAAAATTGAGTTTGAATAAATAAATGCTAAAACACATTAAGCGATTATTACAAAATAGTGTAGCAAAGGGGGAACAGAGGGAAGAAAGTAGTTTACAGGCTATGAAATTATAGGAGAAGGAGAGAGTAAGTCCCAGCTACTATTCACTCACACACACAAACAAGTATCTAACAAATACCACAATTTGTTTTGCATCACAAAACATTTTTGTTATGAATGTCAGATGCACATGAAACTGCGCAATTAATACTGCATATTTACCTTTTCAAAATACAGTAGGTTAAGCTACATGCCTTGATTATACCACTTTTGTCATAGTCTGTGCACAATCATATACACACCCAACTGACTGACTCTGTGACAGTGATGAAGGTGAATCATTCCTATCGTGGGAATATTGCTGTCTGTCAATAGCACGATCTGCACTGATCACATCAGCATAGATTTTTACACTGCACTGGCGTCACTCTGTGTCAGCGAATGTGTGCGTGTTCTTGAACAGTTGAAGGATTACGAGCCAAATGCCTTTGACATCTAAGTGTGCGTGCAAGAGAAAGACAGAGGAAAAAACAAAAGAGGATGGACAGAAAAACACAATGTGGATTGATTTCAGATGATCAATGTCATGATAAGAGAATGAAAGAAGGAAAAGAAGTGAGAGGTATGGAACAAAGTGAAGAGAGGAGTAGGTAGACAAATAAAATATCTTTTTGGTTGAGAAAGAGGCATCACAAAAAAAATAAAAAATAGAGGAACGCTGAAAAAGTCAAGACACAAGGAAACTGGACGAGGACAGTATAGAATGATAGAAGTGGTAGTAATTTTAAAGCTGTAAAAAAGCTGAACACCTTCTCCCTGACTCTGACCTATTGTGTGTTTTAAACTGGAGTGTTGATGAAATGACATCCAAGATTGTCCCTACGTAGGATTAAGAACTGCTCAGTGAATTGACTGGGAAAGACAACAGACCTGTATAGATCTAGTGTGTGTTTTATAGTGTGATACATATTATCAAGTATTAAGAACTGGTTAAAGCCCAAGCCCTACAGTCAAGTAATGTTTATAATCAGGGCTAGTAGTGTCCTAAAGACTAAAAAGTCTAAAGGAAATGTGAAAAAAAAAAGAAGATTATCACATTTTTTTATTATCACTATAAACCTATAGGGAAAATCTGAAATGTGCTCAATACAATTGGGTTACAAAGTTACAAAGTCATGTAACTGATGTTCCAATGCTTCAACATCAGAAAATCAGGTTATGCTGCTCAAATAAAAAAAACAAAAAAATGTAAGAAATAAAAATAAAGAAGCGAAATGGACGTGATGAAAATTGGGAGAAAAGTGTGTGCGGTGATGTTTGTTTCGACCAGAACAGATCAGAAGAGCATTGCCCAAGGCAGTGGGCAGGTGGCTGTCACTGGTGTGTGAATCTGTGAGCGTGCGTGAGCTCGAGTGAGATCCTTAAAACGTGGCTTTATTTTTGCTTTTTAAGGCTGTGTTCACATCTTCTGTCACTAATATTCCTCTTACATAAATAAATATCTTTGACTGTTGGATAATAAAATGAACAATCACAATCTCAGTCCTTAATTTTTTGTTCATTGAATGGTTTTCTGGATGCAGTTTCTCTCCTGTACGTGAGGAGTGTGACCGAGTGAGAGCACAAAGGTTGTCGGTGAGCGTGTGGAGCTGCTGAGTGATTTTGGGACATTTGGAATGTGTCTTTTTTACAAATTTTCTTTACACGCCGTCCTTGAACGTAGGAAAAATTTATCTTCAGTGATTTGTTTCACCGTTATTTTTGCCTTCAACACAAATTACCGTCTCTGGTGTCATCCCTAATGAACTGCTGGAAAAAGAGCTGACCCACTTTGGAAAGTTCGCTAGTGGCTTTAGAACAGTTTGTTTCCACTGCAAAGACGTCAGACTACAGCGCATTCAGTCTCTTCTGAGACAGGTGTTCATCTACCTGAATGCCTCTTTTCCAGACTCTGGAGGTATCTTTCAAAGTCAATTATTAAAATGCCGGTTTATGAAAGCTTTGCCAGTATGAAATGTTATGTATAGTATGACATTGGACACAAATGCTATTCGTGTCTGCACAAAGGACCCCCACACACTGAAAACAGACATATGAGATGAAATGCAAGAGAGGAGCAGTGGAAGAAAATCAAGGTGATAGCCAGAGATTAGCAATGACAGGTGTGCCTCAGAATCGAGGTATAACTGCATCCTTTTTGAATGTTGAAAATGAGGAAGACAACATGTTTCCAACATTGTATCTAATGGATGGGCAGTCACACATTTGTTACAGGATATCAACTGCTTTTTCAATGAAATCTTTGGCAGACAGTCTGTCAAAGCTAGACTTTTTCCAGATGTTGATTGATTTATTAAATCTCTTCCAAAGATAAGGAGAGTGGTTTGTTATGAACAGCTGAACAAACCAAAAAAAGGTTAAATCTGAAAAAGATAGTGACTAAATTGGGGAGGAACAATTGAGGAAAAGTACAGCAAAAAGTCCTGAGCACAGAAAGTGGTGTTCTCTTGGAAGCATTTCACTATCCTCTTTTTCTTCTTTCTTCTTGTTATGAAGGTTTTAAGAATGGGAACATTAAACATCAATGGGAGCAAGGATAGAGAAAGGCGAGCAGTAACATCCGAGCTTAGTGGAAATAAAAACAATGATATGATCCTTTAGAGGAAACACAGCGTATTAGATAATGAAGCTGAAGGAGGAATTGGTTTGAGGGGGCAGTGTTTTCTTAGTTATGGCACTAATCTTAGTGTGGGCTGTAGCAGTTTTATTTTCTTCATTTTAATAAATGCTTCAATGTGTGAAGTGGAGTAGGGTAGGACCCAAGTGGTGAAAGTAACACTCGGGGATTTTACATTCAACGGATAAAACATTTTTACTCACAAATGTTTATGCTCATAACTCAACAAGAATACAGCGGAAGCTTGGAGATCTGGGTAACAGGGCTTGGGATAGTAGACAGAAGGCTTTAGGCAGGTTGCTGCTTTCCAGGGGACCACCATTTCTTTTGATGAACTTGAGGTTCATCTCAGGTTGATGGGCTTCCTGACAAATTTCAGAAGAAATTCTAGACTATGCTGGAAAAAGGAGCTATAAGAAGTTCTGATAGACTGTTTAGACTGAGCTGCAGTCAAGGGCAGCTCTGACATTGCTACCCAAAAAAGAGGTCTCGACTAGCTAAAGAACTGCAGATGAGATTAACTCCGATGTACAGACTGTAAAATTTGTGTTAAATGCGTTTATGTAACACACTTAAAGATTACATGTCAATCATGTCAATTAAACATCATTTCCTAAATGGATTATAATGAATAATTTGATCTTGATCTTTTGGATTTGAGAAATCCAGAAAATTAAGACATTTTTGATTTGTTTAAACTCCACGACCAGGAAAAGGCATTTCATAGAGTTGATCATTATTATTTATTTAGAATATTAGAGGTCTTTAGTTCTGGCAAAACTTTGACTATTTGGATCAGGTTGTTGTATTCACCTCTGTTATTGTAAAAGTGGGGGAAGGACTTAGCCAACCTGTCCCTATTCAAAGAGGCATCAGGCAGGGATGTCCAGAGTTGACCTTTGCGAATGAAGTAATAATCACAGTGAGCTTGTCAGCTATATGCTGATGATGTGACTCTTTTTATAACTGGCCAAAAGGACATCAGCATTTTTGGACAGAAAGTGGCACTATATGAACAAGCATCTACTGCTGGTTCAAGGATAATTTTAAAAGACAGTCTTTTTTTATTTTTAATCCAAAGTACTTTGTGACATAGCCAAGTAAGATGTATCTGATTAACCTTCTAATAGGTCAGGCATGCATGAGCATCAAGCATGAGCTGATGTGAAGATCAGATCAAAGTGATAGGATCTGTAAAAATAATAAATAAATAAATAAAATAAAATTTGTGTATCATAAAATGTTATCTGACACTGAAGATTTTGTTTCTGTTTGGGGAGTCATTAATGTCCAATGTAACTGGTGTCCTTTGCAATGTAATGGCATATTATCTGACTTTTTTCAGAGAAACAAAAAGTTATGAAAAATGTGTTTTATTATTCCACTGAATGTAGGTCTGTATTTATTCATTTATTTATTTTTGTGTATTTCTTCTTGAGGGTTTTGGGTAGTGGGTTGGGCTAAAATCGTACATATGTTAAAGTTTTGTTTTAGTTATGTTTGCTGGCAAAAAATGATGCCAATGAAGGGTTTGACAAAGGTCAAAGGTCTCCTCTCTTCCCCTCCCCTCAAAAAGAAAGTGTACGTGAGAGAAAGTGGACCACTTAGGCAGATCTCTCGTCACACCATCTCCATTATCGCTCCTTTCTAGCTGGGATGCAACTAGATGCCATTTGCACACACACGGACTCGCACACACTCATGCAGGACAGACGCTACAGGGCCAGATTTAGCTACAAGTTTCCCAAGGGGAACACCAGACGCCACCAGTTGTCTGGCGCTCTCCTCCTTTGTTTCCCCTCTCTTCTTGTCTCATTCCCTCTCTCCATCACCCACTCTCTGCATCCTTTATATTGTTTTTTTCAGCTTCTTCTACGATCCTGTTTATTCACTGACCCTTAAACTGTTCCTGGTGGTTTCATCATTTTTTAACCTTTAATAACTCGCATCTTTCAAGGAATGAGTCTTTTTTTTTTAAAGAAATGATCTTTATATGTTTATCAGCCAATTGTTTTCAGCACAGTGTGTATAAATGCATGTGTGTCGAGTGATGAAATTGGACAGCAGCAGTCAAGATCACTGAGCTGTGAGGGGAGTTATGATGCACACTACACCAGCTGCATATACCCACACCAAACACACCCTCACAGACTGGGGCCTTCCACCCGATCTCCCTCATTAGGTCTTAGGGGCCGTGGGGAGCATGGCCAAAGTTGGCACAGATTGTTAATGTGTGTGTATATATGTGCATGTGTGGGGCATTATGCCAAGGTTTATATTTGCAGTCCGTGGACTTGTCCCTCTAGTAGTCCACCATCTGAATCCAGCTGGCCATTAATGGCATTATAGAAATGGAGGCTTTGGTTTTGGATTCAACACATTCTGTCTGTTTAACCACGATTCATCAGACGTGGCATCATCAAAGCTGCTGTTGTAAGAGAGCAAATCTGTCAGTATGAGCATATGTACAGTATGCACGCCTACTGAATATTGCTGGCTCCTGGGTTGTGTGTCTCTGCCAAAGTGTTTCATGTTCAAATGTCTGATCTGTGTTTTGCTGTTCATGATCATTCTATGCATTACTGCTGATATTGAATGCATTAAGTCTGTCTTGCTTTGCCATTTGAGCACGGAGGGTAAGAACTGACAGCAACATTGTAATTACTGTTGCTTTTTTGCAGATTTTTTTTAAAAATTGTCATTTAAATAAAACAAAACCTTCTGGGATTGTTAAAAATCTCTTTCAACCTTCTTTCATTTTAATATGTTAATTTTTATACATTTTTTTTTTTTACCTGCAATCCCACCCTTGTTCTCTCACTACCACTCCCCTCTCTCTAGGCAGATTTAAGTCCCGCCTCATGACCTTTTGGTCTTTAGCTGACGCATCATTATGACCTCATTAAAAATGGACAGACAGCCATTGCCAGAGGGGTAGTTCTCATAATGTAACCAGGCCATTTAATTGCCTTGCTCCAGAAATTAGCTGCTACATATTGGTGGGTGGGTGCCCTGTATTTGTTCCTTCCCTCAGTTTATCCCCTGCTTGCTTACTCCTCGCCTCCTCTTGTCCTCACAGTGGTGGCTGAGAAAATCCAATATTTTACACGGACAAGTGGGAGTGTATTCACATGATCAGGTGTGTGTTTAAGAGAACATGTAAAGAAAGAACTCAACTCGGACTTGGTTTACTGACCCTCTGGCCCCTATTCTCCCCTTCTTTCTCAGTCTCCGACAAACACACACACTTCCTTGCTGCCTCACTTGCTCTTCATCTCACCCTCTCTGTCTCCCAGGGCGACAAAGCTAATTTGAGGCTGATCTTGCCCTTAGGGGTAAACTACAGTATCCACACACACAGAAAGACACACACTACTCCATGTTTTCCTGCCCACTCCACCCTTACCACTTTATCTTCACCTTTCTACCGTGAGCTAGCCCCTGACAACCATAGTTAGCCCTGATACTAACTGATCTAGCCACTTACCATTTATATCTATGCAATTTTGCAGTAACACTGCTTACAGCCAGAAGGGCAGTATGATACATGGTAGGCAATGCTCCTAAATGAGTGTTTTTTGTATATGAAATAGATCCATTGTCCGATTTATTAAGATGTTTACCTGGGTAGATTAATTATCTTAATTAATTTTGATGCTCTGAAATGCTGAGAAGACTTACTAGACCTAAATATGTGCATATTTAGAAAACTCTTTAATGAACTCACATTTTTTGGAAGGAAAACAAGAAATAACATAAAGGTTGAAATATTCACAAGGTTTCACAAAGTAAAAAACTTTTCTTTTGTAGTTTAGCAATAGGAAATCACAACTTTTTTCCTGATATTGCATGGTTAATATTTTAAGTCTTTAAAGTCCTTTCAGTAAATTTTTCCAGACAAAGTATGGGTCATGATGCGTTTAATATCTTGACCAAATTCAAGGGGAAAAAAATGGAAAGTGGAAAATTTGAGAAAATCAGCAAGATTTACTAGTTCTTTAAAAATGACAATAATTTGTATATTTTAACAGAACACCTCCAGCAGAGTAAAACTAAGGTGAAGGAAAATGTTCAGTTCTTTTATATAGCTGTTGATCATTTCAAATTTCCCAAGGGTTCAAAAGGAATTAAAACATGGAAATAGGGGGAAATGGATGTATCAATTTTCCAAATGACCTTTATTCATATGTAGAGCGAGAAACCCCTGTATTAAATTCACACATTGCACAACAAATGGGGTGGCTGTGGTCTGTCATGTTGATGTATAGATATGTGGGCCGATGTATGTGTGCATGATATATGTGTGTAGAGTACGGAGGCAGAGGCAACAAAAGGCAGCTATTTGTTTCCCTGCTTGGGACAGAAAAACACCGATACAATATCCCTCGGCTACATATAGCACATTCCTTTACAATAACATAAATGGTTATCTATGAGACTTAAGAGCACGTCAGCGCATCTGGTTTTGTTTTCCCTAGATTCCAACTTTTACACAAACTATAGATGAAAAAAAATTACTTAAAACTGTTGTATTAATAGCAAAATGTTAATATAAATAAATTGCCTTGTGTGACTTTTTTTTAGACGAGGGAAATGTGGTTTCTTTGTAAAGCAGGAGGATGCAGCCTCAGCTGTGTAAACTGCGAGACTGGTGAAACTGCCAATAATACATGCTATTACACGTGTGTGTGCGTGTTTGTGGCCACATACACATACTCGAGACAAAACAGGAGATGAGACATAGGTTCTGCCTACGTCAGATCAACTGGGAGAACAAACGCTACGACAGCAGCTTGTTGGGAGTGTGTGTGTTTGTGTGTCTCCTTCTGTGAGTGTGTGTGAGTGGAAGAAAGAGAGCGGCAGAGCCGAGCGCTTCTACACTAAAAAGAAACTTCTGGATAATTCTGAAGTTCACAGTGAAAAGTTTCCTAAATTTCATATTTCCTTTGGGGTGTTTATACAATAATGACAAGGTTCTTGTCTTTCAAGATTTCATTATGTGTACAGCTATATTTTTATACTTTTTAAAATCTCCAGTACGTCAAGATGTAAATAAATTTAAAAAAATGTGTATAGAAAGCTCAATGTGCTGTCATGTTTTTGTTTTCTTTCTATAACAGTTTACCTCAGACTGTAACGGTTTCACATTATGATGTCTGAACTGATAAAAAGCAGCGGGTATGGTCCCGGCAGGATGCACAAAAACATGAAGGACAATGGCTATAAGACATTAAAAAAAGCATCAGAAAGAGTACAGTAATAATGAGCGGGAGAATAGTAGGGCTAGATGAAGACAGAAATGGATGGAGGAAGGGCTGGCAGGCGTCGGCACAGGCATGCTCCCTGACCACTGTAGGGAAGGGGGCGTAGGCCAGGTCTCCCATCAATTACAACCTTGACCCTCCTCTCTTCTACTCTTTCTCTCTCACACGCTTTCTGCTTCATTCAACCATCCTCCCCCTGCCTCTCATCCTCCCTTGGTCCCTCTCCTCTGCTCCTATAAATCAATCTCTCTCCCCACTCCACCCCTTCCTCGATCTCCTCCCCTCGGTTTCTCGCACCTTCCCCCTTCCTCTATCCCTCTTTCTCTCTCCCAGTCTTTCTCTGTAACACTCGCCACTCCTCTCTCTCCTTTCATCGTTGGAAGTGCAGTGGGAGTAAAAAGGTCAGAGGTGGGCAGACAAGAGGGAGAGAAAGAGGCAAAAGGCAACATGGGAGTGTGAAAATGAGAGAGTGAGTGTATTTAATCAAAGTGGTGTGGGGGCAGATAATACCGCTTGTGTTTTTTTTACCTTTCAACACCACTGAACAACTGCTGAGCGTCGCAGTTAACCTGAAATTTGTATCTTTATTTGAGCAAACCAAAATTAAAAGCCACGTATACAGTGTTGGTTAATGGGTCTGCGTGTGTACATGCCCTTATAAATTTCTGAGTGTAACTTGTGAATTTAGACGTTAAAACTAAACACACACACACACACACACACAAATTATCATGTAGAAGTTACATGTAGCGTTGTTCAACACGTTCATACAAATGAGTAAGCTAATACAACGTTATGTGAAAATTTGCTTAAGATGCAGAATACCTAATTGACGTTAAAATGCTACATGTAGCACATTTAGCCGAAAAATATAAAGAAGAGACCTTTTCCCTTACCCTCCCTCAGCATGCCAACAGTCAGACACTTCATGAAGCGGCAGGCCTGGCACGACTTGCGTCTCCTCTTGGTGATCTCGCACTCATTGGTGGCTGGACAGCTGTACTCAATGTTGCCTGCGGCACGTAGACATGTTGGAGAAAGATAGACAAAAAGGTTTCATTTCAGATAGACACATCAGCACAAACACAGAGCACACAGACACATGTATGCAATACAATAAACCATAAAATGATGAATATGGACAGAACCTCAGAGCAAAAATGCCCCCAGTTTTGGCATTCTTGAAGGGTTTGTGTGGACTTCTGCATATTCTCTTCATGTTGATTTTCATTTATCCATAGGTTTGGATGGGAATGTAGGTGGTTGTCTGCCTCTCTGTTCTAGCCTTATGACTGGCAACCTATCCTGGTTGTACCCTGCATCTTGCCCTGTAGCACCTGGGATATGCTCCAGCATCCCTTTGACCCTTGCTGGATAAGCAGTTAAGAAAATAGATGGATGGATGGATTGAGCTACCTCTGTCTTGACCTTTGACAGACCTGCAGTATTTTGACCTGAAAGTGTACTGATATATGTAGGCTGTGTCAGATAAAAGTGGCATATAAGCACTTGACAGGAAGAATATATCACCATGTTCTGCACAGACTTGAAAGAAGGCTTTCGCGCTAGCATTACGGGTGTTAGCCACAAACTAATCTAATGTCATATGTGTGCAGTGTCATAGAGAGCACCAAGTGATTTCATTACTGAAAAATAAGGTTTAGAGTGGCTTTTAGATGGGCGAGGAGACAAATGTTTACCAGTGTTTATTAAACTGCCCTAAATTTTGCCCATTTTTAAAATGTTTTTTCAATTAATTATTCAAAATGTTTGTTTTATTTTACTACAAAATTGGTTGCCAGGAACACCACCTGTATTATTGTTTAAAAAACACAGAAGTGTATCTGTGTATGCACTAACAGAGGTGATGTGTCTACGTTACATGAGACCATAAAGCCAACTAAGATTGCGTGACTTAGCAGCAGGACAGGCGGTGACACTTGGATGCAGCGTTGAAAGCAAGATTATTAACCTAAGTCTATTAACTTCACAACCGAGGCCAACCAAAACATCACTCCGAGTGAGTCTAATAGCACTTCTATGGGTACTTTACTCTTTCTCATACGTACTGTATTATAGTAGTATATTGTCCTATCTTTTATTTCTTTATACCTTTTATATCTTTTTCATTTTACTAAAATATACTGTACATCTAAACGGGACATTTTAACATCTTTTTTGGCTCCTGTGGCCATTTTCCTCTCATTTTTTTCCTTCTCACTTGTTAGTCTTCTTATTTGCAGCTCCATTTCTGCTCATTTCCTCCACTTAATTATTTACTTACTCCCAGTTCAGAAGAAAACATAGTTATGGATTTGTTGGAACAGCTTGAATTGTTACAGATTGCCCAACCTGTTTCTATGTTCAGGTTTATTTATCAGTATTAAGACCTGCATTCGGATGTGAAAAGAAAAATATCCCTTTCTCTTTCACCAATGCCCACCTGATAACTACAGTATTCCAGCAAGCCAATACATCTCCCACTGAAACAGAGTAAACAGTGATTACTATTGACTGCTGCTGTGGAGAGGATGTTTTCTCATTACTGGCCTGATTAAGGGGCTAGTTAGCTTGGGAAAACGCTAAATGCACAAACACTTCTTAATGGGTAACAAGACACCCATTAATTGGCCTTGTTAGTTAAAGAAAAGGCTAAACATGCTAAATGCTGAGGGAACCCTTACAGTCTAATGGACACTATATGTGGGACTAGTTAGCTTATACACGAGCTTTACATGCTGATGATACATGAGGAGTAGAATAATTCAGCAATTAAGAAGGACACTATGGCTAAATGTGCTAATGAAACAGAATCTGAATGCATTAATGGGCCTTGCCATTTCAAGAAGACTAGCAAGGGTTGCTAAATTGTTAACTGCAGCAAAGAGCCACTTATACAGCTGGCAGCATTAAGAATAAATATTTAAAACCCTCACTGTGATGAAAAATGTTAACAGCTACACATGCTGATTGCTACTGTGAAGGTAAGTGTTAACAGGCAATAACAAAAACCCATATAATTTATTGATTAAAGTGACAGCCAAGACAGAAACATCTGTGAGACTTCAGATTACGGTACCTGACTGCAACAATACCTAGAAAAAAAATCTGTGGACTTTAGTAATACACATATTTATGCAAAATGTAGTTTACATCAGTCGAATTCATACACATTCAAATGTGTCTCTTACATCTCATGTGATAAATAAACATGCACTGTATGCTGAATCCCTTTGCATGCTCAGACACATATATGCATCAGAGTAGGTGTATAGGGCAGGAATTACATTTGAAAGGTTTATAACAGAATCTCACTCCTCTCTGTGCACGTGTGCCTTTATTTCTCTCTTTATGTGTCTTACAGTGCACAGGAGTAAGCTTAGATCAGAGAGGGTCTTGGAGGCTCCTGTGTAAAAAAGGCGAGTTTGTATGTGTGTGTTTATGTGAATGACGGGGTATATACGAGGGCCTTAAATCCCCTGCAATCTCTTTTGAGATGTTGGTATGTCCACCCTGCTGCATGACAATTGATCACTATTGTACCGATCATGTAATGTGAATGTTACTGTGTGTTTTGGCTTTCCATCCCCTATGCTGTATCTCTTTTGCCTCTCCTAGCCTGATACCTATAACCTCCCTTTCTCATATACCTTTTGTCTTGGCACTTTGGCTTTTTATAGAATAAGGAACAGAAAATATAGGTAGAACGCAGAGCAGAGTTGAAAAATGGATAAGGGTTCTCAGTCAAATTTGAATTCACCACAATGCAACTCCTGCACAAAGTATGGATTTTGTAATATTCATTTAAAAAAAGAAAACCCAAATATGTATTTATGCCTCCTGAACTATTGAGAAATGTGTCTATTACTGAATAAACATCTTTAAGTCAATATGGGTAATACTTAATACTACCCTAACGATTTCTCTTTAGTCTCCCACTTGATATTTTTACTGCACATTTTGACTGCTCTTTGTGTGAACATCACTATCCCCTTTTTCATCTTGCTCTTTCGTGCTCTCCACCGCCTTTCTTTTTCCACTCTTGTTGGCTCTCTCTTTCCATTTCATTGCCCTATACCTCCCTTTTCCATACTTTGCCCTCCTCTTCACTCCCCTTTATCCCCCTCTCTCAATAAGGGAGTGATAGATGCAGGTTGTCAGGTGTCGCTGGACTGACGCCACAGAAACAGCAGCTGCCAGAGCCACTTCCTCCACGCTGCGACACACACATGCACAAACGTGCCAGCACGCACATACCCCTAATTCCTTCCTACATCCATGTGCCCAGTCCACCCTCCCCTTTCCTCCTTTTCTCTCATTCCTTGTCTCAACTTATTGTTTATCTGTACCTCTTCTCTCCGCTCTTCTCCTTTCCTCTCCCACCCCATGCTCTCCTCCCTGTCCAGCTGGAGGTGTTTTTTTGGTGATTACCTGCGGTTTTATTGGCTAATGGGTTGAAACATACCAATATGTCTGCTGCTGCCCATCTGAGGCTGGCCCTGCTTTCCTGCCAGGACGCACACACTAACACACAACCATGCATAGGAATATGTGCACAGACGTGCACATAAACTTGCATTTTGATGAACAGAAGCCCACACGCAGAAGCAGAACATCCACAGTGTCTGAGGATGAGTTGCTGTGTGTGGTAGCCAAAGATGATATCATGACCCAATTGGTCCACTGGATCCAAGAAAACTCAGTTTGCAACAAATCATTAACAGTAGTGCTATAGCACAATAATAAGGTAAAATATTACATTACCATTACAATTTTAAAAAGTAAAATAATAATTAAAGTAGTTAGTTATTCAACCTTTAAGGTTTGAACAAGAAGTGTTGTTAAATATTTCTAATTGAGCATGTTTTAAATATGGCTTTCCATATTTTCCCTCAAGAACAACTCTATCCACAGCCTCTAATTTTCACTTTTTTATAATGTGTAACAAATCTGCAACAGGAAAATGGTGTGTTACAAATATATAAATAACAAAAAAACAATGAAATTAGAAGAGAAAGGGACATATCACTGCTTTCAAGCTATTTAATGTCACACTAAAATGAGGTTTTCCAGTCAAAACAGCATCATTATCTTTATGTTATCTGGGATATTGTACTTAATCTGTAGCTGCGTTCTATCCTAACCTTTAACAAACCAATAAATGAAATGAGACAGAGTTCATCAACTATTTGACACCACCGCAGTGACAGATGAATTAAGGGTTAAACCTATCCACATAAATATTCCATGGCTGTATGCGTGTTGATGTCTTTGTTTGGCTTAGCTTCTGTGAGTTTAGGTGTGTGTATGCATGTCGCTGCCTTTGTCGTCACATGCGTGTGCTCTAATCTATTTGTCAGGGTTGCACCGTGTCCTGATCTCATCCTATAATAAACACATACAGGTCATTTCCAGGTAGTGGTGACCATCTTGTGAATGTAGGACTTCCACCCCCTCACATCTTCCTGTCTCTCTCTGTCTCTGGGGCTTTACTGGGAAAGCTGCTTATCAGAGGCAAAAGAAAGCACCGACAGATAGGTGGATGGATGGAAAGGCAGATAGATGAATCCTGTCTGATATGACTGACTGACTCAATGGATCGATGATGGCTGGCTGACTAGTAGTGTGCTTATTGCAGTAGCAGACTGACTGACAAGTGGGCTGTCCTGCTGACAGATGGGGCCTGTTAGTTATTTTTAAAAAACTTGAGCAAATCATGAAGGATTATAACACTAACACAAAGGTTTTCAAAAGTTTACCGCCTGCTATCTATCTATCTATCTATCATCAAATTTCTACTGTGAAATTAAAAAACAAAACAAAACACAACACAAAAATCATCAATCAAGTTGTTAATCTTCCTGTACAGTATACTGTGCTTCATTCCTGGCACTCCTCTCATCATGTGGATTATTCTCTATCCTTTCTCTCTTCAACCCCTGAACTCTTGATCTTTAGACATGACTCGTGACCCGACTCTGATGCTACGTTATCGCACAGACAACAAGCTTATGGCTAAACCGCTTCCTGTGATGTAGAAGCATCTAGATCTGGGAATGCAAACACTGCTCCAAAATTATTCTTTGCTGTTCGTGAAGAAAAGGTCAAGGTTGAGGTTAAAAAGTGGGTGTAGATTTTGGGGGTTGGTTTATGTACCTAGATAGATGTATAAATGTGAACGTGTGTGATGGGGAGAATGGGTGAAGGGGAAAGAGGAAATAGCCTATGTGGGTGTCCTGGTGGCTCACTTAGCAGAGGAGGAGGGAGACATGTACCTTATAAAAAATCTGGGTTTACATCTGGCCTGAGGCTTTCATCATATGTCCTGAATTTAGTTCAGGTGTGTGTGCATGTCTGAGTGTGTGTGTAATTCGATTAGTCTGTTCCTTTTATTAAAAATAGTATAAATATTCACTTTACTTTTATCAAGGTTTTAGGTACTCTCTTTTCTGAAAGCTTTTTTAAGGATACCATTTAGGTCAATATAGAGAGCATCATGTGTACCTCAAACATATGACCTTGCTGTCTCTGCAGCCAACCTACTAACGTCTTTACATTTTTAAAAAGTTTCCTTATCTTTGATTAATATATATTATTTATATTATTTACTGCTGTCTTTAACCCTGGAGAAACCATGGGGTCAAATTTGACTTAAATCAAATTTGACTTAAACAGCAAGACGTAGAGTGAAATGTAGACAAGCGAAACAGAGACAACTGTAGATACAAAGTTAAAATAGAAGCCAACCTTGGATGGTGCGTTTGAAGAAGGCCTTGCAGGCCTCGCAGGATGCCACTCCATAGTGGTAACCTGACGCAATGTCCCCGCACACAAGACACAACCTCTTGGGCATGGAATTCAACATGTACTCGCACTTAATTTGTGAATCTTCTCCAATGGTTGATGAACAGTCCTCATAACGCTTTGATCCAGGGCCGCCAGCAGGTCCTAGGGGCCCTGCGTTGGAGCCATAAAGGCTTGGGGAGTCTAAGCCATTGGGGTGACCGTTCATCGTGGACGAATATGAGCCTGAGGCGTCGCTGGAGCCACCAGGGGAGTGATGGTTTAGACTATCAGTCAGGGAGGCAGGACTAGACGGCTCAGTCTTTATATAAGAGGACGGACAACTGGACTCAAGGTGGCGCTCCTTACTGGACATTCTGCAGAGAAGCCTGAGAGAGTGAGACAGAACAAGAGGGGAAAAAACATTACAGGAAAATGTTAATATAAAGTAAGATAATCATGAGTGTGGAAAGTTAGAGGCACTGCATAGGGGAAGGGAGAAATGCAAAGTCATATTCAGCAATATTTAATGACACAAATATATTGTGGTTCACTGGGGAAAACCACATTCATGAGAGTAGCGGAGCGGCATCTAGAGTACCACAAACACATCCCCATCCACGGGGCCAAGATCATCCGTCACCCTCCAGTCAATAGCAGCGTGTTCTACATGAAGGTAATCAGTAAGCAGCTCCTCTGCTGCTCAGTCATCCCAAAGACAGCACATAGACAAAGAGACATACATTGTCATATTCAAGCACAGCTTACAGTCTAAAAAGTTCCTAAAAGCTGCGCGATGCAAAACAATAAATGTATGCATATTTTGTATGCATTAAATAAAACTCACTAATCAGAGCCAGACTATCACTGTAGTACTATTCTTACATTCTCCTTCCCTTCGTATCTCCCTCCTTCCTTTCCTGCTTTTCCTTCTTCCACTCCCTAAGGAGGCTGGTGTCTTGTTAATGGCAGTTGTAATTAACGGCTATCTTCTCTCTGTCCATATCTCTCCATCCTTCCCTTTGTCTACCTTACTATCTATCTGCCTCTCTCCCTATCACTTTCTATTCACTCCCATCTCTGACTGTCTCTCTTTCTCTGTCTCTGCCCACTCTTTCTCTTCCTCTACGCATTACTACTCTCTGTCTCTCTAACCCTGCCCTCCCTCCCTTCTCTCTCCCCTTTCATTGTTAAAGGCAGAAAGCACAAAAGGGTTTTTTAATTAAGGCAGGATGCTGCTAAACGAGGGGCTTCTAAAGTCCAGTCGGCCTGTAAAAGATCCCCGTTCTACAGGGACCCATAAAACACAGACAGTGCCTGGTTGGAGAATGGGGAGCTGTTCAGGTGGGGGAATGAAGAATGGATATAGACAGGAAAACAGAAAGGCAGACAGGCAGACAGCTAATGCAAAAGACAGACAGAATGGGGAAAAAAGAGTAGTTGCAGGACTGCAATGACTGATGATTGTCTACTGACAAACAACACCTTTTCTTTTAATTTGCATCTCAGCTTTAAAATGACTGGTATGCAGAAAGAAGGCCTGCAAAAAACCTGCAAACGCATTGTAATGTAGGAAACACTCTTTTCCCCTGAAATTTTCCCATTCAAATGTGAATTGACATTTATGATATAGAATGCTTTGGCCCTTTTCACCTTTTTCATCATATATAAAACCCTTGCTGGAGGTTCTTTTAATTCAGTGACTCCATTTATCGTGGGTTTGCGGTATTCACCAGTGTCTATAAATCCATTTATCTGATGCTAAGTTGGGCCTTCAGTTTGGAATGAGGCTGACATTGTGAGAAAGGTTTGGACACAAATCAAGGAAGAGAAAATTAGGGATAGAAAGAGAGTCTATGGAGACATATAGAAGGAAAGGCAGAAGCATAGACAGTATCAGGTAGTACAGAAAAAAGTGTAAATGGAAAG